>NC_138548.1:48996078-49423578 GCF_964273705.1 Natrix helvetica
AGCTGTTAAGTCACTACGTGTCCGCAGTCTGTCTCTCGTTGCCCAGATCTAACATTGGCGACGAGGGTGGGATCGAGGGGCAGATAGGACGAAGAACGCTACCTCCAGAATCTCCGGATTTGATCCAGCCCAGGAATTCGGCAGAAATTCCGGCAGCCATCTCAGATCACCGCAGCGCGGAAATTTCAAACAGAGAAGATGGCGATGCATGCTCCCCCCGCTCCTTTCGACCCAGCAAACGACGAATGGGAAGCCTTCATGATTCGTTTCGAGTGTTTTCAATACGGCCAGAGACCTCGCCGCGCCTACTCCAATACAGGCAGTATCGTGGGCGGCGTTGCAACAGGCCCTGCAAACTCATTACGCGCCAAAACCTTCCCGCCATGTCTGCCGCAAGGAATTCAACATGAGGAACCAGAAGGCGGGAGAATCCATCAATCAATACGTTGCAGCCCTACGAAAGGCAGCAACTCACTGCGAGTACAGGGATCTGGACGAGCACATCTTAGCGCAGCTCATCTGTGGGTTAAGAGACATTTCTCTACAAAAGAAGCTGTTGGCAAACCCGAATTTAACCCTACAGATAGCGCTGAACGAAGCAAGAGCGTCAGAGTCAGCAGAGAACTCATCGGTGACCATACAACGAGGGGCCAACGTAAACCAGCCAGCACCGAGGCAAACCAGAGTACACTACGAGGACACAAGCCCCGACTACGAGAATCCCGAGTTCGAGGACAGTCACATGATGCGGAGCAGTCACATGAGGCCTGGGGGGGAGACCCGGATCCCGCTTGCCGCCCTGCGCAAGTTGCGGAGGGAATCACCCCAGGTCTACGTGTAGGTTCAGGAACGTTGTTTGTTCGCACTGCAACAAACTTGGGCACATAGCACGAGTGTGCCGGAGCGGAGTCCCTGCCTCATGGCAGCCACCTATGTACCGCCAACAGAAGCCCAACCCAGGGGCTTGGCGAAATCAGAAAGGGCGCCCAGAGAGAAATCCACAAGCGTATACCCAGAGAGAAAATTCCCAAAGAGCTGAGCGAGCGTATCCCCAGAGAGATTACTCACAAGGAGCTGAGCGAGCGTATCCCCAGAGAGAATACACACAAAGAGCTGAAAGAGCGTTCTATCAAGACGCTCAACGAGAGTATTTTCAGGATGTAGACGATGAGATAGAGTTGACCCAGAGAGAGGAGTTGCGAACGTATCTCACCACAATACATCAGGTCCGCCCTAAGCGACCAAAAAGGCTGAGAGTCACAGTCCTCTTGGAGGGCTCACCCTGCGAGCTAGAAGTTGACACTGGATCAACCCTGACGATTATTTCATGGGCATCCATGAAACAGGCTATCCCTAGCCTCAGAAAGAGCCAACTCCGCGCTCCAGACGTCCTACTGCGCGACTACCAGGGGAACCAAGTCCCAATCGTGGGCCAAGGCACATTCCACATCCGTTTCAAGGACATCGAAGCACAGCTGCCCGTGACCATCGCCAGCGCACCAGTACAGAACCTTCTGGGGCTTGATTGGTTTGAAGCCTTGGGGTTAGAAGTCACCGGAATCAACGCCGTGAGAAACAGCAGCGCTGATCAGATTTTTAAGGAATTCGAGGACGTGTTCAGCCCCGGTCTTGGTAAGTATGTGGGTAAACCAATATCATTCAATTTAGACCCCAAAGTGGCGCCGATCCGACTTAAACCGAGACGAGTGCCTTTGCACTCCGCCCAAAAATAGATAAGGAAATAGATAAGTTAGTGGAGCAAGGAATCCTTGAGCCAGTGGATCACGCGCGTTGGGAAACACCCATCGTGACCCCAGTCAAACCAGACGGATCAGTCCGCATCTGCGCGGACTATAAATGCACAATTAATGTCGTGCTACAACAGAGCGCATATCCTGTGCCTGTAGTACAGCACTTATTGCACTCGTTGGGGCCAGGAAAGGTATTTGCTAAGTTAGACATGGCACAAACTTACCAGCAACTGCCAGTTGATAGCGCCACAGCGGAGGCCCAAACTATAGTGACGCATAGAGGAGCATTCAAATGCAACCGGCTACAATTCGGCGTGAGCATTGCCCCAGGATTGTTCCAGAGCGTCATGGAACGACTTTTGCAAGGGATACCGGGAGTCGTCCCCTATTTTGACGACATCTTGGTGTCCGCTGCAAACGAGGAGCAATTAAATAAAAGAGTCAGAACTGTTTTGGCCAGAATCAGAGAAAAGGGTCTCCGCCTTAAAAAGGAAAAATGCCAAATCAACGTGACTAGCGTAGAATTCCTGGGTTATAGAATCGATGGTCAGGGAATACACCCCACTTCAAAGAAAATTAAGGCGATCCAGGACGCCCACACACCACGAAATCAGACCGAGTTGCAGGCTTTCCTCGGATTACTTAATTTCTACAGCGTTTTTCTGAGGCAGAAGGCGACCGTTGCTGAGCCACTACACCGTCTACTCCAGAGGAACGCACCATGGAAATGGGGACGAGCCGAAGCTGCAGCTTTTGCCGGAGTAAAGCGCCTGCTCACCACTGACTCACTGCTTGTCCAATACAGCCAGACCCTACCGCTGGTATTGACCTGCGACGCATCACCCTTCGGATTTGGAGCAGTCCTCAGCCACAGGATGCCCGACGGAAAAGAAGCACCCATCGCCTTCTACTCCAGAACTCTTTCATCGGCTGAAAGGAATTACAGCCAAATGGACCGGGAAGCGCTGGCTGCTGTAGCTGGAGTAAAGCGTTTCCACGAATACCTCTACGGCCGCGATTTCGAACTAATTACAGATCACAAACCGTTGTTGGGACTTTTGGCGGGAAACCGCCCCACCCCGATCTCCCTTTCTCCACGCATGACCAGGTGGACTGTTTTCCTGGCTGCGTATTCATACAAATTGATTCATCGACCGGGCTCCACTCTAGGACACGCAGACGCACTCAGCCGTTGCCCATTACCTGACATTCTGCCAGACCCCACTCCAGAAGTACCGGTATTACTCATTGACTGTTTGGACTCGGGACCGGTTTCTTCATACGACGTTGCAAGATTCTCCTCTAAAGACAATGTAATAAAGCAAGTTCAAACTTGGGTTTGGAGGGGGTGGCCAAAAGGAAATGTGGGCCCGGAATTCAAAATGTTTTGGTCAAAACGGGATGAACTCTCAGTATTACAAGGTTGTTTATTGTGGGGGGATCGAGTTGTTATTCCGTATGTTTTACGTAGAAATGTATTAGAGGCTTTACATGTGGGTCATCCGGGGATTGTTAGAATGAAGGCGTTAGCAAGAAGTTACGTTTGGTGGCCAAACATGGACAAAGAAATAGAAGAGTGGGTGGCCACTTGCGACCCATGCCAAGAATCAAGACCAGCACCCCCGGAAGCGCCCGCAACAGAATGGGAGAAACCTAAAGCACCCTGGTCGCGAATACACATCGATTTCGCAGGGCCATTCCAAGGTCAGACTTTCTTTATAGTTGTGGATGCATACTCTAAATGGCTAGATGTAGTCCTAATGACTTCAACCACGGCAGAGGCAGTCATTAAGGTTCTACGGCGACTTTTCGCCACTCATGGCCTGCCCGACCTCCTAGTCTCCGATAACGGGCCCCAATTCACGGCCATGCATTTCAAAACGTTTTTAGCAGGTCAGGGAATTCGGCATGCCCTCGTCGCGCCATTCCATCCGGCATCAAACGGACAGGCGGAGAGAATGGTGCGATTCGCAAAAGAGGCCCTCGCTAGGATGGGTCCAGGTGATTGGCAAACACGCATTGACCATTACCTCCTAGTTCAGCATATTACCCCAAGCGCAACGACGGGTAGGAGTCCTGCTGAACTACTCATGGGCCGCCGTCTACGGTCTCACCTGGACCGTCTTCACCCAAATTACTCTGCCACAGCTCCCCCAGACTCCACAAGTAAAATTCGGTCTTTCAGCGTAGGGGATTCAGTATACGCCCACAACTATGCAGGGGGAACATTGTGGATGCCGGCAAAGGTCATTGGCATCACGGGTCCACGATCGTATTTGCTAGAACTAGAAGATGGGCGGAACTGGAAGAGGCACATCGATCAACTTTGGGGTCGCCTAGCACACTCAGACCTTCGAAATGAAGACGAGAGTTCCCTGCCTACAGAAGGTCAACCACGCGAGAGCCCCATCATAGAAAACTACGACACCTGCGAACCAAGCTTGGAACAAGAAAACACGCACGAAGCAGAGCAAACCCCAGACAACGCAACCGAGCAGACTCCAGAACGCCCTAGCAACGAAGGCACAAAAACCACCGAACGTGAAACAGGAAAAACACCCGATCCTGCAACCACTTCTAACCAACCCGAACTACGACGCTCCTCCCGAGCAAGACAAACACCCACATACCTAAAAGACTATGTTACCTACCGCAACGTTCCATCTAGGAGGGGAGGGGTGTTAGATATTAGCATATATCGTAGTAAGTCTCCCCTCTGGTCCGCTGCTACAGCGGGAAACAGGTATCGTTCTGATTGGTCGAGGGGCGTACCCGATCCCTATAAAAGGGGAACCCTCCGACCACAGAGCAAGCTGGATCACTACTACTACTAATAAAGAGCTGTTAAGTCACTACGTGTCCGCAGTCTGTCTCTCGTTGCCCAGATCTAACACTCTCTGTATGTAAGTGTTTTGCAGGGCACATTTTGGGCCCCCAGGTATAACTCTCAAAAAATGGCAGATGGTAGTGCTTAGCTGATCTTCTGTGATCCGAAAATGGCTTAACAAAACTTTTTATTTCTTGTATTTCTGGTTAACTTGATCACATGCAGCAAGGTGAGGAACGAACTCTGATTTTGGTGAGATTTAACCCCAGATTTATAGATACAGGAATGCCAGTTTATACATATATTGATGATATTTGATGGTGAAGTATTTCTTATTATTATCAGGTAAGCAAACCAGATAACCACCAGGTGTTTTTGGATTAAAGCTCCACACTCCCTTTGTGATAGAATTATTGTCTTGGAATTATGAAAGTTTTTATTTATTGCATTTAATTTTTCAGCCTTGTTTACAATTTCCATAGCAACAATGCCAGCAAAGAATTTATGGTCTCTCAGTGGACTAAAAATAGCTGGCTTTTTTTCTGCTTTTTAAAATCTTTTGAATCTTGACTCAAGTCCATGGAGTTTTCTTGGCGACATTTTCAGAAATGGTTGCATTGCTATTTTCTCAGGGCTGAAAACAAATGATTGGCTTCCATGCCTAAGTAGGAATAGATCTTGTGTTTCCCTATTCAATGCTTTAACAAGTGGTTCAATATTTCCCAATCACAGTAACTTGTGTAAAATGTGTTTACTTCAGTTCCCAGAATTCCCCACCTAGCAAGTTGGCTGCAGAATTCTGCGATTTGAAGTCCATACATCTTAAAGTTGCCAAGTTTGAAAAACATTGCAGTAGATCAAACTTTTGCCAGGTACTAATCATTAAAATGCCACAATAAAGGTGCTTTTTATGAGTCACAATACGGGACAAACATACCAATCTACATATCATTTGCATCTGTTAATTTACATGTAAATTTTGTTTTTTAAAGTTTTTAGAGTTTAATATTTTTGGGGTTTTAAATTTTGTAAGTATGCTTATTTATGGACTTATTTTTACCTCCTCTGCACGATATATGGTGCTATCTTGATTATTGCTCTGTACGTCGCCCCGAGTCCCTGTGGGGAGAGGGGGCGACTAATAAGTTCAATAAAATAAATAAATAAATAAATAATGTATGCAAGCAAGAAATAATTACTGTAATTTAAATAGAACTACAGTTTAATTCATCACAGTGGAGGATGTAGCCCAGTGACCTGAATGCCTGCTCATACTACATTTTAGAAGCTGTTAAAGATTACTGTTGAAATTCCTGCATAGCATGCCATTATTTTAATTCAGTCATTATTCTAAAATTAGTCATCTTCATACCTACATAACTACTGATAGCTAGTACAGTATAGTCTCATTTTTTTAAAAAAATATGATATTTACACTGGTATATCTTTGCAGTTCGAAGACTATATGTTCTGACCTCATATAGAAAGTAAGACAAATAAGCAAATATGTGCAAGCAGATTTCTATAGAAAGGTTGTTTTATTGTTTTATCTGCTAATAAATGGAAGTTTATTGGATGACAGTTATTCTATACAACTTACCTTTCATATTCTGCATTTGTCCAATTTAAGATAATTATTCCTTTGTGCAGCAGAAGATGATAAATTGGCATATTGGATTCCCTTCTAGCATAATACTAGCTGCACTATTAAATAAACTAGTATTAAGCATTAATAATCAATGTTTTAAAATTGAATTCCAAATGTTAATACATGGCAATCTGATATACATGCATAAATACAAGTTGTAATTTTTTTTAAGTGACTGCACTGAATTGGTTCATTAAGGTTTTTTAAAAATGATTCTTGTCAGTTGAAGCTGAGCAGGATAAATTACCTGGGAAAAACCCATTATGACTTTTCTTAGCACTTTAAAAATTGCACTTGACATTTATTTCTAATAACCAATATAACATGATAGGATGGAAAGTGTTCAGGTCTGCCATAAAGTAGCAAACACCTTCACTTAATTATACTTTCCTATTTTCTCATGCCTTTAATTCAAGAATTTAATCACCTTTAATAATGTGTTCAGCACCTTGTGTCAGAAGGTAGGAGCTTACTTTTGACCCTAGCCACACTGGAATGCAAGACATCCAGAGGAGTGTGACTAATTTTTACATTTCAAATGATATGTTAAAACAAATCGCATACAATTTGAATGGATAAGACGACTGTCAGGTGTAATAGAAAGTCTGGTATCCTTTTTGTGCCCAGTTTAGACAAGGCATGGGCATTATTCTTATGTTCTGAAAATTGCAACTGACTGAGAGCTTATTGGTCATAGATTATAATACTAGAAGGAAAATGGGATAAGCATGGACATCATCAGAATAAAAAGGAAATTAACTAGGCAATTCAGATAAGGCTCTTTGGCCCAGTACAGTAAGAAATATAGGAGGAATAGAAACCAGTGTGTCCTTAAACCTCCTTTTTTGGGTCCTCATTAGGTTCTCAGGCTGGCTTTATTTTTTAAATCATTTCTTCTTCTTCTCCTCCTCCTCCTCCTCCTCCTCCTCCTCCTCCTCCTCCTCCTCCTCCTCCTCCTCCTCCTCCTCCTCCTCCTCCTCCTCCTTCTCCTCGAAGCTGGAATACTGCATAGCCAAAAGTCAACGTATGGCTTCATATTTATTTCTACCAAATGCTATAAAGTTCCTTTTACAATGGCAGCTAGCATTCTGCAGGGCAAATTTTCATTCTGTGAGAATTTGGTCATGTCACCATATGTGACAATATGGGAACTGCTTTGTGAGTGTATCAGTCATATATTTTCAAAATTCCACATGGGTGCCTGGCCCTAAATAGTTACCTGCTCTTGAACTGAAATAGTTGAGCAAGTGTTCAACCCTCAGGGACTGATATGGACATACATAAATTCACTTATACATGCACTTCCATATGTGTACATATTTCTTCATCCATTTCAGTTATTCACTAGATGATTATTATATTAAGATATATTCATAAATGATTTAGATAGGGATAGAAGGGGAACTCATCAAATTTGCAGATGACACCAAGCTGGTGGGAATAGCCAACATGCCAGAAGATAGGCTCAGGATCCAGAAGGATCTCAACAAACTTGAACTTTGGGTCCTGTCCAACAAAATGAAATTCAGTGGTGAAAAAAGTAAGATTTCCCACTTAGGCAAAGAAAATCAAATGCATAGATATACAATAGGTATATCTGGCTGAATAGTTGTATCTCTGAGAAGGATCTAGGAGTCTTAGTAGATGACCACTTAAATATGAGCCAGCAGTGTGCTGTATTTGCTAAAAAAGCATCCTAAGCTGCAATAATAAAAGGATAGAATCAGGCTCACATGAAGTGTTAGTACTGCTTTATAATGGCTTGTTAAGATTATATTTAGAATATTATATCAAGTTTTGGCCATCACAATATAAAAATGTTGTTGAGACTCTAGAAAGAATGCAGAGAAGAGCAACAAAGATGATTCAGGGACTGGAGGTTAAAACATATAAAGAATGGTTGAAGGAATTGAGTAAATCTAGTTTAATAAATATTGAAATAAATATTGGTTAACTAATATAGTGATCTGCTGGAATCATGCTTTACAATACTGCCAAACACAATAAATGACCACTGTATATGTATAACAATACACAAAAACATTTATGGTAAAGAAAAAATAAACACTGATGAATAAATAATGAAATCCTCTCTCAAAGTTGAAAACACTATGTTCTCTTTAGAAAGTCAATAGGTATGAATAGTATTCTATGACTGTCTTTTTCAGCATTGTGGGATAACAAAGACCAACATAATTGTTCCTTACAATTTCCCTGTAACATGATCTTGGATGGGGTAAAAAAAAAATCTACAGCGTTCAGAACACTATTGTTTCTTGCTTTCAAGACCCATTGTGGTTGCAGCCCTGAGAGCTGGAAATGTATTTCTAAAAAAAGGATTTTACTGTTTAAGCCAAGTACCTGTCAAATTTCTCTGAAGGTTTTACACCTGACTTGCAGTTCCCGGTATTGAATTAAAAACAAATGTATGCACATGTGTGAATTTTTATTTTGTTCTTTTGCTGTTTGGTTGATTTCCCTTTATTTCAAACTGAAGCAATTGCTGAATTGAATCCAGTTATTTGGATTCCAATTATTAGTATATTATTTTTGAATTGAGCCTATTAATGATACTGCTATTTTATCAATTTTATTTACTAACCTTTAAAATAAGAGGATAACAGAGTTGGCAGGAACCTTGGAGATCTTCTAGTCTGACTCCCTGCTCAGGCAGGAAACCCTATACCATTTCAGATAAAATTACAATAGTAGATTACAACTAGTATTTAAATCGGCTTCAAAATTTCAAAGTCTCTAGTACAATATTGATGACTGATTAGTTCAGAACAATGTAGGAGATTTGTTTATATCATAACTTTAATAGAAATTAGTATTGTGAATTTGGTGTTACAGATTTCAGCTGCAGAATCCAGAGAACTGCTATATTGTAGCAAAGATGAATAGAAAATTCTAGCTCTCTGTAGCCATCTTATAGTCACTGGGATTTTAGATATGGTAGATATGGTAGCCCTAGTATAGACCACCAAAAGATTTGGTTTAAGTCACTTTGGTGCTGTTCTAAATAATATGATTAGCACTGGAGATGTTTGGATGACACCCAGTTTGTTTTAGGAATCTACAATTAATTTTGGTTCAGAAATCAGGCAAACCGGATAAAATCTGAATGCATAGTAGATTCCTATGAGTTGGTGAAATCTACAAATTAGTGTATCATATTTAAAAGCACAGCTTCCACATTTGCTTTTTAAACTACTAAGAAGTCAGTCCATATAATCTCAACTGGACCTTGACCACATGAATTAGATCCCAAATCTATATCGAGTCTATATAAAAGTTAAAGATGATAAAGAATCAAATTCAACTCCTAGTTATTACTTAGATAGATCCATACAGTTTTCTTATCAACAGAATATGAACTGTTCGCATTGCTTTTTCCTAGAATGTTTCTTCTACAGTATGTTCCAGTTGAACCTATAGCTGTGGAATTCTCTGTAATTTCCTATCTAAGTAATAATTAGATTCAACACTCTTTAAATTCTGAATGAGGTAGAACTGTAATTTAAATAAATCAAAAATAAATGTTATTTTCATGCATCATGTTTTACCATTCTAACTGGTATATGCAGTCAGGACTACAGTGGAGAGCAAAGGTCTATTCAATCTTCTTTTTAGGGTTTGTATTTGAATCAGGAAACCCATATGTTACAAGAAATAGAAGATTGGGAGAAATGGATGTATGGAATTTGAATATGAGGAAGATGTGGTCATGCACTGGAGCATGAAAAATAAAGAAGGCAACAGACCAGATTACCAGAGATAAGTATTGCTATGCATAAGGAAATAATTCATCAGGGCTAAAGTAGATCTGGAATGACAACTACCAAAGATAAGAACTGCCATGCAACGATCAATGAAAGCCTGAGGTGATCTGGAAAGAAATGTGTGACAGAAGCTATTGGTAAATGATGAAAAAGAAAACTCTGAGGGATCTTACTTTGAAAGATTTTGCAATGCATACCTATTTTCACATGATTTTGGTGCCTAGTTTTCCCCAAAACTCTTTACAAATTTGCCCAAACTATAGTGGGAAACATGATTGTGAATATACCTATGTATGAGTTTATGTGACACTTAAGCAAATAAAAGCTTTGTAGGTGAGGAATGATGTTATATGAACTGGACTTCTAGTTATTGTATAAGATCCTGGATCTCGTATCTCCATTGAAAGCAGGTGAATGATTTCCCCAGTGGACTCTATTTCTAGAAGAACCTGTGCTTTAATGTGCTATTAAGCCTCAGCTCCCTTATCTAAACCCAGATGGCTTAGCCAGATCACAAAGAAGATGACCTTCACCAGGGCGTTTGAATGAAGAATAGAATGAGTGAATTATAAATGAAGGAAGCTGTAACAAAAGAAGCCATCCCTGCTAGTGATGCTTCAAAATAACGTGCCCTGTGACAACATTTTGAGTCAAATATTCCATGTGTGAAGATATTGAATTCCTGCCTTGTTGGTTTATGTGATTCATTTGGTGTTTTAATAGTATATCAACATTCACATCTGAATTTTCACCAAAATCTGTTCACTTCTTTGGTGATCTTACCTTTTCCATTGTTAAATGTCTGAGTTGTCCCAAGAGTTCTATGTTTGATAATGGCTAAACAATTTCTTTTCCTTTTAGTTCTAATGGTTTCTTTTATCTGAATAATGTAGCAATGGGGGAACTATGCTTCCTCCAGGTAGGTTGAATGTAAGATAAAAAGTGCATGCAGGTAAGGGGAAATCAGAATGCCTATGACATTGACAGAATGTCAGCATCTTTCTCCTGTGCCATATAAATTTCCTAATCTGCATGTAATTAACATTTAGAAATCTCTTTGAAAAGCAACGATCATTATTACTACTCACCACAAGTGAGTGTCACACAAACAGCTGTATAACAGGGAACAGGACTATGAGGAAAATGATGACTGACAAAGCTGTGCCTGGAATGCCCAAATTTAACTTCTCCTTTAAAAATGTTTACATGCACAAGTGCAATAGATACTACTGCTATTACTACTAATTCAATGTATAGACTCCATTGATTTGAAAATTTTGTTTGGGGAAATGGAAGATGGGGAGGATGTTTGGTTTGAATACTACCCACTACTTTAAAGGAAATAATGCTTGACTCCTATTACTTCTGGACTTGGCAAATTTATATTTTTTAAGATGAATTTTGGAGCAATTAAAACCTTTTCAATGAATGATCATGTTTAATTGAAAGATTGCATATCCCTTATATATGCAGGAGATGGAAAAAACATGCAAAAGGAATGGGGTTTTTGGTTGCAACTCTGACTTTTTGCCTGCCCCTACACATCTTCCTGTATGTACCTACCTCTATGCACATACCAACCTGATTGACTGGTTGTCAGGCACCTGAACAATTTCGGAGAGAGTGCACAGTTAGAGTCATTTTCATATTACCCATTCTCAGCAGATTGAGGCAGTGATAGCTGGGAAGGTTGGAGAAATAGCAGAACTTTGTGGTGTCTTAGGCATTTTAAGGAAAACTATCACAGGTGGCTAATAGTTGTTCGGTGGTGCCTGCTAAATTTATAATGCTCCTTGCCTGGCTATAAAATTAAAGGATGCTTATTGTGGAATACATTTGGTCTTAGTGATTTTATTACTCCTGGTATATCAGATGCTGTCAGAGGAAACTAGGAAGAATTTTGTTTTTTGTTTTTGCTTCTTGTGAACTGCAATGGCTAAGCTAAAACCGAACAAGCCACATTGTCTTTTAGACGTCATGGCTGGCTAACTATGGTTGATAGACTAGTTTGCTGTGCAAACACAGATGTAAGTCGGAGAGAAGGAATCTTTGTCCTCCTTATTTATATCCACTTCCCTAGAGTCTTGAATAAAATGTGTGAACTACTCCATTGATCTTTGGCATTAAAGATACATCATCTAGGAGTTTCAGGGTCTGGATTTTTTTGATATGAATACAAACAGTTTTTCTGTCTTTCCCACTGACTCCCAGAATAACTTTTAAATGCAGTTCAGGTAAAATTCTGCTGGTATGAGATGGTACTTATTTATCTCATAGTTAATTTGAGAATAATAATAATAATAATAATAATAATAATAATAATAATAATAATAATAATAATAATAATAATAATAATAATAATAATAATAATAAAAAGCAAAGTAGTGATGGAAGATGCCAACAAAATAATTATTGAAAAGTCATGTTTTGTGCTTGTAATGTCCCCCTCCTCTCCATACCTGCTCAATCCTTTTTCCAGCCCTGAAAGTTGCTACCCTAATCCAATTGCTAACAAATTGTGTACACCAGGGGTGTCAAATTCACATCGTCACGGCGGTGTCACATGATGTATTGTGACTTTTCCCAGCTTCACTAAACTGGGCATGGGCATGGCCAGCGTGTGATGCTGCAAGCCGCAAGTTTGACTCCCCTGGTATACATGCTCTGGAGAAGCTTTCTGGCTTCTCCACATGATCAAAACATTGAAAGAATGCCTGAGAATGGGTGAGTTTAGCTTCATTTGGGAAGCTTCAGGCTGAAAATAGTTGACTCTCTAATCAGTTTACAGAGCCAGCATATTGTCCCTCATGATCTGGGTGCTCATTCCTCAGAAGGATGGAAGGCTGAGTCAACCTTGAGCCGCTCAGAACTGAACTCCTGGAGTGAGCAGTGAGTTAGCCTTCAGTACCGCTTTCTAACCATTGCGCCACCATGGCTCTTATATACCTAGAATGAACTACTATATTCTTCACCTTAGTGGGCAAAGTATCGTATACTTGTCCAAATGAAAAATTTATTATAACTACACTAATATTCCTATTTTATCTTGTAGGTAATTATATTCAACCACAGCATGGAGCATACTTTTTAGATTAGGACTTCTCCTAACTGAATGTGGCTAACAGCTTATGCTTTCAAAAGGCAAATAACATATTTTGGTGGGCAACTTAATGCTGTACAGCTTCCTTTTTTGCAAGTGAGAATGTAAACATTGTACAATATTTCAATGGGGAGGGACCAAAAGTACAATAAACAAGGGGGATGAATGATAGAATTTATACAGGATAAAAATGATGCACTCTGTTTCAGCTGGCAGAGGGATGGCAGTACTAATACACACAGCCTTAGTTGTTTCTGCTTTTTGCCTACCAAACCTATAAGATGTCCATCCCCGAAAACAAATGTGTGCACTCCTTTAAAATGCCCTTGTAATGCCCTGTGAAATATTCACAGCAAGTTGGATTGGCCCTGAATGGTTAAGAGCCAGTGGCCTATTGAATAAAATTGTTTATATTTACTGATGATGCTTTGAAGATGCTGACCCTAGTAGTAGGGATAAGTAATGAGAAGGCCATCCAGATGAGTGTACCTTAAACATACCAAAGTTATGCTGTAATTTACAATGCCTTTTCCTTCGTCTTGTCTTCGTAAAGCAATAGGCCAAAGTTATGTAAGCTGCAGCTCTGCTTTTGCTCAGGGCAATTCAGCAAGCTGTCAATGTTCAGCAAGGAGATCAGTATACACTGTAGGTGTTTCCATGATGAATACATTTATGTTGTATCATCAAAGTAATTTGGTCATTTTAAATGAGTCAAGATTTTGTCATAACAGTGGCTATTCAAGAAATGCAGTAAAGTCTCAATTTCATGGACTCTCATTTAAGGGAATCAGATGCTACAGGAAAAAGATTGGTTCATATATCATCTAAAATAATGGGTGAAATCATTGCATCTGAAGTAGTGTGGAAGAGGAATTTATTTGAGTAGTAATAGCAGCTCAGGAGTTTTAGATGCTGATAATACGTTTGCATTAAGCCAAGAAATAAGTTAATTGAATGTACCACCTTTCTGTAGTTTTGAACAATTCAGATTTTACGTTTACATTTTAAAATGATTTAAAAAGATGATTATCAATCATTTAATCTAAATTATTAACTCCATTAACCCATCACAAGAAAAAAGGAATGGAAGGATAAGAAAAGGAAAAGTTTATTATAAAAATGACAATCATAATTAATAGTTGGTTCCAACATCTTCTAAATCTGTTTCTCAACTTTAATACTATAATAGAATTGTGAATTAAAAAAGGAACTAAGCTCTCATAATGACAATGAAAAGGTCATATAATAATTTTCCAATATCTGGCTTTTGAGGTTTGATAACTTGTATTTTATAGAAGTCAAAATGAATGCTCAGTGATAAACCTGGAAATCAGGAAATCTAATACTCCTTTCATGATATAGGAGATTTAGGCAAAAAATCCACATGTTTATACTTACCATAAAACCCTTCTTAATAACTTTGAAAACCAGATTAAGAGAATTCCTTTGAATGATTTCTTTAATATATAAAATTTATACAATTTTTTCCTGCCTGACTCCCAACAACTCTGATCGATTTAACTGAGGAGAAATTTCCTGACAGTTAGAACAATTAATCAGTGGAACAGCTTGCCTCCAGAAGTTGTGAATGCTCCAACACTGGAAGTTTTTAAGATGTTGGATAACTATTTGGTGTTGTAGGGTTTCCTGCCTCAGCAGGGGGTTGGACTAGAAGACCTCCAAGGTACCTTCCAACTCTGTTATTCTATAAACATCATTTAAAAGTAAAAATAACAAAAGAAAAAAGGAACCATCAACAGATCTAAAAACAACATATAACCACAAATCCCATCCAGCAGGAGCTCCATCTTTCCCTTGCCCCAAAGACTGAGAGAATATCCTTGTCTTCTTTAACTTCCTGAACATCATCAGAGTGGGAGCCATGCAGTTTATTCAATTACATTCAGTTTTACAATAGTTATATTTCTCCATAAACTCATTTGAATTTTATTTGTGTGTTTACTTCAGTATTAATTCAAGATAAACAATTTAAAATATTTACTCTATAAATAACTTTGTTTTCTTAGGGCAATTATTCCAAGGTAGGAATTCAAATATGAAGTAAAGTCCCATTTTTAAAAACATTTCCAGAAATACATTACAAGCTATAGCAAATATGTGACTTGTTCCAATTAATTGAGCAACCTGATAATTTTTTAAAAAATATATGTTGTACTATATCAAATAAAATTTGCTTTGGAACATTAATTGTTTTCAGGGTAATTCATTTGGATCTATTTGCTCCATCAAGTGGTTATCCAGTCTCAATATGGTAAGGACTCATCCCATTTTCAAGATTTATTTCATCCTGCCTCCTTCTTCATTAAGCTATAAAACTTAGCCTGCTGTGATTTTTCAGTTTTAAAAGTACTAAATAATAGCTACCAGCAGAGGCAACCCAAGGCATTTGGCTGACTGAGACTAACAATGCATAATTGCTCCCACATACAGTAACTCAGTGGCTCCCAATCTTTCTGGCTTGGTGGGGGAAAGAAAGGATGGTTCTGTGTGAGCAGTAGGCACATGCACACATACACAGCTCCATTTTTATGTTCCTGCCACTCGGAGCTTCACAGGCGGACATGAGTACCCACCACTGGTGCAAGTGGAGCTGTGTGTGCATGCGCACACTCACCCACCACTCGGGTAGCCCAGTTCCAAACAGGCTGTGGTCCACTAGTGGGATGTGGCTCAGGGTTTGGGCAACACCTGCAACAATCAACCAGAATGATCACTGCTCTCCTGAGGATAGAAGATAGTCAAATTAGTTCAGTTCAGTTCAGATAGAGTTCAGTTCTTTGCTGCTAGTCACAATTTGCCACATGAAGGTATTGCCTCATTCTGCCTAATGATTTGGGCTGACCCAGCTAACTAATTTGTTGTCTACTTTATCAAATGTGCATATATTATATCCACTGCTAATTTTGTCACATAGTCAAAGAATGCAGTAAGATTTGTATGGCAAGATGTGTTTTTGACAAGCCCATGTTCGATTCTGGTTATGAATTTGCTTCAGTGGTGGGATTCATTTTTTTTTTTACTATCGGTTCTGTGGATGTGGCTTGGTGGGCATGGCAGGGGAAGGATACTGCAAAATCCCCATACCCTCCCCACTCCTGGGGGAAGGATATTGCAAAATCCCCATTCCCTCCCGATCAGCTGGGGCCCGGGAGGCAAAGAATAGATGGAGGTGGGGCCAATCAGAGGTGGTATTTACCGGTTTTCCTAACTACTCAAAATTTCCACTACCAGTTCTTCAGAACTGGTCAGAACCTGCTGAATATCACCTCTCCTTTGGTTGCCTCTGGTTATGACTTATCTACTTACCCCTTCTCCCCCCCCCAAATGTCTCCTTTGATCCAATACCACCAGGAAAGAGCAGGTGTGTTTCCCATCTGCCCATTCCAATCTTCCTGCTCACCCAACATGGGTATAAATTCTAATCATTCTTTCCTCCCCATAACTTGATTGCTCCCTATAGCCACCCTACAGTTGGGAGATAGGCAATTTGGAGAAGCACTCAGGCTACCATCCTACCCTATCACAACCTTATTTTTTTCCCCTTTTATGGGGACAAATTCTCACAGTTTTCCTAGCAAGATTTTGAAAGTGGCTTGCCATTGCTTACTTTGTAGGCTGAAACAAAGTGAGTGGCCCAAGGTCACCCAGTTGACTGTGTCCAAAGCAGGATTCATCATTTCCCTGTTTCTAACCTGATGTCTTAACCATTACCCAAACTGGCTGAATATTACAAACGATATCAAGGTAAAGGTTTCTCTTGCACATATGTTCTAGTTGTTCCCAACTCTAGCGGCGGTGCTCATCTCTGTTTCAAAGCTGAAGAGCCAGCACTGTCCAAAGACATCTCCATGGTCATGTGGCCGGCATGACTAAATGCTGAAGGTGCACGGAACACTGTTACCTTCCCACCAAGGTGGTCCCTATTTTTCTACTTACATTTTTTGTGCTTTCAAACTGCTAGTTTGGCAGAAGTTGGGATAAGTAATGGGAGCTCACTCTGTTACGTGGTGCTAGGGATTCAAACCTTTCTGATCAACAAGCTCAGCATCTTAGCCATTGAGCCACCACGTCCCACACAAACAATATAGGAGTAGGTAATTATAGAAGTCCTATTAGTAGATAATTGCAGGAGAGTAATTAATTAATTTCTGGAAAATATGCTCTGTTAAAATGCCACCAATTAATGGTCATATACAGTAAAGTATCCCACTAATCCATTATTTGGAGAAATTGCATAAATCCAGTCTGCAGATACAAATATATATATATATAGTGATTTTGCCTGTGGATGGTAGAATTATTCTTTCAAGAGAAAGAAATGCTGTGGGGGTTGACTCATATTGAGCCTCAGTGTGATGAATGAGAAAACTACTACTGTATCTATAGATTTATGATGCAATGACTTGGGGACAGGAAAAATGGCTTTAACATGGACATATTATAACATTCAGTTAAGAAAGCAAAGCAATGTATAGGTATTCCTTGATGCATAACCACAATTAAAATCAGAACGTCTGTTGCTAAGCAATGTGGTTGTTAAGTAAGTTGCACCAATTTTACAACTTTTTTTGCCACAGTTAACTGATTCATCATGGTTATTAAGTCAATCACCATGGTTGTTAAATGAACCAGGCTTTCCCCATTGACTTTAGATGTTGGAAGCCCCTGGAAAAGGTCATAAATGGTGATCACATGACCTTGGGATTCTGCAACTATTATAAATGCATACCAGTTGCCAAGTATGGGAATTTTTATCACATGACTATGGTTATGCTACAACAGTTGTAAGTGTGAAGACCAGTTGTAAACCACTTTTTTCAGTACCATTGTAACTTTGAACAGTCGTTAAATAAATAGTCATAGTTCAAGGCTACTTGTAAAGTATAATTATACTGAAAAACGGATGTATTTAGTTGTAAAATGATGCAAATTGAAGCATTTCTCAAGGAGGTTGTTTAAATCCTTGTTTTAATAAACAACAGGGTTTTTTTTTTAAAAAAAGAAAGCAACTAATACATTTTAAGAGTTTCCAAGGGTAGTTCTTAAACCTTCTTTCCTGCTGCAATACGAGCATATTTTCAGAGACAGTTAACTGCAGATATTGCTGGTGGAGGGGACAATTAATAGAGGCTTATATTGAATGGAATTCATCCAGTAAATCCCATTCTATATAACATTTGATTGATGACCACTTCCTTCTGAAATAGCACTTGACAGAGAAAGTCTGAGGGTAATGCTGAGAAGTTAAGTACCTGTTGTTAAGATCTCTGTAGTAATAAAACAGTCAGTCCTACTTACCTAGCTATACCTGAGGTTACTTAACAACCATCTCCATGAAAGTTGTAGAAAAGATTCCGAGATAGTGGAACAGGACAGATGAGGTTAAATGAGTCATTGGGTATTCTTTGTCTTATAACTCTGGTACTAGAAAAATCAATTTGTTTTACCATTTCTGTTTGTAAAACTTGGTATTAACTTGGGAAAACTTTAGTGAATAGTTTAAAAAAAACAATTCAAATACTTTTCAGGATTCTGAGAAAAGTATTGGAGCTTCTTCTGTAATCTTTCATATTGTATATATTCTTCTTTCATTATCCAATTTATAGGAACTAATTCACTATAGTCACAAAACAATCAATCTGTAAACACTTCAGAAATATTTGTTTCTTCAAGTTAATGTGGATTTGTTAAAAAAACATGTCTTGAAGGTTATGTTTTCAGAAGGTAACAACTTTGCCTGATTATGAGAATATTATAGTTATATCAACAAAGTTTTTTTTTGCAATTTACACCATGCTAGCCTAATTAGTGAACAAATTATTAATAAATCTAAAATTGAGTCAAAATCCACACTGAGAAAGGATATTTCTCAGTGGTTTCTCAATGCATTGTAAGGAGAAATGAAATGGGGTACTCACTTTAATTTTTTTTATTAACAACTTGAGCAAGAAGCTAATGGTCTAGAAGAAGAAACAAAGCACAAAATGATCTTGATAGTTTAGTGAAGTGGATGGAAAATAACAAAATGAAATTTAGACATTTGGCAACAGTAGTTAAAATAATCTTGAATTGTAATTAATCAGATATTGAATATGAATCAATAGTGTGATATGGCTGCAGAAAAAGGCAAGTAGAATTAGAGGCTAAATTAATAGAAGTACAGTTTCCAAATTATGAAACACAATATTTCTACTCTGTTCTATATTAATAATATTCCTTTTAAGTACTATGCCCAGTTCAGAATAGCACAGGTCAGCTAGACTAGCTAAATCAGATTCAAAGTAGCATAACTAAGTTTATCAGAGGAGTGCAAATGAAAACTAATTTCCATAAGGATAGATTGAGGGGTGGATATATTTAGTCTTGAGCAAAGTTGGTATTAGAGAGAACATGCTACAGTTCTTCAAATACTTAAAGAGATGTCAACAAATGTATTTGAGTTTCTCTGGCATCTCAAAAAACCCACAAAACCAAATGACCATACCCTAAAAGGAGTTTAAAATTGGAGCCAATTTCCTGGAGAAAAAGTTGGTTTTTCTTTGATCAATGTGAATAGATATCTATCAGGAATACAGTACTTTAATCTGGATTCGACAAAGACCAAGTTTTAAATGTGATTAATAGTGGAATACTGCCGGTTTAACAACCAGTTCAGTGAGCGTGCGCCTTGCATGTGCACATGCATGCCTAAAGCACTTGTGCACAGCACTGAAAATGCAGCATTGAGAAGGTCAGCTGCTTACCATCCAAGTCAGCAATGGTAAATAGAACGGGGGGGGGGAGAAATCAGCTGTGCTGCACATTGAGATGAGCTAGAAAGCAGGAAATAAAGGATAGAATAGGGCAGGGGCGGGTAGACGGGGCCAACTGATCGTCAGAACTATCGGTTTGCCTGAACTGGTCCGAACCCGCTGAATACCACCTCTGAATGTGATGCCCTAAGCAATCTTTTAGTTCTATGTTACTAACAGAATCTGATCTGCATTAAAAGAGGCTTTTAGGACTAGTTCAGTAGGTTCAATAGACAGAACCATAGTGGTCAATACTGTAATTCAACATTAGGACATCTCTTTGGGAACTCTAAGATTAATCTGAAATTTTATAATCCTGCAATTATATCTAAATTGAATTTGTTATTAGTAACATGTATGCCAATGGTTAGATAGTATCATTGACACAGTGGGCATGGATGTGGGCAGACTCCGGCAGACAGTGGAGGATGTGGGGGGAACTGACATGCTGTGATCCATGGACTCGCAATGAGTCAGGCATGATTTAGTGATTGAACAACAACATGTTTATCAAAATTATATTAACTATAATTATAAAACTCTGCTAAAATGAGCACAAACAATTGACCTACGGAGCCTGAGTTCAGTTTTCAGAAACATCTGGTCAACAGAGATGTGTCTTGGCTTCAGCAAAAACAAAGATAAACTGCTTTATTGTTTGGAATGTGCTTGGCATTTTCAGAAAATAAGATGCTGTGAATTGAGCTGGGGAATGGAAAAACATTTAAAGCAAAGATTGCTAGGCATCAAGGGATCTCGAAGAAGAATGAATTGCTGCAAGGTAAGATCCCCCATCGTTAAAAGTTGTACTTGCCTTCCACGTACTTCAGAGACTTCTCACCTAAATCTCACAGGCCTCCTTTAGATTTGATGACAAATACTTTAGAAGCTTCAAACAAGAATTATAACTTTCTTTCTACGGACCTGCTCATGTTGTAGAGATTTATAGCCTGCAAGGGAGAGGCTGCTAAATGGAGGAGGGATTTTTCCCCATCAGGTAGTGCAGAAGAATTATAGTAAAAGAATTCATAATATATACGAAATAATAGGTTTAATTACAGAGAATTTTAGCTTAAGTAGCCTTAAGACATGGAGGAGAAAACACAGTGGAAATAGAAGCCCGATGAAGTCAAATAGTATAAACTCTCCGGGCTGCATTTCAATAAAACACTGCAGATGTAAAAGCTAAATCAATAGGGAATTGTGGATTTATTTGTTTATAACAACAACAACAACAACAACAACAACAACAACACTTTTCTAAAAAACATTTGCTTAGGGCAACTGCAGAATAAATCAGAAATAGAGTGTAGAGTAGGCCCTAGAATGCCACACTCTACTTTGCTTCCCATGTGAAGAAAGGCAGTGCAGGGATTGGTGGTCCAATCTGAGAAGTGAATTTCACAGAAGAGGAGAAATCGCAAGTCTCCACCTTTCAAATGTTCAATTCCCTAAATATCCACAGAGTCTCAGTATCTTTGGAGGACATCTGATTAGAGAAGACAGTGTTATGGGTAATTTCCAATTTGCTTTGATCCAGCATGGTGTCCCTAGCCCAGGGGTGTCCAAACTTGGGAACTTTAAGACTTGTGGACTTCAACTCCCAGAATTCCCCAGCCAGAATGGCTGGCTGGGGAATTTTGGGAGTTGAAGTCCACAAGTCTTAAAGTTCCCAAGTTTGGACACCCCTGCCCTAGCCAGATCACAGCAAGCACATACACCACTCAGTTCAACTAACAAAAATAACTCAATGTTCATTTATTTTTTGTTGTTAGTTTTGAAGTCGTGTCCGACCTATCGGGACCCCATGGACAACGTTCCTCCAGCCTTCCTGTCCTCGACCATCCTCTGGAGTCCATTTAAGCTCACGCCTACTGCTTCAGTGAGTCCATCCAACCACCTCATTCTCTGTCGTCCCATTCTTCTCTTGGCCTCAATCTTTCCCAGCATTAGGCTCTTCTCCAGTGAGTCCTTCCTTTTCATTAGGTGGCCAAAATATTTAAGTTCATTTATTAGATATTACTACCAAATATCAAATAAGTTAACTGGCTAATAGCACACACAAAAAGGTTAAAAAAAACCCAGGGGTGACCAGGGAGAGTCAGTGTTAGGGAGTTTGAGTGAGTCAACTCAATGTTTTAGAATAGCTTCCTATGTTGTGATATACATTCCCCTAACATTTCTGATATGGGGAAAAAAGCAAATTCACGATAGGGGAACAGGACCTTTCAGTGCCCCCCCCAAAAAAACAATTAAGAGCTAGAAAATGATTACAAAGCTTTCCTTTGTCCCAAAGCTGTGCTCTGTGAAAAACAAAACAAAATGAATTCCTTTTGTAAAATATGTAAATCTCAGAGAGGAGAAAACGAACATCTCATGTAGGTTGGCCTTTGCGAGATGAAAGATTGACTGGTAGAGCTATAGGTACTGATCTCAAGGATTCTTTTTGATATTAATAACTGACAGGCAAGGCACAGCATCCAGCTTCAGGTCAGACATTTGCTGTGTTACTGATGGGAAAATGTGTTATGAAAGCAAAGGGTTTCAAATGGTAAAAGCAGATAGAGGAGGCCAGTTGTTTATAAGGTTCCCAAATAACAAAATGATGAGATATTTGAGTTCAAGGGCCAGTAGATGTATTTTGAAAGATTTTTTAAAAAGCTTTTATAGTACCATGCTATTTTATTTATTTTGATTTTATTTTGATTTTTATTTATATTATTTTATTTTGTTTTGTTTTGTTTTCTTTTTAATTATTTTATTGTGCTTTTGAATCCATTTTGCCTCCTGGCGACTGCCTGGGCAAGTCCCTGCCTTTTTTTTCACCAGATTTTCAGAAATCATGTGCCATTCCCTCCTTCCTAGGGATGAAAAGGAGTAACTGGTCCAAGGTCATTCAGATGGCTTTGTGCCTGCCTAAGGCAGGACTAAAACTCATGTTCTCCTAGGTTCTAGCCTGAATTCTTAACCATTATACGAAACTCGATCATACCACAGGAAGCAAATGGTTTCTTACTACTCCTTGATGTGAAAAAACAAAAACAAAAACATTTAAAAAACTCTTTGCAAAAGGATTTGATGTATAATTTGTAAATAGCTATGTTGCCTAATATTGCTGAATGTATAAAGAAACTGTAGCAGGCAAGAGGAGAATAGGAGGAATAGAATAGAATCTCTAAATAGAAAATGCTTTGACCTGTGGCACATTTTGCAACCATCAGCCATATTCCAAATGCATACCTTTTATGCATGTTGAAACACAACTCACAACAATCCCAGCAATTATCTACCCATGGGTGATGACAGTTTCAGGGAAGATGTGCATTTTCTGCAATTAGCCACTCAACACTTCCTGAATTCACAAATGGATTATACTGTCCCCCTGTGTTTTCCAGCCTCAGTACAGAACTACTGTTTTCTGATCTGAGTTGCTTTAAGCCCTTCTGTCAGTCCAACAAAGTAAATCAGATGAAGAAACCAATGCCATGTGGGTCAGGACTTTTATTGAAACAACTGAAGTAACAGACAAGTTTTACAAGTCTGAATGTGCTTCTCCCTCCCTTTATCTTGTGAACTAGGGAGAGGCTTGTCTCAGATGCCTGTGGAAGTTGCTTTCTTAGCCCGGACTCAAACCTCTTTTATCTGACCATTGCCCAGGTTGTGGCTGTTCCGGCTATCCTGAAAGGTTATTTCCTGTACGCTCTAAACCTTCAGAGTTGATGGCCACCAGTCCTTCAATCCCTTCTGATAGTAATCTGAGTTCTAACTGGTTATAGGATCTTGAATCCCTCCTCTCTGTGCCCCAGTATCTGCTCTGGGCATCTTGGAATAACAGCTGCTATGTTCTTCTCAGTTGATCTAATATTGGGTCCTTAAATCAATTAACTCAACTTTACAAGCTGATGCTTAATTCAACCCTTATTTGCCCCACTGGACCTATTTTAGTTCCTCATCTTTCTATTGGGTAAAAGCATGATCCTCTTAATTTTTGTGTTTATTTATTTATTTATTTTGTTATGTTTATGTAATGTACATTGGAGGTGGTGACCTTTTGAAAGCTGTATGCAACAAAACTTGATTTGTTTGTTATTTTTTTACTTTTGTGGCAAGTCTTTCTTCATTGTGAGCCTTAGCTTTCCTCACTTCATCTTTACATGCTCGGGCTATTTGCTGATATTCTGCCTTAGTTATTTCCCCCCCCCCTTTCCACTTTTTGTACTTATCTTTTTTGTCTTTCAATTTGTCAGAGAGTTCTTTATGCAGCCATGCTGGTTTCTTTTGGGAGCTGTTATTTTTTTCTTCATTGGTATTGTGCTAGACTGGGCTTTTGTAATCTCATTTTTCAAAATTTCCAAAGCTTCTTGAGTTGTTTTCTCCTTGAGGATACTCATCCATGGAATTTTTCCCAAGCTCTCTCTAAGTTTATTGAAATTAGCTCTCTTAAAGTCCAAGACTTTAGTTTCACTTTGTTCTACTACTTGTGTTTGCATAGTGTTGAATTCCAGTACTGCATGGTCACTTGCCCCCAGGGTTCCTGTGGCTTCAACACCTTCTATTATTTCCTCTCTGTTAGTGAGAATTAAGTCCAATATGGCTGATCCCCTTGTTTCCTTCTCTACTTTTTGGAAAACAAAGTTGTCTGCTAGGTTTGTTAGGAATCTGTTGGATCTTCCACTTGGTGCAGAGTTTGTTTCCCAGTTGATGTCAGGGTAGTTAAAATCCCCCATTACTATTGTGGTGTGCTTCCTACATACCTTAGTTAGCTGACTAGCAAAAAGTTCATCAACTTCTCTGCTTGGTTGGGTGGTCTATAGTATAGACCTAGGGCAATGTCATTCCCGCCCCCCCAACCTTTAATATTGACCCAAATGCATTCAAGATAGTTCTCATCATTGTTGTGCTCTATTTCTGTTGAGAGGTAATTATTTCTTATATATAGTGCAACTCTTTTATTTGGTCTATTTCTTTTAAATAATTTAAATCCTTCTAGCTGTATGTTCCATTTGTTGGTTTCATCCCACCAAGTTTCTATAATGGCAACAATATCGTATCTGCCCACTTTTACTTGAATTTCTAATTCGCCCTGTTTATTCCTCATACTCTGTGCATTGGTGTATAGAAATTTGAGTCCATTTTGATTGACCCTCTGTTTACTGTCTACATAACCTGTGTTATGCCTGACTGCCTCTATTTTCTTGCCCCTTGTATGATTCATGCACATGGTATGGCACTCACTATTAAATGCTTGGTTTTGCTTGACAGCGGGAGTGATAATCTTACCCGCACAAACATCTGTGTTACATGCACTGATAACCCTATGAATTTTAGATTGCTGGGGACAGAAATGTTCTGTATCAATTAATTCTCTGCCCCCGCTGTTCAGTTTAAATGTTTATCTAGAAAATCTGTGAATTTAATGCCAAGTAACTCAGTCCCTTTCTTGGATGGGTGCAAACCATCTCTTTTGTACAGTTTTTCATTGCTCCAGCTGCAGACATCATGACTAATAAAACCAAAGCCTTCCCTTTTACACCACTCCTTTAGCCACACATTAAACTCTACTACACACTGGCCCTTCCCTTTTTGTTCCTTATATACTGGTAAAACCTCTGAAAAGATAAACCTACAACCTATACTACTAGGTTCATACCCCAAGCTCTGGAAATCATTCTTCACAGAAAGTACATCTTTTGGGGACAGATCATTTGTGCCAAGATGTATAGTAGCATCAACATCACAGCCCTTACTTGCATTCTTGACTAACTTAAGAATACGCCTCTTGTCTCTGCTGGCAGTAGCACCTGGCAGACACCTGAACTCTTTTAAAACTTCCATATCCTTTCCTAAATTTACATCCCTTATGATTGAATCACCAACCAGAAGGTGACTTCTCTTTTTACATACCTTGATCTTCTTGTGCGACTGATGTGTGATACCTGGTTCCCCATTTCGCCTTTCTGAAGTAAGTTCTTCATTTTGGACCATGATCCCCTCCTTATTTGAGTCATCGTTATCACAATTACCTTGACCTGTCTCTTTAGTGTCCCCATTAGGGTCAGCAAGGGGGCTATATCTGTTAAACACAGCAAAAGCTTTGTGTTTATGGTTCACAGCTCTCACCCTGCCAGATCCCACGGTTGTCCAGACTGCTCTTCTCCTGCAGGATCTTTGCGGTAGGGGGGGCTGATAGTGTGGCATCTCCATAGAGTGGATTGGCCGAATTGGACACCTAATTTCTGCTTGGAGAGCACAGATTAGGGATTCTACATATGTAATCTGTCTATGTAGACTAGTAATTTGTTTACAAAGGGGACAATATCCAAATTTGAAAAGAGTACTGCGAAAGACAGGTGCAAGACAGCTATTACATTGAACTAAAGCATTCATTTTGAAATAAATAAAATCACAATTTCAAGCGCACTAATCCAGAATGTATTATTACTATTTTGGTTCAAATGAAATGGAGTTAAAAGGCCACTACCTGCTCCTCTTTTTCTCTCTCCTCCCCCCACCTTCCAGCCAGCAGCTCCAATCACCAGCCACAGAAAAATTCAAATGAAATGGATTCAAAGTGACAATAAAGTTATTCTTTCTTTTTTTCTTTCTTTCTTTCTTTCTTTCTTTCTTTCTTTCTTTCTTTCTTTCTTTCTTTCTTTCTATCTATCTATCTATCTATCTATCTATCTATCTATCTATCATCTATCTATCTATCTATCTATCTATCTATCTATCTATCTATCTATCTAGCTAGCTAGCTAGCTAGCTAGCTAGCTTGCTTGCTTGCTTTCTTGCTTGCTTGCTTGCCTGCCATCTGCCCACAATACTGTAAATACTGCTTCCCTTTCTTTTCTTCTATTTTAAAAATGCAATACAGGAATATTGCTATTTAGTTTCTATGAATCAATTCTTCCTTGTTGTAAAGTTTCCATGAACCTTCAGACAAGATTGGAACCAGAAAAACAGCCAGTTTTTCTGTTGCTTTGATTATTGTAACATCAATAGGTGGAAAAAGACATAGGAGAAGGTCTGCTTAGTGTCAAAGGACATCATGTGGGAAGTCAGTTCCTGGGTATCCAGATGTGCGAACATCTGGAAAAACAAAGGAAAGGCCAAGGAACTGGTGCGAAAGGAACAATCTTTTACATCAGGCTCTGATATAAGAGGAATCCTGCTTGGACTGGAGAAACAAGTGAGTTAATGGAGTTGGTGGTTTGCTACCTGGCATGGTCAAACTGAATTTGGGTAAAGTTTGAGATGAGTCCCTTTTGTTCTGAAATTTAGTGTCTAAAACCCTTTCATTGATCATTCTCCTAATGTGTGTAAACTTAGTGGAGAATCAAGACATGGATCATGTGATTGGTTTTTTGAAATGCATTGTTTGAGTCTAAGAGGGAATATATTAGACAGAAGATATGGAATCAGTCAACTGGGAATAATGGCATTTAAGCCAGTTATTAAAGATTAATGTCCATGCTGTAGTCCCTCAACTGGATATGTTCTAGCCTCAGAATTGCATTAGATATGTGCTTTGGAACTTGGAACACTGCTCTTATAAATTGAGTTTAGGAAGTAAATGAAAAACTATTCCATTATAGTTTATTCCACAATTATTAACATACATTATTACGACTACAATTCCAACTATTTTTCCAGTTTCTGCAGTTATTATGAGATGCCAAAATGACTCTCTAAGGTCAAAGAATTAGAAACATTCCTGTGGGAGCTAACCATTGTTTTGTATTTCTAATAAAATCCTACTGTAAAAAAAGGTCTTGTTTTCTCTAAGAAATCTGCTGTTTCCCAAATGTCAGATGAAAACAACAATAAAGAAAATGACACAAGATTTAAAAAAAGACAAAACCCCCAACGGAATAGAAAAGGTGTAAAGGAGAACCAGCTTTAATATCCTTGTGAAGCCAGATTCATTTTACTCTTGCTATTGCATGAGTAAAACTGATGCATTTTCCGGATGGCCTTTGATTTTTCTTGCCAAGGGCTTTCCCTTACACAGTGCTGCAATTCCAGGTCAAATATCAGTGGGAGCAAACTATTATTCTGTCATCACTTGGATGGTGCAAGTTGCTCTTTATTGAGCCAACAGATATCTGTCATCTTCCTTATTATGCAGTTGCAGTCTTTCTGAGAGACTCCAATGCCTTTTGTTCCTTTGACTGGCAGCAACTTCATTTTACCTGTCCCCTCCCCCTCAATCCTGAGCACTGTGTGGTAAAAAACAGGGACTACCAGTTGGTCTTACTCAACTGTTGGCAATGTGCTTTAACTGCAGAGAAAATACGTTGGCCTCTCACAGAAAAGAAAATGGTGGAGAAACAGAATGGTGTATTTCAGGGGTGTCCAAACTTGGGAACTTTAAGACTTGTGAACTTCAACTCCCAGAATTCCCCAACCAGCATGGCTGGCTGGGGAATTCTGGGAGTTGAAGTCCACAAGTCTTAAAGTTCCCAAGTTTGGACACCCCTGGTGTATTTGAAAGGAGATATAGAGAGAACGGTGAATAAGACTGTTAATCCTGGGTTTACTTGGGCTAATCTCTGGCTACTCCTTCCCTTCTCTCTTTATAAAATGAGACTAACCTTTAAATTGATTCCCCCCTTTATGAATTGAATTTAGAATAACAGAATTGGAAGGGACTTTGGAGTCTTCTAGTCCAACCCCCTGCCTAGACAGGAAACCCTATACCATTTCAGACAAATGGTTATCTGACATCTTCTTAAAAACTTCCAGTGTTGGAGCATTCACAACTTCTGGAGGCAAGTTGTTCCACTGATTAATTGTACTAACTGTCAGGAAGTTTCTCCTCAGTTCTAAGTTGCTTCTCTCCTTGATTAGTTTCCACCCATTGCTTCTTGTTCTACCCTCAGGTGCTTTGGAGAATAGTTTTACTCCCTCTTCTTTGTGGCAACCCCTGAGATATTGGAACACTGCTATCATGTCTCCCCTAGTCCTTCTTTGAAACTAGCCTTTAAAAAAAAATCTCAGTTTGGAACAAAAGAGGGTCATTTGTCTAAAAACTAACAACAACAGATGGTAGCAGAGATTCCCATGTTTTTGACTAACAGAAACAATGTAAAAGAGCAAAAGCAAATAGTCCTTTGAAGAAAATATCGATTTCATTCCCAAAAGATAAATTCAGTGAGTGGAAAAAAGATAAATTTGTTCTTTTTTTATTTCAATCTGGAAATCTTGTAACATTCTGTGGAGGTTGTATTTTTTTAATTTTTAGGTGATTTGAAATAAACCACAAGAATACTACCAAATTACAGAAGGAAAAGCTTGGGGGTACTTATACTAAGTGTCATCAAATTATGAAAGGAGTTGGTATTTGTCTCCCCCTTCCAATTACACTGATGTATACAGGATTTCTGAGAAACCTATGGTGTATTTTCAGAAATATACATCAAGGGTCAGCAGGCCTTTGCAATTTTTAAATTGAATTTAATTGAATTATCCCATTAAATTTAAAGAGCAAAAGATCCATCCTTCCATCCCATTCAAGCTCTGATTATCTCACTGACTGCCAAATGCAGTTGTGTCTTCCTTGCCACGCTTTACGTGAAATGCAGTACTTTTCTATCATCTGTTAAATATAAAGTATACTTCAATCATTACATTTCCCATCTTCCTATATGAAAGCAAGTCGGGTCAATACAATACAATACAATAGCAGAATTGGAAGGGACCTTGGAGGTCTTCTAGTCCAACCCCCTGCCTAGGCAGGAAACCCTATACCGTTTCAGACAAATGGCTATCCAACATCTTCTTAAAGACTTCCAGTGTTGGGGCATTCACAACTTCTGTTCCACTGATTAATTGTTCTAACTGTCAGGAAGTTTCTCCTCAGTTCTAAGTTGCTTCTCTCCTTGATTAGTTTCCACCCATTGCTTCTTGTTCTACCCTCAGGTGCCTTGGAGAATAGCTTGATTCCCTCTTCTTTGTGGCAACCCCTGAGATATTGGAACCCTGCTATCATGTTTCCCCTAGTCCTTTTTTCTATTAAACTAGACATACCCAGTTCCTGCAACCATTCTTCATATGTTTTAGTCTCCACTTTTAGTCTCCACTTTTAGGGTCACTTTGATTTGCCTTTCTTTGCGGTGGCCTGTAACATAACAACCAAGCATATTGGGTATGTCATTCACGAAAGGCAACAGCCTCCGTATTTTACAGCCTATGATGATTTCCAGTGACGTGCGGTGAGGGTTATGGCTGGGGAGGCTGGTGACGTCATCAGGAAGGCGGGGAATGGGACCACGTGTGCAGACCACGTGGTCTCGTTCTCCGCCTTCCTGAGTGAACATTAAGGGGACCGCGGCGTAGCATTACTTCCTCCACCGGCACCAGTCCCTTTCACCCCGCTCAAGCCTTGCCGCCTGCAGCCACCGCCCGCCCTCGCTGCTCCTTTCGTTGCTTGCTTGCCCGCCCGCCTCTAAGGCACGCCAAAGCCTCCTTCGTCCCCCCCCCAGCGCGCGCCCTTTTTATTTCCCGCGACACCCCCCCCATTTCGGGAAAGCTTTCCCCATTGCCTGGGGGTTGAGGGGGGCGGCTCCTCTCCCCCCACTCCCTCCGTCCCTGCCTCTCTCCTCAGCCCCAAAGCTCCGTCCGCGCGACTCACTTCCAAGGCGATGGCTGCTCCATCCCGCTCCGGCTCTGGAAGCAACCGAAGATCAGGCTGCGTCGCTCGCTCGCTCGCCGGACTGCTTCGGCGCCATTCTGGCTACCTTCGTCCATCCGCACCCGGGAGATGAGGAAGCAGTCCGGTGGACGAGTGACCGAAGATCTCGCTGCCTCGCTCGCTCGCTCGCCGGACTGCTTCGGCGCCATTCTGGCTCCCTTCGTCCATCCGCGCCCGGGAGACGCGGAGGGAGAAATGTTGTCGGCGCCTCCAGATGACGAACCAGTTGCTTGCTTTCGTCATCGGGAGGCCGATAACATTTCTGCCTCCATGTCTCCCGGGCGCGGATGGACGAAGGTAGCCAGAATGGCGCCGAAGCAGTCCGGCGAGCGAGCGAGCAAGGCAGCGAGATCTTCGGTCACTCGTCCACCGGACTGCTTCCGCATCTCCCGGGCGTGGATGGACGAAGGGAGCCAGAATGGCGCCGAAGCAGTCCGGCGAGCGAGCGAGCGAGGCAGCGAGATCTTCGGTCACTCGTCCACCGGACTGCTTCCGCATCTCCCGGGCGCGGATGGACGAAGGGAGCCAGAATGGCGCCGAAGCAGTCCGGCGAGCGAGCGAGCGAGGCAGCGAGATCTTCGGTCACTCGTCCACCGGACTGCTTCCGCATCTCCCGGGCGCGGATGGACGAAGGTAGCCAGAATGGCGCCAAGACAGTCCGGTGGACGAGTGACCGAAGATCTCGCTGCCTCACTCGCCGGACTGCTTCGGCGCCATTCTGGCTACCTTCGTCCATCCGCGCCCGGGAGATGCGGAAGCAGTCCGGTGGACGAGTGACCGAAGATCTCGCTGCCTCGCTCGCTCGCTCGCCGGACTGCTTCGGCGCCCGGGAGACGTGGAGGCAGAAATGTTGTCGGCCTCCCGATGACGAAAGCAAGCGACTGGTTCGTCATCCGGAGGCGCCGACAACATTGCTCCCTCCGCGTCTCCCGGGCGCGGCCGGATGGATGTATATAATATTATATATAGTATATAATATTATATACTATTATTCCATGAAGAGAGGTGAGGCCCTGCCTCCCCTGCCTCTACTGACCGCACGTCACTGATGATTTCCTGGCATCCTAGTTTGGTGTTATGGATAAATAGAGCAACATTTGAAGGGCCATTTTTCTCTTGCCTTTGCCCTAAAATATTATGAGCTGAGGTTCAGAAGAGCTAAAGCTTATTCCTTCCTGTCTGACCCCCATTCCATTAACCAGTTTCTTATCACAGTATCACCTAGCAACCACAGTTGAAACCCATGTCCCTTTTTCCTTTCCTTTTTAATTGTGCCCCAGCAATACGCTTCCAGTTTTCATACTAAAAATAAAGTTTCCACCTGAGAGTTATAATGATTTCTGGTTGTTTTTTGTGGGTTTTTTTTTTTTTTGCTTTAGTTCTGTGATCCTACACAGTTTGCAGGCGATTTTATACTGGCACAGATGACTTCTGCATTTTCTTCTAGTATGGCCCAGAACAAGAGAGAAACCACTGAAATAACATAAAACAGAGTTTATTTCTTCATTGGGATTTTCATTCACTCTCCTTTTCCATCTCGGAAGCATTTCTGATACTTATTTTTGAGACAGCATCTAAACACACTTGTCAAATGAATAGTTTGAGGTTAGCAGAGGCATTGAGCACTGGGGCAAGAAGTTTTCATAGCTAAATATTGTTTCCTTTAGCTAGTATTATTTCACCTTTGGGGGAAAACGGTATCCCAGAAAATTTCTAATCCTGCAGCATAGGTCAGGACACACACAGTATTATGTGAAGAACTAAGGCTTGATTGCTTTGTCCTATAACATCCTTTGTATATGACACACACACTATATATATAATAATACAAATTATTTATATATATATATATATATATATATATATATATATATATATATATATATATATATATATATATATATATATATATATATATATATAAAATTTATATATATATAATAATTTATAATAATTATAAATTATTTGTAGGGTTAATTGATTAATCAGTAGTTGGCAAACCACTTTGATTAAATCAGTCAAAATCCACATTCCTTCCTCTCTTAATCCTTTGGCTCTTAATCTCTTTTGTTTACAAGAAAGGCACAATGGAATGTATATGTAGACATCACATTCCATGCAGCAAAATATTAACTAGAGTCACTATCTATACCATGAAGTGTTCATGAGGTGTCCATGAGGAAAGCATGCATCTGTAAACCAATCAATAATTGCCAAGTGTATTTTCTGTTCAATGAGCTTTTTCTATTCTGAGAATTCTGACAATAAAAGTGAGCACCGAACAATGTTCTGGGTGGGTGCCCTTCGGGGTGCCTTCCATCGGGTGGCCTTCCCAGCACAACCTTACTCCTGTCTGCGTCTGCTTTTCTACGTCACCAACAATTATTTATGTCTGTATAAAGAAAATGCTACTTCTACTGAAATCCTTAATTCTAGCTTAAGGATTCCTGCTAAATTCCTGATAGGCAACTGGCAGTCCATATCTTTCCAAATATCAACTTATTTGGGTTGCTTTGGAAAATTGAACTTTAACTAACATTGAAGTACCGACTGAGCAGATTCAAAGTCATTGGATCAGGAATGGGATTTCCAGTTCCTCATGTACAGATTTTGATTTCAACTATTGTTACCACAATAGGTTTGGCTGCAGGAAGCTCAGCTATAGAGCTCTATGTGAAGAAGACAGAGAGATATAATAATGGGTATTATGCAACACTGGCAATTAAGCCAAATTAATATTTCCTCATCATACATAGGTAGGAAGGATTGCAATAAATGCTTTCTAATTTATGGTTCATCAACCATTAGAGAAGTATTCAGCCTGCTAACCAGAAACCTTGGCTTCTTTTTCTCTTATTTTCTATCATGCTTTCATTGCAACAGGTAGGGAAAGGCTAATAGAACATATGCCTTGCATACAGGCTATCTACGTAAAGCAGTTTCAAAAGGAGCATTGCAAAACTGTCTTTTCAGATGTTACATACTGGTACTTTGCAGCAAAAGCTCCAATAACTTAATGTTTGTTTGTGAAATCTCCAAAAGCTTCAAAATCTCATGGGACCTGGGGTAGGGCACTACTCTCAGTCTGCACAGTCCTTGAATGTGGAACAGCCTATATAGGAGTTTCTTATGATCCCTTGCAATTTGTTTAGCAAAACTTTCAGCTGCCTATTGACCTATTTATTAATTCACCTGCAACTGCCTAAGATCAGGAGTAGGCAATCATGCTGTTTGACACAAGATGAGCTTGAAAAAACAAAAAAGCATTTTGTAAAGTTGATATTCTTATGAAATGCCAACCACTGGAGAATTGCTGTTTACAAAATAGTTGCCATGCTGGACATGGACTGTCACAAAACATTTTCAGAAATGAAATACGTGAGCTTGCTTCCTAATATTACATCCAACATTCCCCCACCAGCTCCTCTTTACTGTATATTTTACTTTTATTTAATTTTCTTGGCAGATGGAGATATTTCCTAACAAAGTTATGCTCTATCTTCATTTTTTAACCTATTTCATTTTGGGAAATGAAAACAATGCGGAGGAGTTAGTATGTAAAATCAACTTCATACAGTAGATACAAGGTGCCTATAAGCATTAGATTGGTGCTACTTTAGAACAGTGATGGAAATTCCATTCCTTGAGCTACATGTAGCCCCCAATCAACTTTGGTGAACATCAGAGCTATCTCAGCAAATCATTGCTAAATGTTGGTGGCATAGTTTCTTGCTTTGTTGGGATGGAAAACTGTCAATGGTGATGTAACATCTGTAACACATTTTATAAAACTGCAGGCCCCCAAGGATCTCTACAGAAAATCTTATTGCCATCCAGTTTGCTGCATCATCATCATCTTGATGCAAGCCTAAATCACCAAATATATTTTTTCTGGGTAATCCCAGTCATCAAAATGTATCGCGTCTTCACATGTGTTTAAGTCATGGAAGGGTTACACAGAGAATCCTCAACTTATGACCACAATCCTGTTGCTAAGTAAGGTGGTTTTAAGTGAGTTGTGCCCAGGTTAATGACTTTTGTGTTAAATAAATCATTGTAGTTGTTAAATGAATCATGTGATCTGAGTAAAACCAGCTTTTCCCATTGTCTTTGCTTGTCAGGAGCCATCTGGGAAGGTTGCAAACAACAATCACATGACCTCAAGACAATACAGCCATTGAAAGTACCTGTCAGTTTCCAAGCACCTGAATTTTGATTACTTGACTGTGGAGATATTGTGATAGTTGTAAATGCGAGAAGCAGTTGTAAGTCACTTTTTTCAATGCGATTTGTAACTTCAAATGTTTGTTAAACACATATAGTTGCAAGTCGAGGATTGCTTGTATAGAGAAATCAAACCAAGAAGCAATTACATATATCCATTAAAGTACAGATGAAATTCTAATGTGACTTTTTTTCCATGTCTGAATTAAGAAAACATCAAGTTCTTCTCCCAGCTGAAAACTCTTTTGCATTCCTACAAAAACACAAACCAAAGCAAATTCTACTGCACTGATATTCTTTTTTTTTGGGGGGGGGGGGTAGTGGTGGTGGATGTTACTGACAAAAATTGTATCAGAATTGTTTGTTGGTGAACTATTCTTAATGGGTAGGAGCAAAAGTTATTATTCTGGGAACACAACTTTCTTGAAAACTTTAAAACTTTCCATTTTGCCAGACTGATCTGGCTGTCCCAGGTGTGATTTAGTGATTGTATAGCAGTTAATCTTCCAAATTGGAAGTAATTAGTGCACTTTTAGATGTGCCAGTTCAAACAGACCTATTGGAAAAATCTGGTATATGGTAAAGCAGTAAATCATGAGTATGATTTGGAGAAGAATCAAAAAATTATGAAGTTGTCCAGAGTATTCCATTTCTGGAAAACTTTATTTTGCTTATTCCTGATTCTGAACTGCTTTATATTAGATATGCAGAGATCAGACAATCTTATTTGCGAATGAATAAGCCACTAAAAATGCAGATACAGACTGTGTTCCTTATATTAAACAATATAATTCAAAATAATGTCAGATTTGATGTGAGAAAAATGGAGTTCTGTTCTCCCATAATGTACAATGAGAATAACTTAAATGATTTTTTTTAAACAGTAAGAGATTTACAGAAAAAGGAAAAAAGGGCTAAACTGCCAAAATTAGCTGAAACTGAATATTATTATTCCAGATAATATTTACTGGCTTCATATAGAATGTGATGAAATTTTCAGCAATAATAATCCCTTCAATAATAATAATACCAATACTAGATTTGAGATGGATACAGTTAAAAGAGAATTATACAGGAGTAAAGGGTGCTCAGTTCTGTCTGCAAATTAATGCAGATTTATTTAGGTTAATGAAGTTTGAACTCATTTATCCTATTCTTCATGTTCCAATGCATCTGTTTTGTTCTCATTTGCAATCTACATGTTATAGTTCTTCATGAATATTCTTTGTTTTCTTTAAAAAAGCCATTATATTATAGAGGATAAAAATGTTTTATAGGCAGTTGGGATATATTAATATTTTAAGACATCAAAAATCCAGTTATGGTCTCCATTAATTGATAGAATCAATTGATTAAGACATTTGATACCGAATTTGCATAGACTTCATTTTCTGAAAAGGAAGCCAGCACTTTAAGTGCATTAGGCATACAATATTGATGGGAGATGTACTATGAATTTTAGAAGACTTATTTATCACTTAGAATGATTGCAAATGTAGATCTAATTAGATTTTTGGGCTTCAGTCACATAGGGAAGAAAAATGCCATTCTACAATTGAACGTACTTTTCATCTATAAGATTCTATCAATATACTGTGCGGTTTTCATTTAGTTTTGTAAGTCTTGGTGTCAGTTCTGATAAAGATGTACTTGCTGTTATTGGAAAAGAATTTCTTCCCCCTTTTATTTTTGCAGTTGATTTTAAGCTGCTACTAGCAGGGAAGATATAGCTAAATCTTGAGTTTTCATTTGATGTGCTTCCTCAAAACACTTTATATACATTTTGCTCATTTTTCAACAATCCCTTAACAGAGGCCTGCTCTGAAAACTTTACTGTAGCTATTTGGTGCAGGTAGTCCTTGACTTATGACCACAATTGAGCCCAAAATTTCTGTTGTTAAATGAAACATTTGTTAAATGAGTTTTGCCCAATTCTAGAATCTTTCTTGCCACAGTTGTTAAATGAGTCATTGCAGTTGATAAGTTAGTAACCTGGTTGTTAAATGAAACTGGTTTCCCCATTGACCTTGCTTCAGTGGTGGGTTCCGGATCCGATGCAATGGGGCCCGGCGGCCACATGAATGTGCGCAGCGCATGCGCACATGCATCCTTACCTCCTGCGACGCTCCACGATGGCTCCGCGATGCTCCAGCAGCTCGGCGGAGCGTTGCACAGATGCCATATGCTCCGTGCATGTGCACGGAAGCGCCAAAGACTCAAATATAGGCAAGGATGATTGGCGGGCGGGCGGGCATGTTATTAAAAGCTGTTTTAATAACAATGCAGAATAACTGAGCCTTTTAAAGAGAAGCATATTCTCTGTTTTTCAGGGGGAAAACAATGTTCCAGCTGTCCAACTCAATTGCTTGAGTTTGGGCTTTTCTTTATGGAGAACCTTTCATTAATGTTCATGGTTAGAGTATTAGCACATTTTATGTGGTAGAAGAAAATGAATATTTCTTTAACAGTTGATTCAGATTTCTCCACAATTTGATTTAGCTTTCATTAAAAAACACATGAGCTGAAGCAATCCTGCAATCCCTTTTCCTTGCTTTTTTTTTTGCTTCCTAGCTACTTCATTGTCTCTCTGGATTATCGAGTGGATCAATCGCCATTTCTGGGTTAATTAACTGGTCTGGTTGTTCTTTTGCTTTTGAAACATCCAGCAAAGGGTTGGTTTGAAGAGTGTTTGCTCTGGATATATAAGTGGAATAAGCTGATGAAAGGTGGATGATTTAGGCATACTTCTGTTCATGTGAGTCTTAGCATGATTAAGATTTTAAAAAGCAAAAAAGAAAGACAGAAAATGGTTTTTCTTGAGGGGAAGATTGCCATATGCTTGAATTTCTTCATGCGTACTTCACTCTCTCTGATGAACAGGAAGGACTTCTCCAGAACAAAAGTACGATTTCAGCAGTAATATTTGAAAAAAAGAAGAAGAAAAATGCCACTGAACAAAGTGCTTTGTGACCTATCTGAGCTCAGTTAGGTCAGACAGATTATATTTAGCCTGACATTTAGAGAAATGAGATTTACTGATTGTATTATGCATAGAAAATACAGAAATATACAGGATGTCCCAGAATTTCAGAGCATATTTCTTTTCCACACCAAATCAAAGACTTTATTATAGACATGTCTGCATTTTCTTTGAGATTCAACCTTGTTTTAACTAGCTAGGGTTGTGTTATCTATAAATTAAATTGCACTGTTTTAGTTTCTGGGAATATATCATTTGAATCTTCTGATGTTGGATAATATCTTTGTTCTAACTCTGCTACTTGGATTTGTTAAAAAGTGTTCTCTTTCAAATTAGTTTAACAATAGTTCTAAAATATGGCTTTTAGATCACTTTCCAAAGGTTTCTTAGAAGTTCTGCCAAAGACATTGATCCCAATCAATGGGATGCCTATTACATATCAGTTGGCATACCATACAGTTTCTGGTTCATCTCAATTTTGGATGCATTTGATCTAGTCTATTAAATTTCTGCATCAATCTGACAAATTAGAAAACTTCAGAAATAAAAAAAAATAGCTTTAAATTGAGCAAATCCTTGGTAGACTTTAATGGACTTTACTTCAATGTGCTTTGGATACAATGAACAGTTTTCTTTTGTTTGGATTTCACTCTCATTTAAGTTGAGGATTTGTCTGTTGAGGCTTTCTTGCATATGACACCAAAAGCCAGTTATGTAAACTGATGTGAAAATGTAATTTTGGACATTCGGATTTAACAGATCCCTCTGAATGGCCCATTAAATCACTCTTTCCTTGTAAATATACTGATTTTCATGCACACATGTCCCCCAGTTGTGCATCTTTTCCTATTATAGTTATTTTAGTATGTAAACAATACTTAACTGAGAACTTTAGCATTAGGAAAATATGCAATTTGAGGATACATTCATCAAAAATTCTCTTACATTTTAATTCTGAATAATATGAAAGCATTTGGCTGTCTGTATCTATTTGCCAACAGAAGAGAGATGCCTGGCAGAATGGATTATTTTCCTCCACTTCCTACTCACTTTCCAAATCTTTTCAGTCTTTTAATGTTTTGGGCACAGATTTAGAGTGTGAGAACCACACTGAATTAAGAGCATCCATTCCTAGCATGGCACATTTTTTTTTAATGTCAAGTGATTTTATGATATATTGAGTTTTCACAGTTGCATGGCCTATAAACACTGCTACCAATAAATACATGTTTCATAATATATTCTATTTAGCCTGGGACACTTTTTCCAATTAGGGCTGTAATGCTTTCTATGTCAGTCTTCAATTAAAAACCTCCTGAAGCTTTTGCTGGTCCAAAGTGCTTCTGCCAGAACATTATCTTTGGCTGGCTAATTAGAATGTGTTTTCTTATTGTCTCCTTCTTGAGTTTCACACAAAGCTACTTGCGGGTGTTTGAAGAATTTCTCTCTCTCTCCCTTTCCCCCACTCTCTCTCACACCCACACCCACATGTGCGCACGCAGACACCCCTAGCATACTACATCTGTTTTGCTAATTGTCAGTGCAATGGATTCATTTGGGTCCAGAAACAATAAGCACATCCTAGATTTTAAGCTTTATTATGTAACTGTAGCAAACAAATTTAAAAGCATATCATAAAATGTATACATAAGAAGCAAGATGGTAACAAATTATTTTTAGAAGCTGCCAGGAGCTGCTTAATAACAACAGTGGAGAAGGCTGGCCAATTTCTACAGTACTCAGTGTTAGGTTCTGTGCAGGAGCTCCCAGCTTAAAGGCCAATATTTATTAAAAACCTGGCACCATGACTTCATGGCCCTGTTTCTATGGGCACAAGACTGCAAAACCTGACCTTAAATGGATGGCACATGACTCAAAAGTCTGAGACTTTCACAGTTCAGCTTTGCACCAATGTGAACATTTAAAAAAAAAATAAAGTAGCAGGATGAAAAAATAACAAAAAATTTAGAAATGATGGTTGAATTTAAAGGCAGTGATAGAATGATTCATGAACTATTCTTAGGGTGGATCAGAAGAAAGAAAATATCCATTACTGTATTTCTAATGTTCTCAGGGAGATTGTAAGTAACACGACTTCTTTAAGATTTGAAGGAAATTACTAGGAACGAAGGGACAATTCTGTGCTGTAGGAATACTCACTGTAACTCTGAGCTTCATGACCTCTGAGAAAGATGCTGACAATTGTCAATTCTTTTCTGGGTTTACAGGGATGGAAATATAATGTAATGCAGTAGGCATTGTTGGAAACTGTTACATTCCGTGATTCAATTTTTGTTGAATAACCCCTTTAATCCAATTCATGAAGGAAAAATATAACTTTTCCTAACTCAAGGTAGTTGCTCTAACTTTGTTGAAATAAGCCTTCTTAAAATTACTAGTGCATTTGAGAATATATATTTTATTTCATCGCTTGGGTAGTTTAATTTTGTTAATTTTGCTTTATTTTATTTGGCTGATTTTTGCATTAGATTTTACCTCATTATCTTTTTACTTCATTTGCATTTTATTATGTAGGTTTTCTCCCCTATTTATTAAGATTTATGTGTTATACTTTTGTGTTATTTCACACAATACCCGAAGAATATGTTCTAAAAAAGATAGTTGCTCTAGAGGCATTCTTAAACTTTTACCCATGGATAATTAAAGCAATTTAAATTAGGGATGAAAAAAAATCTTATTCCCAATTTTCCTGATCCAGAGTTCCATTTTGAATAAAAAGAAAATTATTTCCAGAATTGTTGGCTTAAACTTATTTTAACCCCCCCCCCCCAATTGATGACAGCACTTGGCTTTGTGCCATTATGAAACGTGTAGTTGAAAATATTTTTTTTTGCCAGTGAACGATTCCTGAGCAAAGCCCACAAAGGAACAAAGATGTCATTTCCATCAGAGTTGCTTAATTTATTTGACCTTTTATGTAGTGTGCGTTTGATACAAATGTTAAAAGATGAAACTGGCCTTAAGGGGAAAGAAAAGAGTTGAAGACTGAGAATCTAATAGGACTTTGGCCAACGATGACTTCATTTGTTCCTACTAGAAAGCAAACAAAGTCTTGTGGTGTTTGAAAGTTATTCATTCCTACATCTTAATGGCAAATGACACATTGGTTTGACTAGTTGGCTTGCCCCCAATTTATACTGTTGCAACTCAGCTGGGGAAGTTTGTTCTGAATGCCAGAAAGGAAATATAAATCAGAACCTTCAAAAAGGCTACACAGCAGGTCTTCTTTGAGCTCAACATCCATTGTTTTCTTTTGCAAAAGAATGACCTAGGTAGTGTCCATTTTTAACAATATGGTGGTAGCAGATGACTTCAAAGAACTTTTGCAATACCAAAAACCTTAAACCCATTTTGGGGATTATCAAGTTCTTTTTTAAACTATTCATAATTAGACTGACCCAGACTCAAAAGAGCCACAAAACCACTGGATGTTGGGCAGGTAGTTTTTAAGTATACTCCCTATACCTGGGAAGATGTTTTGTTTTGAAAAAAAAAAGATATAAAAATGAAATGTATCACTTACAAATCCATATGTGAGCTTTTCTGTGGTCCATATCCTATGTTCTCTTCTATTACTGTTATTTCTACATTAGTACTCCAATTACTATGGTATTTGTACAACAATTATATGGTTAAAAGTAATGTGCAAGTGTCCATACTGCACTTTTCCTTGCTGTGCCTCTATACTTCCCCCCTCCCATTTGGTCCCTTTGAAGGAAAAACAATTTGTTTTATTCAGTTGCTTTACTCTGTTTTCTGGTGGATGCAGAGCTTTTAAAAAATATCTTGCCTCTGGTACTATTACAAGGTTGCAGCTTTATTGGTGACTTTGCCATGCTAACACTGGGGAAAAGGGTTCAAATGGGAGGCAAAGAAGGCAGCCCAGGTTCCTGCATTTTTTCTAAGCAATTTATTGTTACAACAAATGGGTGCATGTTATCATTATAATATGTTTTTCCCAACATACAAACATACATGTATAGATACCAGAATAACAGAGTTGGAAGATACCTTCTAGTTCAAACCTTGTTCAATCAGGAGCCCATATACCATTCCAGACAAATGGTTGTCCAATCTCTTCTTAAAATACCTCCAGTGTTGGTGCATCCAAAACTTCCGGAGGCTAGTTGATCCTACTGATTAGTTGTTTTCACTGTCAGGAAATTTCTGCTTAGTTCTAGGTTGCTTCTCCCCTTGATTACTTTCCATCAATGGCTTCTTGTCCTGCCTACAGGTCTTTGGAAAATAAGTTGACCCACTCTTCTTTGTGGCAGCCTGTGAGTTATGGGAACACTGCTATCTTATCACAGCAAGTTCTTCTTTTCAATAGACTAGACATAACCAATTCCTGCAACTTTTTTTCATATGTTTTAGTCTCTAGTCCCTAATCATCTTTGTTGCTCTTCTCTTCACTGAGTCTCAACATCTTTTTTATATCGTGGTGACCAAAACTGGATGCAATAGTTGGTAAATGTGGTCTTTCCAAGGCATTGTAAAATGGTATTAATACTTCATGTGATCCTATTTTATCCCTCTCCTTTTTTGGCAGCTTTTTGGCACATGTAACACACTGCTAGCTCATATTTAAGTGATTGTCCACTAGGACTCCAAGATCTCTCTCAGAGGGAATAGAGATCCCTCTATTTTTCAGAGTATAAGACACTCTAGAGTATAAGATGCACCTTAGTTTTTGGGGAGGAAAATAAGAACACAAAAAATTCTGCCTCTGCCTACCAGCATCCATGGTATTCTGCTGGCTAGCTTCCTGACTTGGAGCACATGTTAACAAGGTCAGCCAATGAATAGGCATAGCAACTAAGTCAGCCAATGAGGGCTATTTGGACTCTGAAGCAGTATTTGCCATGTGAGCAACATGGAGATATGAAGGAGCCTGGCTTAGCTGAGAACTGAAAGTGAAACTGCTTGTGTTTTGCTTGTATTTACTGCTACCTTGGAAAACCTGCTTTTGGTATTGTGTTGTATATTATTATTGTTTTGAATCTTGCTTACTATGTGTGCTTTCTGAATGTGGTTGCTGCTGCAAACTCTGACCAGCTCGGTCAGCTTCAGAACTTATTTCTTCCTGATTCAGCACAGCTGATTGGCGGGTGGATTGGACTGCCAAAATACCCCCAATCAGGTGTTCCAGGCTGCAGGGATTGCCACAGGCCAGCAGTGCCTCCATCCTCATGATTTTGGGCTCTAGTGGGGGTGGGTGGGGTTACATTTGGTGTATCAAATTTTCATCCTCTGTTTTGGGGGAAAATGTGTCTTATACTCTGAAAAATATGGTACTACTATTGAGCCAGGTACCTCCTATATTACACTTGTGCAGGTATAAAATGTCTTAAGTTTTATGTTGAAATGCTGTCAATTACAGATTGCTAGGAATGATTTAAGTTCGTAATTTCACTTATACCTATGGTTTCCTGAAAATAAGATCCTGTCTTATATTTTTTTTTGCCACCAAAAAAGGCACCAGGTCTTATTTTTGGGTGGGATGTTGTCCAGTGACTCATCTCACTTACGTGCATCACCCTCAGCATCCTTTTGGCTGTCAGAGACCTTCAGGAACAAATAGATTGCAAGGCAGGTGTTGGGGTGTGCGAGGCCTGGCTGCAACTGTCTGAAGGTAAGTAGTAGGGCAGCTCTACCCGAGCTTAATTTTTACCTGTGCACCCTGGAGTGGGTAGGGTCTTATTTAGGGCTTATTTTGGTGGTAGGACTTATATTTGGTGCACATGTAAAAATCAAGCTAGGACTTACTTTCGGGGTAGATCATATTGTCGGGAAAACAAGGTATTTGTTTATCTATCTATCATCTATCTATCTATCTATCATCTATCTATCTATCTATCTATCTATCTATCTATCTATCTATCTATCTATCTATCACCTATCTATCTAAAAAGCCAATGGTTGCAGAAGTGTCTTGTGGGAATTTTCTTCCAAATGACACCAGAATCCTGGCACTCCCTATTTTAGGGAAGGGGAGAGCAATTAATCATTCCTTGTCCTGAATAATATTTCTCCCAAAATAGTAAACATCTTTATTCTTGCATATTCACTCTGAAGTAAGTTCCACTAAGTTAAATAGAGTATGTAGGAGGAGAGTCATTTCAATCTGCACTTCCATCCACAGTTATTGGGAGGGAACCTATTGAAGTAAATGAAGCTGACATGTGAATAAAGAGGCATCAAGCTGGGCTGTCAGCATAACCAGTGAACACAGAATTCCTTTTGCCATTTCCCCAGTCTCACTGCATTATGCTGGCAATATAGTACAATCAACCTTTAAATTTAATAGCCTGGAAATTTTTATGTGCTTTGCATTGACCTTTTATGTCTATGAAGGACACACAATCAGTCCTTTAACCTGCTGCCAAACCTAAGAATCATTTCAGTTTTGTATTGGTACTAATGTGATTAAAAGTGGATTCGTATTTAAGCTAAGAGTCTAACTTCCTTTTCCTATGAATTCTGAAGAAAATTCTGGTTTCATTATTTATAACTGGAAGCAAAACTAGACCATGACAGATAAGTTCCTAAATGTTTACTGGTCATTCATCTATAAAGCATAATACTTTAAGTCTCTTGCTTGGGGCTATTTTCAAAATCAGCTTTTGATAAATTGGAAGCACCAGTACTTAGTGAAGTCTCTCTGTTGCTTTTCTTCAGACCCAACATCCCCTTATCCTCAAAGATAAATTAAAGCATGCTCTCACTTTGAAAAGAAAGATACTAATAAATTGTAGCTGGCATGAGTGAAATGCAATGGGAATTGTTTTCTTTGGGAGACCAACACTAAAGTTGAGAGAGAGTTTTTCTGCTTGAGACACTGTTTGATAAGTTGCTCTTCTGCTAATTGTATTGATAGAACTGCAGTCTTCAGGCTGGTAGATGATTGGAATTGTCTTAAATTAGGAATGACCAACATATGACCAAAGGCCACATGCATCCATTAGTCTAATTTTAAAGCTGTCTACAAGCAATCAGTTCAGAGTTCAAGATAAATAATCTGCTTCTTTCTTGACTTTCTGCTGCATGGAAAAGTAAAGAGCAAACATTATGTCAATGTAATGGGTGGTGTGAATAACCTTGAAGAACAGGAGGAAGAGACACTACCAAGAAAATGGTCAGATAAAAGAAATTTGAGTTTGAGGCAGAAATGTAATTTGAAAAATCCTCTCAGACTTGACCTTTCTTAGTTCTCTTTTAGAGTAAAGACAGGGAAGGGAAAGACACATTTAGACTTGCAAAATTCTATTAGTGTAACTTTACAATAAAAGTAGTATTACCATTCACAATGACAGTTTTCTAGTCTGGTCTACCTTGGAGAGCTGATAGTCAGACAATAAAAATGGAGGAAAAGGAAATATATTATAGTTGAGGCCTGTGTTATAGAAGATTGATGGTTTCAGATTTCCTTTCCTAGAAGTTCCTTAGTGTTCACAAATTGTTCTGGGGCAATAGCTTGTTAGTTCTTCCAGTAAATGCCAATCTTCTGAAGGGGGGTAGGTAATAGCACCTCACCTGGCATCTATTACCTAACCTAGGTGTGTGAGTGAAATATATGTCTCACATGCTGATGCTTTTCTGGTAGGTAAATGTTGAAGCAAGTGATGAAATAATTTCTACAGCCTGGTAGCACAGAGGAAGTGTGTTTAGGGATTTAAGCAAATTCCACTTGCCAGTGGTGGGATTCAAATAATTTTAACAACTGGTTCTCTGCCCTAATGACCAGCTGGGTAGGCAGGGCTTGGTGGTCATGGGACTGGGCAGGCGTGGCCAACTCAATGTCACTCATGTCGATGAGTGCTTCACCTTAGCTGTTACAATGTAATAAGGGTTAACCAGAGAGACAGTTTCTGTAAGCAGGGCAATAAAGATTAGGCTAGGAACAACACCAGAATGTTTCCTTCCTGCCTTCCTTACAGGATTAGCCCTGTAAAGTGGAAAAAACAAAAACAAAATGAGATTTCTTCCAACAATCAAACTTTTCCAATCTGCTTAGAAAGTTAACAACCGCTTCTCCCGAATAGTTGCGAACTGGGTGAATCCCACCACTGTCTCTTGCCTAACTCTTCTTAGGCAATAACTAATCTCGCAGGAGATAAATAAAGACAAATCTTATTAAACCAATGGAAGAAATGTTAAAAACAGTTCTGTACTTTAAATATTAAAACACAAATATTTATTGCTGAATATATACTTGGCAAATTATTCAAAAGAGGATATATCCAAAAGAAAACACAATCCTCCAGGCAGGTCACAAGATGGGGCTATTCTACCATAAATAAAAAGGTCTCAATATAAAGAGATTGGAAAAGGATTCAAATTCTTTCATATTTCACCAGATCCTAGAACTTCAACTTTAATTACATTTCTCAGGATTGATTCATAACCCTACTCTTTTAACCTTCATCTGTAGATCTCTTTCTCTGTTTTAAATAGATCAAACCTTTTCTATCATTTGATGTATAGACTGAGATGCAGTCTACATCCATAAGTAGTGTAGTGAAGGAGAGCGAATGGCTGGCTCTCCTATTATGAGCTGTTGTCCTCTCTGTAGTATCAAACAGCCAAGAGCTGATCCTAGAAGAAACATGGCCAGAGAAAGAGAGAGAGAATTCTGGGAGTTGAAGTCCACATGTCTTCAAGTTGCCAATGTTTGAGAAACACTACTAAATGGTATGGAGGAGAGAAGGTATCATGGGCTACAGTCAGGCAGGCTCAAGAGCTTTTTGAACATGCGAAGGAAACCATGTCATTCATTAAGCTTCAATCCCACTCTTCCCCATCCCCAACAATGATCCAGAAGAACTATGTTGTGTTACCAAGTCATCTCAATAGATGGATGTCCATTGAGTCATCAATTATAATTGTACTGCTGCAGTAAGGGGTGGTACTATAAAAGAAATAATTCATCAGAAACTATGGTGTATAGTGTATGCTATAGTAGTGGTTTAGTGTACCACAGAAATGAGCTTGAAGCAAATGTTTAGTGACTGTTCAAAATTACATACAACGGCACTGAAAAATGTAACCCTGGGACACTGCAACTGTCATAAATAGGAACCAGTTGCCAAGTCTGTTAGATTCGGGCAACGAGAGAACAGACTCCAGACGATAGTGACAACAACAGCTCTTTATTTAGTAGTAGTAGTGATCCAGCTTGCTTTGGGGTCGAGTAGCTCCCCTTTTATAGGGATCTGGTAGACCTCACGTCCAATCAGAACACCCCCTTGTTCCTGCCCTAGTGGCGGACCTGAGTGGAGACTTACAGCGGTTTATGCTAATATCTAACACCCCTCCCCTCTTAGATGGAGTGTTCCGGTTAGTGACAAAGTCCTGTAAGTATGCCGGTTTCTGCCTTGCTCGGGTGGACCTGCGAAGTTCGGTTTGTGTTGGAGCGGGCGTGAGATCGGCGTGTTCCTCTTGTTCTGTTGCGCTGGCTGGGGATGGTTGGTTTCCTTTGCTGGGAGGCTGCTCCGCTCTTTCGTTGATCTCAGGTTCCACCCCAGGCTCTGCGGTGCCGTAGTCTTCTGTGTAGGGATGTTCGGGTTGTTGCATCGGCTGTCCTTCTGAAGGGATGAAGTCTTCGTTTGCTGATCGTAGGTTGGAGTGCGTTAGGCGACCTCGGAGTTGGTCAATGTGTCTTTTCCAATTTCTACCATCCTCTAATTCTAACAAGTATGAGCGAGGACCTGTGATACCAATTACCTTTGCCGGAATCCACAGCGTTCCCCCTGCATAGTTGTGGGCGTATACCAAATCCCCTATGCTAAAGTTCCGAATTTTGCTTGTGGAGTCTGGGGGCGATGTGGCAGAGTAATTTGAGTGCAGACGGTCCAGGTGGGACCTTAAGCGGAGACCCATGAGGAGTTCAGCGGGGCTCCTTCCTGTCGTGGCACTAGGGGTAATGTGTTGGATTAAAAGATAATGATCAATTCGTGTTTGCCAATCACCCGGGCCCATCCTAGCGAGGGTCTCTTTTGCAGAGCACACCATTCTCTCCGCCTGTCCATTCGATGCCGGATGGAATGGCGCGACGAGGGCATGCCGAATTCCCTGACTCGCTAAGTATGTTTCGAATTGCATGGCCGTGAACTGAGGCCCGTTGTTGGAGACCAGGAGGTCGGGCAGGCCGTGCGTGGCGAAAAGTCACCGTAGTCCCTTGATAACCGCCTCTGCTGTGATCGAAGTCATCAGGACTACTTCTAACCATTTGGAGTATGCGTCCACAACTATTAAGAATGTTTGCCCCTGCACTGGCCCTGCGAAATCGATGTGTATCCACGACCATGGTGCTTTCGGTTTGTCCCACTCCGTAGCGGGCGCTTCAGGGGGAGCTGGTCTGGATTCCTGGCACGGATTGCAAGTGGCTACCCATTCCTCTATTTTTTTGTCCATGTTTGGCCACCAAACGTAACTCCTAGCTAGTGCTTTCATCCTTACAATCCCTGGATGCCCCACATGCAAAGTCTCTAATACATTTCTCCGCAGTTTGTACGGTACAACAACTCGATCCCCCCACAATAGACAACCTTTCAAAACCGACAGTTCATCACGCTTAGACAAAAACAGTTTGAATTCAGGCCCCACACTCCCTTTGGGCCACCCCCTCCATACCCAGGTTTGCACTTGTCTGATTACGTTGTCCTTAGCGGAAAACCTCGCAACGTCCACAGAAGAAACTGGCCCTGTGTCCAAACAGTCAATCAAAAGAACTGGTATTTCTGGAGTGGGGTCGGTTAACAGTTCCGGTAGCGGGCAATGGCTGAGCGCGTCTGCATGCCCCAACGTGGAGCCCGGTCGATGTACCAGTTTGTAGGAATACACAGCCAGGAAAACAGTCCACCTGGTCATGCGCGGGGAGAGGGAGACCGGTGTGGGGCGGTTTCCCGCCAAAAGACCCAGCAAGGGTTTGTGATCTGTGATGAGTTCGAAATCGCGGCCGTAGAGATACTCGTGGAAACGTTTGACTCCAGCCACAGCGGCTAACGCTTCCCTGTCCAGTTGGCTGTAGTTGCGTTCCGCCAACGACAAAGTCCTAGAGTAGAACGTGATGGGGGCTTCGTTCCCATTTGGCATTTTGTGGCTGAGTACTGCGCCGACGCCGAAAGGTGATGCATCGCAGGTCAATACCAGTGGTAGGGTTTGGCTGTACTGGATGAGTAGAGAGTCGGTCGTCAGCAGGCACTTGACTGCGGTGAAGGCGGCCGCCTCGGGGCGTCCCCAGGTCCATTTCGTGTTCTTGGCTAGTAGTCAGTGTAACGGCTCAGCGACGGTGGCTTTCTGTCTTAGAAAAACGCTGTAGAAGTTAAGAAGTCCGAGGAATGCCTGCAACTCGGTCTGATTTCATGGTGTGGGGGCGTCCTGGATCGCCTTAATTTTTTTCGATGTTGGGTGTATACCCAGTCCATCGATCCTATATCCCAGGAATTCTACACTAGGCACGTTGATTTGGCATTTTTCCTTTTTTAGGCGGAGACCCTTTTCTCGAATTCTGGCCAAAACAGTTCTAACACGTTTTAATAGTTGCTCCTTGTTTGCAGCCGACACCAAGATGTCGTCGAAATAGGGAACGATGCCTGGTATGCCCTGCAACAGCCGTTCCATGATGCTTTGGAACAAACCCGGAGCGATGCTTACGCCGAATTGCAAACGGTTGCATTTAAAAGCACCCCTGTGCGTCACGATAGTTTGGGCCTGCGCCGTGGCGCTATCCACAGGCAGCTGCTGATATGCTTGTGCCATGTCTAATTTAGCGAAAAATTTTCCTGGCCCCAACGAGTGCAATAGATGTTGGACGACGGGCACAGGATATGCGCTTTGCTGTAGGGTGACATTAATTGTGCATTTATAGTCCGCGCAGATGCGGACTGACCCGTCTGGCTTAACTGGGGTCACGATTGGGGTTTCCCAACGCCCGTGATCCACCGGTTCAAGGATCCCTTGCTCTACAAGCTTATCGATTTCTTTGTCAATTTTGGGACGGAGCGCAAAAGGCACTCGTCTAGGTTTGAGTTGGATTGGCGCCACATTTGGATCCAAATTGAACGATATTGGCTTTCCCACATACTTACCAAGGCCAGGGCTGAACACATCCTCGAACTCCTTAAAGATTTCTTCAGCGCTGCTGTTTTCCACGGCGTTGATTCCGGTAACTTCTAGCCCCAGGGCTTCGAACCAATCCAATCCCAGGAGACTCTGTAATGGCGCGCTGGGGACGGTCACGGGCAGCTGGGCTATGATGTCCTTGAACTGGACTCGAAACGTGCCTTGACCCACGATGGGGACCCTGTTCCCCTGGTAGTCTTGAAGAAGGATGTCTGGTGTTCGTAGCTGGCGCTTCTTCAGACTTGGAATCGCCTTTTTCATGGCTGACCACGAGATGATCGTCAGGGACGATCCCGTGTCGACTTCAAGCTCGCAAGGGGAGTCCTCCAGGAGGACAGTGAGTTTCAGCTTTTTAGGCCGCTTTGTGCAGACCTGACCTATCGTTGTGAGATAGGTTCTCATTGGTTCTCTCTGGGTATACTCTCTCTCGGCTCCCTGGGAATACTCTCTCTCAGCTCTCTGGGAATACGCCCTTTCAGCTCTTTGTGGATACTCTCTCTCGGCTGGCTCCCTCGGTTCTCTCTCTGGGCGCCCTTTGTTTTTCCGCCAAGCCCCTGGGTTGGGCTTCTATCGGCAATACATTGGAGGCTGCCATTGTGTGGCAGGGACTTCACTCCGGCACACTCTTGCGATGTGCCCAAGTTTGTCGCAATGCGAGCAAACAACGTTTCTAAAACGGCAGACCGAGGGTGGTTCCCTCCGCAGCTTGCGCAGGGTGGCAAGCGGAATTCGGATTTCCCTGCCGGTCTTGTGTGACTGCTCCGCATGCGATGACTGTCTTCGTATTCGCTGTCCTCGGTCTCTTGATCGGCGGCCTCATAAAGCACTCTGGCTTGTCTGGCTCCAGTCTGGATCGCGCCGCTGTACCCGCGTTGTATTGTTTCGGAAGATCTGTCCACTGATTCAGAAGCTCTCGCCTCGTCTAGCGCAATTTGCAGGCTTAGGTTGGGTTTGGCCAACAATCGTTTTTGTAACGAAATTTTTAACCTGCATATGAGGCGTGCCAGGATTGCTCGTCCAGGTCCCTGAACTCGCAATGCGTTGCTGCTTTTCGAAGTGCTGCAACGTACTGATTTATGGATTCGACATCTTTTCTGCGTTTGAATTTGCCGTGCTGAGATGGCTGCCGGAAGTTCCGCCGAATTCCGGGGCTGGATCGGATTCGTAGATTCTGGAGGTTGCTTCTTCGTCCTATCTCTCTCTCGATCCCACCTTCGTCGCCAATGTTAGATTCGGGCAACGAGAGAACAGACTCCAGACGATAGTGACAACAACAGCTCTTTATTTAGTAGTAGTAGTGATCCAGCTTGCTTTGGGGTCGAGTAGCTCCCCTTTTATAGGGATCTGGTAGACCTCCCATCCAATCAGAACACCCCCTTGTTCCCGCCCTAGCGGCGGACCTGAGTGGAGACTTACAGCGGTTTATGCTAATATCTAACAAAGTCCCTGACAATGGGGACAATACAACGGTTGTGAGTGTGAAAAATGGCCATAAGTCACTTTTTTCACTGCTGTTGTAACTTTGGACAGTCACTAAACAAACTGCTGTAAATTGAGGATTATCTGTAATCAGACAGCACACAAGAATGTGTGAATTAGCAGTGTTTGAGCATCCTATCAATTGAGTCACCCAGAGTGACTTAGATGAGATGAGCCACCATTCAAATCAAATCAAATCAAATCATCAAATCAAATCCTGAAGAGAGTTAGAGAACCTGTCAACTCTGCATTTAAGAATTCTGAGCAAAGCTTTTGCGAGTTGAAATGGATTTTGCCTGATCCATATGTATTAATCCAATTAATCTTAATCACATCTAGTAACAAGCATATTTTCCAATGAACTGTTTCTAACCCAATGGTCATGAATCTGTTAATGCAGTATAGTTGAAATGTTCTTATGCTTACAATATCATGGAAAAATGATATACATCCATGGTTGCAAAAATCAGTTTTTGCATGCATTTACGTAGCATAGTATAAATCACCTACCAAGTTCCCATGTTATAGGTTGGCTGTTGGGGAAGAGCAAATTGGTCAGCTGGAATTCTGTGGCTATTCCTGAAGTCTTTTCAGCAGTCATGACCAGATGTGTCATACACAAGCCTCACCCACCCAGCTCCATGAAGGGGAAAAACATCATAATACATCATGCGATGGCACTGTGACAATGCGAGTATGACATCCATGGTTTAGAGATGAAGAATTTACCAGGCAGGCATGAAAGAGTGATAGAAGATATACTACCAAAGGCTATAAGAGTGGCTCTTCCTGAAGGAGAGTCTCAACTCCGTCTAACTTCCCAATTGTCCAAATTGTGAAACAGCTTCATCATAACATTCATACTTGAATCGTAATTAATATTGGTTAAAGGTACTACAATCTTTGAAGGCTGAATTGCCAATCTTTTGTTTAAATTCATAATTAACTTAATTTGAATATAAATAACCAGTGGAATGATGTATATTATCACAACATTGGAGGAGATGAGTGAGGATGGGACAACTTTTAATAAAACAAATAGAATATCTTTCCACAATCCAATTTTTTTAAAAACTCCAGTTATATGTAACATGAGAAAGCTTGCTCGGCACTATTGTAAATAAGCCCAAGGTATCACATTAGGCAGATAACCTTATTTTATTTGTACATCTTCAGGGGCTTTATCCACACATTAAGCTTAATTATAGACTCTGTAGATGAATCACAGCAAGGGACTAATGAAACAGGAAGGCAGCAATTTGAAGGTCATCAATTTCTCTGCCATTTATCTTGAACCTGTTCTTTTTCCTCTTACCGTCAGTGTCATAAAAAGAAAGAGAAGACAACTAATTCGGGCATTCTTAAGGACTGAGCATTTTACAAAATAGGGCAGCCACCTTAATAAGACAATCTTGTTCTGTTCTGAAGATTAGTTCAAAATCTAAAATGTGGGTTACATGAATTATTACATCTACTTTAGCTTTGCTCTGTCATCCCCTCAATGGATAGAACCTCTACCTGTCTGGATTTATTGAGTTATTCTACTGAATTTTCTCTTTTAAACACAGATTAATTTATAATATATAATCATAGTTTTTTCATTCCCTGAGCTACCTCTTTACTGTTTTTTTCACATTTCCAAAAGTCTATTGTGAAAGTCATTTTTCTAACCACTGGAGGCATTTCCTCTATATTTGGCCTATATTGGTGGATGGGATAAACCTCTTCATTCTCAGTAGATTGGAAACAGTGGTCTGATGTACTAATTAAAAATAAAAGAAAGCCCAGCTGAAAATCAGATAGCTCAGGAAGAGAAAAAAAGCCAATAAAGGAGAATATTTGTAGCTCAGGGTTGAAATGAAGGGTCCTTGGTGCTCTCTGAGCTTGCTTGATGTCTATGGGGATTCTCAGTAATCCAGGTCATGGTTATCCCAAAGCTGTTTTTTCAAGAGACAACTGGAGCTTCTTGGATGGTGTTGGAAGAAATGTCCTTCTGGGTTCGGCTCCAAGTGGGGAAAAAGACACTGGAGACATGGAGGCTGCTTGGAAAGATGGTTTTAATGGTGGACAGGACCACATGGCTTGAGTCCTGAACAGAAAAGGTGATCACATGCTTCAATGTTGGTGGAGAAGAAGAGAAGGGAAGAGAAGGGCTGAAGAAGGGCTTGCAGGGATTTTTATAATCTGTTCGGCCCCACCTATCTGTTTCCTGTTCCTGTGTAAGAAATGTATTCTGATTGGTTGCCAGACTCCCATGGGCCCGTGCAAGGGCAACCCTCTAGGCTGTTTTGAATTCAGGTTTGATTGAGTTCAGATGCCATGTGGTCAGTTGAATGAAGGCTTATATTATCCTGCCTTATCCCATCACTCTGGAGTTGAAGAGGAGAACTCTTTATTATGTAAAGTGGACTAGCATGGTCTTCTTAATGGCCCATTGACAAAGTGGGGATGGGCTGGAAGCTGTAGGAATTTACTTTGTGTTTAAAATGTGTTTCTCCCTTTTTCACATCCAGGAAAATATAATATTCTGCCTTTTCAATATTTCCTAGGATATTTCATTTTTCTGGGAGAGGGCTAGGTGATAACTTCCTACAATGGGAAGTGAAAAGTCTTCAAAGAAAAACAAGAAAATCCAGTTGCCTCCTGAAAAAGCACCTTTGGGATGGAGTTTGCTTGTTTTCTTGTAGAAATTCATTTCCCAAACTAGGTACTATCACTAGTGCTAGTGGCTCTAGCACTGATGATGTTACTTAGTTCACCTAATGAAACGTCTGCAAGAAAATAAGCAAGCTCAGAGAGCACTAAGGACCTCTAAGAAAAAAATGTTCTGGCTTAGGCTTCCCAAGAGCATGAAGCAAACTCCTGGTCCCAACAAAAAAAAACCTTTTATTAATTTACTGTGAATTCTGCTCATTCACATCCAACAAAGTCTTTTAAGGGAGGGTTTATGGTCACGGAACATATTTGGCTTGGAGAGCTGACAGGCCAATATCTGCAAAACTTAGCAAGGAGTCTTGGAGAGTCACAGGCCAATTAAGCAAACTAATTGTCTGCTGCAACTCCATTCTCCTTTTGCTCCTCTTTTATTTCCTCTGGGAGGGGACATTCATCATCCACCTGTGGCCTTACCCCCAAGTCGACCCCAGTTCTTTATCTGTTCTTTATCTGTTCTTTATCTGGTTAGAAGGTCACAAAAGGGGATGACCTGACTCTGGAACACTGCAACCATCATAAATATGAATCTGTGATCAAGCATTTGTGTGAAAATCACATGACCACAGGGATGCTGCAAAGGTTGTAAAAGTGAAAAATGGTCATGTCACTTTTTTTCCTGCCATTGTAACTTTGAACAGTCACTAAATGAACTGCTGTAAGTCAAGGACTACCTCTACCTATTCCTGTACTGTTTTGCTGAGTTCTCTGTTTTTGTTGTCTGGCTTCATCCAAACTCAAAAGCTAAATCTTCTATAGAATCTTAGTTTTCTACTAAGCCATTCTCCCCAAAGCCATTTTTGGTTGTTCTTAAAAACTTTTTTTACTTAACGTTATGCAAAGAGAGACTTTTTCTTGTCTTGTCTCAGATATTTCAGGAGCCATTACAGCTAAGTGATTACAGTTGTGTGCAATTGTATTTGCCTTGTTTCTAAAGTAGTAAAATTCTTCTGTCATCAGATACAAGGAGGGCCAAAACCTTTTCTTGATTGTATTATTTGCCATTCAAGCCTTTTCCAATTCAGTACATGTCAAAAGTAACTTAACTCTTTGCAAACAATCAATATAATTGATTTGTTTAATGGTCCTTATGAACAATGGCGTCAAGCCAGACGATAAGTGATCTTTGTCTAGGAGGCTGAGAGCAACTTGTGACCTGTAACGCTGAACATGCTAAAATGCCGGCAGGGCTATAAATGAAGAGATTTATTAGAATGCATATATCTCGGATGAAATGACATTTCGGCTGACAAATAGCAACAAGAGAGAAAAACTTTGCAGACAACTCCACTGTGGGAAGTACCTAGTTTTAAATGCCATGAAAAAGAGGAATATTTTCATTTTGTGCCAAAAATGTACAGCCTAAGGAAATTCTTGTATTGGTGCTGCAGTGTATTTGTAGTATAACATCTGACAACTGTTCTTAATCTCTTACATGGAGAGAGGGGTAGTGTGTCCAGAAGGACATGCACAAAATTTTAATTCATTAGATCACAGATTTTGCAAAAGAAGACAGCAAAAGATGTAAATGATCAAATTAAATCAATTTTGTAAATCTGTAGAGATCTCTTATAGGTCTCTGATATGAAATATTTTTATAGTAGGTCAAGGTGTCATTGTAAAGCTTTATCATCTTTATCTCACTATTCTTGTTATTGGATTGTATTTAATTGTACTTAATTCTTTGCAGGTTTTGATATAGCAACTAAATACATTGTCATTTCCAGCATGGTGCTTGGCACTTTTTAAGATCCTTTAATATTAATATAAAACTAAACTTTTAATCTATTTGACAGGTTTTTCCTGTTGAACAATGTTGTCTTTCAAGATTATGCATGTTATGACAGTGTTATCTTTTTCATAAATATTTATTTATTCATCAAATTTGTATGGCCGCCCATTTCACATGACTCTGGTGATGGTGGAAGAATTGTACTTTCAGACTTACAAGATTGATGTCATCCTTAGTAGGTAAACCAGACAGGAAGTCCAGCCGAATATGCTTGCTCGCATTTATGTCGGAAGCAGTGAGGTGCTTCCGGGTTCAAAGAATTAATTGGTGATATTACCATTGTTTGTGGCAGCCTGATTGGGGGCTCTTTTCATGCCCCTGTTAATGTACCTACTGAAGTGATACCTATTTATTTACTTGCAAATGCTTACTTTTGAACTGCTAGGTAGGCAGGAGCTGGAGTGAGCGATGGGAGCTCATCCCATCACAGCAGCATTTGGACTTGCTAATTGTTCCAACCATATGAGTTACCGCATTCCACCAAATACACTAATTATATTTTATTTCAAAGATGCATTAACAGAATCTTGCAAGTCTCAAAGTACAATTCGATCCTTCCGCTTGTGGTTCTATCCTTCCTCTTATCTGACTATTCTCTAGGAAGTATCTGGTCACTTACCCAAAGGATTATATCACCTTAGGTGCTGGGCAAGTTACAGACAATTCTGATCTCCACCTAGCATTGCCATTTCCCATCTCTCTTTATTTGTTCAATTTTGGCTTCAGTGTAGTAATCATGCATCCAAATATTATCCAGCATAGTATTGTGGAACACATACCATATAAGAGTTTGTGGCCTGGTCTCTATCTTCTCCCTATCTCCCTATATTTTGTAGGAGGTTAAAACCCACCCCTCTCCTAGAAAAATGAAATATCCTGGGAAATATTGAAAAGGCAGAATATTATATTTCTCTGGATAAGAAATGGAGAAACATGTTTTTAGACAGGAAGCAGACTCACAATTAATAGCCCCCACCTTTGTCAATGGGCCATTAAAATGCCTGAGCCAGTATATTCTACATAACAAAGATTTCCCCCTTCAGATCCAGGGTGATGGGGTTAAGACATGATAGTATTAGCCTTCTATCCATCTCACCACAGGGCACCTGGGAAGAAGCAATGCTCAACCAAACTTGGACTCAAAATACAGCCTAAAGAGTTGCCCCTACATGGTCCCATGGGAGTCTGACAACCAATCAGAATACAAGATCAAGATCAAAGGCCAGAATGGGCATAAAACCAGGGACTTTCAGCATCTTGCTCTTTTTCTTTTTCACCCAACATCTGGAAGCATGTGTTCCCCCTTTTTTGTTCAGGAGCTCAAGCCATGTGATACTGTCTACCCTCTTACCATCTTTCCAAGCAGCCTCCATGTTTCCAGTGTCTTTTTTCCCACTTGGAACTGAACCCAGAAGGACATTTCTTCCAACAGTCCCCCACCCCCAATGGTTTAGGCTTGAGGACAATTGGTCCATTGACCAGCATTTATCTACTCTGGCACTGTTTCATTCTGATTATTGCCTGTTGTATAGTTTAACTAGCAGCATAAATAAAGTGGTTCTGTAGTACTTCAATGCCTAGCAGGGTTTAACAATGAGTAGTGCAAGTAACAACTTGCAAAAAGTTGGCTTTTTAGAGGTATAGTTTTTTAGCTGTTTTCTTGAATCTTACAATTTACAAATAGAGGTTATATTTAAATTTCTTACAGATGATTGAAAATTTCTTCCCAATTACATTCCTGTGGTGGTTGTAGCCTTTGCACATCTCACTCTTGTGACATTCTGTTCCACATGCCAAATTCTAAACTCAAAAGTTTGATGGGACTTGTTTTATTTATTTGTTTGTTTGTTTGTTTGTTTGTTTGTTTGTTTGTTTGTTTATTTATTTTTAAGGTGAAATCTTGGGTGTCAGCAGATGAATGCAATGACTCGATGCAATGCTGGAGGCCTCTATTCTCCATGCTCAAGTAAGTCAACCTTAATGTTAATATCATTCTGAGACAGTTTCTCTTTTCTTATCTATTGAAAGTTCTTAGCATGTTTATTTGAAATGACACCTGAGGCCTGAACTCTCTCGATTTCTTAGTCCGTGTCTCCCCGCTCCCCCCCCCCCCAGTCTATTCTACACAAATCATCTCTGCAAATCTCTGGAGGCAATTTGATCCTGCAAGTCTTCAGGTTCAATTGGCAAGCCAACAGATAAGAGTGAATGCACTGCAGATAAGCATCCAGCTTTGAATTCTTTTCCAGTCTTTTGGAGTTAGGCTCATCATCAGTTTTCTAAAGGTTTTCAAGTGCCATCCTCTGCACCAATTCCCAGTCCCAAATCAATCAGTTTCAAGCCTCATTTTATATTCAGCAAATGTGGAGAACCTCTTGATTGCTGACATTCTTTTCCCACTCCCCCCCCCCACTTTTCATTCAGATTGCAACTATTTTTTTTTAATGAATTCTTCCAACCACCTGGCTAGATTGGAGTTAGTTGATTTATAAACAATGGCCAGGTTATGGGATTCCCACTTTTTTTGGTAATAAAATGCAGCATGAAAGGACAAATATACTTGTTCAGCTATCTTCATTATGATAATTTTTTTACATCAAATCACAACCAGATAGACTGGTTTGAGAGCTGTTTGACATTCTGAATATATTGCTCTGTTTTATAAACCTTTTAGCAATTGGCCATAAATATGTTGCAGCTAAGGAGTACTGCATATTTAAGTGTATTAAATGCAGTCTTCTGTGACCAAACATAATAGGATTTTTAAATGAATTTTAATTGCAGTACTTAACAAACAACTTTTTAAACTTTCAACGTATGCAAGGCCTTTTGAAGCTGGCCAATTCAAATTAAATCTGGACACATAAACATCATATTTGATAGCATAGTTACAAGATGATATCATTTGTCAATGTCACATATATGGATAAACGGGATAAATGTGTAGGGTTTGAATTTAAGTCCCCTCAACAAAGGATTTCAAAGAGAAAGAAATGCAATAAATCTGAGGTCTGCATAAGGTCACTATGATTTTGTTCTGCACTTTGAAAGCTTAATATAAATATGCTTATGGGTATGATCACACTGCTTTGATCCAAATAAATTTAAGCAAGAACCAAAGAAAACAAACAAATGAAAGAATAAAAAGAACACAATCAGAGCTCCATTCCAACTAAGTTTTGTTTTCATCGTATTCATTTAAATCAGAAACCATTAATGGCAAATACCATATGGAAATTTAAAAGCAATTTTCTGATTGACGTAACTAACTGATTCAAAGAATAACGAAACAACTCCTTAGGCTAGTAAAGTAGTACTTTGGATTGTGGCCTGTAATATATATGCTGTGTTACACTAAAAACGTTGGTATTTGAGAGAATAAATAAACTATGGCTTGTTTGCTGAAGTTTGTTTATTTTTAGCAAGAAAGAAAATATATAAACCAAGAGCCAGCAATGGCAACATTGAAAAAAAATTACCTTTTAGCTGTGGTGTTTCTTATCTTTAATGACAGAGCCAGTTTTATCATTAAAAAGGTGAGGTTACCAATGCTATGAAGGGAAAGAGCAACGAGTGTTGGAAGATGATATTATGAGTGCTATATGAGTGGGAACCAACTCTGATATCCTAAGGGGGAGCCTGCTGTCTAGTTTTCAATATTCATACTATCATATTAATTACTTTACATGTTAAGAATTTTATACGGAAAAGGAAACATGCATCCTTTGTCCCAAGTGTAATAATAATATTGGCACGATGCAATGTGTTCAGTTTATCAAATCATTTCAGAATTGTGATCATATTGGAAAATGTGGAGAGGTGACCGCACCATATACGTAAGGAGCCTCTGCGGATTTTACTCCACTAGTTGTTGCCAACTGTAGGGCGCTGTGCTCATCTCTGTTTCATAGCCATTGAGCCAGTGCTGTCTGAAGATATTTCTGCAGTCATGTAGCCAGCATGATGTCATGGAGCACCTTCCTACCAAAGTGGTACCTATTTATCTACTCATATCTGCATGTTTTTGAACTGCTAGGTTATCAGGAGACAGGGCAAGAACGGGAGCTCACTGCATTGTATGGTACTCAGTCCTGGGTTGCCAACAAACCCAGCATCTTAACTGCTGAGCCACCACACCATACTTACACCATATATGTGTGTTCATTAATAGATGTTATAAAAAAGAGCGAGCTCGGCCAGTCTCAGCTTGTAGCTCAGTTCTCAGAATTTCTCAATTATAAGGTGACCAACTTTTTTACAATGAAAAGGAGGACAAATAAATTGGGAAAAAATATCATAAATAAAAGAAATATTTTATTCATTGCAACAATAATACACTAAAATATGATATATGCATAATAAAAACATTTGTAACATTTATATTGTAATTATGCTTACATGCCTGTCAATTATTATTTAAATGAGTACTTTTCCATTGAATTAATATTTTTTGTCAATGTATCATCTTCTAACAATATATTGGAAATTGAATTTTACGGCAAGTGCTGCAGCTAGAGTATCAACATTCAATCTTGATTTCTCACTTGTCCAAAAATCATTGGCAATTGAAAAAACTCTTTCAACTGCTGCATTAGTTCCAGGGAAGCACAACGTAAATTGAACAAGTATAAATAAATGTTCACGTGGAATATGTTCATTTTTGAAATGGCTGAAAATATCCACCCATCTTTTATCAATTTCAACATGTTGATTTTCATTTTGTATTAATTTTTCAGAATTTAAATAAACATTCAATCTTCTAATTTCTTCAAAGAGACAATTGTCGTCTATTTTAATGTCTGGGATTTCTTTAGATAAAAACACAAGATTCAATATCTGTCCAATATACTTGCGAGGAAGTCAAAAAACACCATTGAAAACTGTTATTTCCCGTGATGTTTGTTTCAGACCATTCTTCGATATATTGAAAACATGTTTGGTAAAAATTCTGCACTTCTTTGATAAACTTTCCGTTATACCTGGATTTGTTTCCTCTAAGTCTGACAATTTTCTTTTTATAATTAAAGGAAGAAATTTATCTTCAAATCGAGATTTATATTGAAGGATAAAGTCATTCAAAATAAGACTAACTTCTGTAGATGAAATGTGTTCACCTTCAATCTTTTGAATCGTTTTGTGAAAAATAGATGCTTGATTATGTACAAAATACATTAATATCTCAGATATTTCATTATTGAAAAACAATTCCAGGATTTTAGGACATTTGTCTAAACTTAAAAAATATGAATGGAGAGGCTCAAATAATTGTAGAACATGCTCTACAGCAGGTGTTAGAGCAAGCCATCTAACTTTTGAATATCCTAAAAGTTTTTTGTATTCAACATTCGCTTCTTCACAAAATTGTTTTAAAGTAGCCACACGAACGGTAAAATGATTAAAATACAAATAAATTGTAGTTACTTCTACATCAATTGGCATGGCACATGACGCCGTGTTGATTGCATTTGACAAAATATGTGCATTACAACCTATTCCTAGTATTTTCTTTTGGAGTAAATCTTGTAATTTTACATACACATTATTCACCCCTTTGCGTCTTTGCCCACCAAAATTTGTGTTTGTATTATCAGCTGTTAGTGCAACAACTTTGGATTTCAAATTGTTTTCATTTATTATTCTGTATAGATGGTTTGACAAAATTTCAGCAGTTTCACCCTCAATGGATTCTAAATTTAAATTTTTGACTTGAATCCCCTTGGTAACATTAAAATATCTTACTAGTATTGGATACAATTTGGTTTCATTATGATTTGATGCATCAGATAAAACCGTTGCAAATGCTGCAATTTTCAAGTTTGCTGTATTTTATCACAGTAATTTTTAAATACTGATTTAATAATAACCTTGCATTTTGTCCTGGCGCATGAAAATTTAGCATTGTGTGGAGAGAGAACAAAGGCTGACTTGCCACTTGAATTAACTATGTGAGAAAGACTGAAATCGCAGTTGCAAGAGGTGCTTGCTGAGCTGTTTTTAAAAATCAAAACTTTTGCTCTTCCTGCGAAAAGGAGGAGCCAAGATGGCTCCCCTCCGTTCTCGTTTTTGTACTTATAAATGAAGTCTGCCTTTTGAAACCACCTTGGGGGGGGGAATGATAATCTCTGGTATCTTTTAATACTTCCCCTGAGGGTGCCCTGGACCTCTTCTGTTATGTGGACTTTCTGGATTTTGATTATTTGATTTTTCTCTTTCTGGTGTATCTCCGTGTCTTGGAACAGTGAAGGAGAATTAACTTTTTACTTTCGGATTTGCCTGCTACCTTGGACCAGACCGGCTGTGTGCTCCACTGATGCCATTTTCTTTGTAAAAGATTTACCATCTCTGAACTTAGACAATGGGACCTAAGAAACCACCAACGGGCAAGTCACTATCGGCTCCCGCTTCAACAACTTCCAGTCCAAGTACACAGCAGCCGAAAATTACTTCATTGTTACAAAAGAAGCGGCTGGAAAGAGTTCAAAAGAATTATCTGTCAACCAAATGTTTCAGGAAATTATGACAGGTCAAAACGAACTGAGGAAGGAAGTGGCAGATCTCAAAGATGAACTCAGAGGGGTACAACATAACATAACAGAAAACAGACAAAGAATTGTGGTGCTGGAGGAGGGGGCAGCTGGGATGGGGGAAAAGGTTAAGGAGGTCCGAAAGGGAAATTTAGAATTGGAAAACTTTATGGCCAAAATAGAATTTGAAAGAATGTCTTTTTTTCTCAGGTTCCAGAACCTACCAGAGACAGAAAATGAAGATCTTAAAGATATGAGCACAATTTTAGCAGAATACCTTAAGAGAAACAAAGAACAGTTGTGGTGGGACATGGACCTGGTTTATAGAATTAATTCAGCATATGCTAGAACCCATAATGTTCCAAGAGAGGTACATGTTAAATTTCTCAGGAGGACCACGAGGGATGAGGTGCTAGGGGCCCAAAGGGAGGGAACCTTTAAAATATCAAGATAAAGAAATTACTATTCTAAAGCAAATTCCGAAAAAGATAAGAGAAAAAAGGAGAAAGTATTCTTCCTTATCAAAGAAACTATACAATAGAGGAATTTGGTTTAGATTGTTATTGCCAGAAGGAATGCTGATTTTCTGGGAGGGAAGTTGAATTAGAATTAAGACACTCAATGAGGCTGAAGCCTTTATTAAAAATATTTTTATCTCCCAGAGGACGAAGATAGCAGAGGTGGGGAAAAAGGCAGCAACGTACAAGACATGGGGAAAGGGGGGGGGGGGCTATGGCTCCACCTGGGGACAGGGAGGAGGGAGCAATATCGAAAAGGCTCAGTTCACAAAAATAAATGTATTTGAAATATTATTGTAATTGTTGATATACTAGAAAGTGACAAAGAAAGAGATGATTGAACACATGGCTGATATAAAGTTAGAATTCTGTTTATGCTTATCTTTTATATGTTATTTTTAAAATTGTAAAAGTGTGAGATTTGGAGGGATTTCTACTACTAACATGGGAGCTACCAAAATTTTCTATGTACCTTTTTACCTTTTCCCCATAAATGTTTTAAAACCAATAAAATTCTTTACAAAAAAAAAAGAAAATTTAGCATTGTGAAACTTTTTCAATAATTTAGTTGTACAATCCAAACTATGAAAACTTTGATTGTGAATTATGGTATGAAATGCAAATGTTCCCTCCATTGCAGCTAACTGTTTTTCATTTTCACAATAATTTCTAAATGATCCCAAATGAAATTAAAAATTAAAAATAAAATATAAAGCTACACGAACGATGCAAGCACATTATGAATAAATAAAATTAATTATTACAACTGAAACTTTAATAACATAAGCGAATAAACCACTAAAATTTAAATTATTTTACACTTCTGTTGACAACAGGGTTGTATAAACTTGTAAATAAAATTATACATATTTGGAAATTATTAAATAGATAATGAATTAATAAAAGGTGAATTGTATTTACCTCTATATAATTGAATATTCACTGAGAAAGAAATAATTACTGTGAGTCATTCAATTACCGACATGCAGTGAGTCTACTGCGTGCGTTTGTGCCGTGTCGTGTTTTGGTAAGAAGTAAACAAAGCCACTTGCATGCAGCGCTCTCTCTCAAGGTCTCCCATGCGGAGCGCATGCGCCTCATAATCGCATCTTATCCCGCACTATACCGAGCCTTGACGAATTGTCGTGTCAAATACAAATACGTCACATAACGCGCAACAGATTAGTCTTCAAATATCGAAAAGGAGGACATGTAGGAGGACACTTTTTGAGGGAGGACAGAACTTACAAAAGAAGGACTGTCCTCCCTAAAGGAGGACGATTGGTCACCTTATCAATTAGCAGGTTATTTCATTAGAGATATTATAAATTGTGCAAGGCACATTTATATGTGGGATCCATATCTGTAAGATGTCAGAAGCAGTATACCCCTTCCCTGTACATTCAAAGGAGATAGGGATTTGAGATGATGCCATCTTTTAGATTGTACCCTGACTTTTCACCACCGCCCATGTGTGGTGGCCCAAAAATAGGATTATCACTAAAAATAATCTCATTGGTCATCAACGAACAGCCAGAAAGTTGGGAGAAATAGATCCCAAACCATGAAAACCATAAAAAAATAATTATATTCTCACTCATATGCATAAGAATATCACCTTCTGCCTCCAATTTTGAGCCTTCTTCCCCAAAATGAAATGGAACTCTAAGCTATCAATTAGTTTCTCACTTTTGGCCTAAGCAGCTGAAAAAGGAGGAATCATATTGTTTTGTCCGCAGCTTCGACAATGTGGCCACACACATACTCTCCTGATTGGATGAGGTGTTGACAGTCAGAGCGGGAGAATGCTGCATCACTATTGGCTACCCTGTTTGACGCGAGTATACAAAGAGCTGTCAAACAGGGAATTCTCTGTTGCAGGTTTTGGAGTTGCCTCTTGTTTTGCTGTTAGCTGCTTACCCTAATAAAGGGGATTGAGTTACATTCTGTCTTGCCTCAGTTCTTGCCTGTCGGTTCTCCCTACAGAACACATACACTTTCATCCCCCCCTCAAGTTTCTCTCTTCTTTCCCCTATCAAAGAGGAGAGTAAAAAGTCTCTCTCTCTCTCTCTGTGTGTGTGTGTGTATGGGGAAACCTTTAGCTCATTCTTTGATGCATAAAATTCCTGGGTCAGTTACTGTGCTTTCATTTCAAGATGATTGGCTGCGAGGCAGTGGGAATATGTGCTCAGGACAAAATAAACAACACTTGTTCTGTAAATTTGATTTGATGAAGTCTCTTAAGTCACCTTCAAAAAAGTAAATATTTCCCCAAGGTGATGCACAAAATGATTATTGAAAAACAAAAACAAAGAATGATATCAATATTTAAAATAACAAAACAGAAGGCAGCCTGCCTGGGAACATAATTCAAGCAGCTGTTTTACTTGTGCACTTTTAATTACAGGTATATAGTTTATTTATTCATTCTTGTCTTGTCCTTTGTATTTTTTTCTTATTTTTAGTTGCATTATCTATATTTGTTAGCTTAATGTGACAAATAAGTGAGCCATCTGATCACAAAAGTTAGGTCTTTGCACACAACCATTTTAACTATATATAGTAACAGTAACATCTTGTTGAAAAAGCCTATTTCAGTTTATCTGATCTCAAAAATCCAGATGCCTGTTGAAGACTTTTACTGCTTTCCTAGGCTTAGTACATGACAACATGAGGTGTGTATTATCTGCATATTGACTGCTCTTTTAGCCCAACTCTACACATATTTTTTCCAATGCTTAAATGGATATATTTAAACAGTATTTATTTACTGACTTATTTTCTCATGTATTCTGAGTGATTTAGGGCCAGGTAATCTGAAGTCCTGCCTATCTCCCATGGTTTCTGCTGGCATGCCCACAGAGTTGGAGATTGCTTGATTCCTTCCATTAAACTCTGTCTTTTTCTAGGTTCAAGAAGTATGTTGTAATTTTTCTCCTGAATAGGATCCCCCATGAAATTCACAGTTGGTGTTTCATAAGTCTCTGAAGACCTGCTTATTCGCCCAGGTCTTGAATTAAAATGAATGGACCACCATGTTGGATGTATTTTTCTTTACATTTTTATAGAGAACAATGAGATTCCACCATCCAGAGTCACATTGTTTGAGTTTTGTAGCCTTATAAATCCAGTTTTCAAATAAATTCAGAGAAATCAAATGCCACTTGTTTTGTTATGTATTATGGACCTCCTTGTTGGATGTTGGATATTATCCATGCATTGTTTATACTCTGAGCAATCCAGAGTTGATTTGGAGGTGGGCAGTGCCTAAACTGAATTAAAAAAATAAATCCTTCAGCATGTCCAGCTAAATATATTTTCACAGACATATCTGAAGCTGGATGAATTAGTCAGATTCTAAGAGACTAACTGATTGCATTCACCACACTTGTTTTTAAGTACAAGTAATCCCCCTATTTCCATTTCATAATCAAATTGACAAATGGAAGCATTAGAGAACAAATGAAAGTATACAATATCATCAAGAGAGTAAAAGAATTGAAATGGAAATAGGCTGTCACATAGCAAGAAGACCTGATGGCAAGTGGACCAAGGCAATCATAGAATGGATCCCACTTGATATAAAGTGTCCACCAAAGAGACCTTAAACAAGATGGATCCATAACATAAGTATTGTGGGCCCAACTGGCAAAAGAAAGCTTAGGACCATATTGGTTGAAACATACGTAAGAGGCCTTCAACTTGTAATGAATAGACAATGAGGATGAATCAAGTCTGAAGATAATATGTAAGAGATTAAATTATTTAGTTTAATTAAAAAGTGCTAGTAAGTTGAATGAGATAAAGAAATAGGTCTACCCAATTAAAAAAATAGCATCTAAAATGTGACTTAAAAAAAGAAAGAAAATAAGCTTGAACAGAAAAAGGAAAAATAGATGACAAAAGATAAGGTGATTAAATGTGTTAGCAATTGTAGAGATAACTATAGTTCCAGTGGCACAATTATTTTGGATTTCTGTGTAGGGATAATCTATTGGTCTTTAGGTAATTGAATCACTGAAAGAGAAGATATGTAGAATATTTGTAGTAAAAATTTAAGAGCATCCCCTCCATTAAGCAACATAACATCATAATTCAGTTAATATTGCCTTTTCCTCATGATAGTCAATTTGTAATCTGGGAATGTGGTACACTGATAGGAAATTTATATTTTACATAGCCACACATTTATTTTGTTCTTCAGCTTCTCAGTGGGTTTCTCGAATTTGTAAGCATTGAGTGAAATGATGCACCTCTAGGCATAAGATGAGATCTATCCTGCCATGAGAAACTCCAGGCCTGTTTTCTTTCTTTCTTTCTTTCTTTCTTTCTTTCTTTCTTTCTTTCTTTCTTTCTTTCTTTCTTTCTTTCTTTCTTTTACTTTTATGGTATTCTTGTGATACTAAGTTTTGGGCAAAGCTTAAGGAAAATGAAGCTTACTGATATTTGGTATTCTTGGACTGATGCCTGGTATTTTCCATCATAGGCACAGAGGAAAGAGCTGTTAGGTTAGATCAGCTTAAATTCCTCAAGGCTTGATAGCTTTAATTAACCTTTGGCCATCTTTATTTTTCTTAAACAACCTGATTTCTTTTATTGGGTTAACATTATTTATTGTTTGCATATAAACTATTTGGGTTAACATTTCAGTGTTTCTGCATACTCAAACATATTGTGATTTTTGAACGGAAGGAATTAAAACATCTTTAGGATATATGTTAGATACTAGCTACAGTTATAATGGTTTCCACCAAGATCCTCTGTTCTGGTGGGAAAGAGGTTTAATCTCATTGGTCGAAGGGTCTGACAGCTCCCAATAAAAGGGCTGCTGTCAGACTCAACCTTCGCTGGATTGTTCATACTTGTTCTGCTATAATAAAGAGCTGTTGTTGCCATTAGCCTGTGTGTGCCTTTCCATTACCCGATCTAACAATATCACTACAAGATGATTTGTAATATCTAAGTGGTCTTAAAAACTGATGCAAATAGAATAGGGAAACTGGCTAGTTTGCTGAGCTGTGAGAACTGCAGCTGTGAGAATCTTTATGACATGGTTCTGAATTTGCCAAATCTGTGGGTGTTGGCCACCTGTTCTCAAAGAGGAAAGCAATTAAAAAAGCTTCCAACGAGGGGTTGGTATTTAACCTAAACACATCTTCTGAATTAAGATTTGGTTCTTGCCTATCAGCTTCTGTCTCACTTCTGACAAGTATTGCATTTATTTTATTTTATGTATTTGTTAAATTTACATAGGTACATTACAGACTTGCAGGTGTTTTGCCATTTCTTATTTTGAGTTCCTAGCATATCATTTTTTGGGAGGATTCTTTTAGTTTGGCAGGTCACAAATTTGCAAGTCTTGCCAATGCCTTGCCCTTCCTCCTCAAGTCCAGGCTGCCATGGTGAGAGTAGAAGAATGGGGGTTGGGGTGGGGAAATCCCTTGTGTTTGAGTAAATGGAAGTACTGTGTGTTCAAATAATCCTGGAGGTGGCTCCTGTATGCCACAGCTTCATGCAGAAAAAATCTGGGGCCTGTTGAATTTCTTATTCATACATTGCTATTCAAATGAGACTGATATTCTGTTAGAATAAGAGTTGACTGTTCCCATTCTTATGGTTGGGGAAATAAGCCAAACAAGATAAAAAGGCAGGCAGTGAGCCGGTGTCTGCTTCTTTGTTACCTAGATGCACAGGTGACTTGGCCCATGTCCACATTTACCAGTCTGAGGATCAGCTTGTTGTCATTGTGTTTCCTGCTGTAATCCAAGGCTCTCTCTGGTTCACAGAATGAGTTTAGTCACAAAGAGTTAATGGAGGAGAAAATCACAACGTATTGATTTCCTTCTTATGCTTCAGGAAAGTAACATTTCTCTTTCTTCTTGTGTGTTTTAATGGATTAAATGTAATATAAAAAACTGGTGGCAGAAAGATATGGATATGTTTAGATTCTTGATCCTGAACCTCAAAATTCTTGGGGTTTGCTCAGAATCTCCAAGGTAGAAAAGAAATTCATTTATGGCTGAGAAATTCTACAAAGCTTGCTTTATTACTCAGATATATTTGTAGAGAACATTTTCTCTTGCATAAGCCTAAATGCTATTGCTATTCTTGTTATATTTCTGTGGATTGTTCCATAGCTGAGCCCAGAACACACCTGTCGAAATTAGAATAGAATAGAATAACAGAGTTGAAAAGGACCTTGGAGTTGAAAAGGTCTTCTAGTCTAAACCCTGCTTAGACAGGAAACCCTATACCTGTCAGGATTTCACCTATATCTCAGGACTACCTACTTGCTACCTACCTACCTACGGCATCCTTCCGTCAGAAACTTAAAACCCACCTATTCCAGCTAGCCGGCTTGGCCTAATTCCACCTATCCCACCTATTTCTAATTTTTTAAAGATTGGTTTTAAGGTCTGTTTTTTAATTTTTATAAATTGTACAGGGGTTGTTTAATCTGATTTTTATTTATGTGTATGACTGTTTGTATGTTTTAAATTTATTCCTGTACACCGCCCCGAGTCCCTCCGGGGAGAGGGGGCAGTCTAGAAATTTAATAAATTATTATTAAATTATTATTATTGCTGCTTGTGAATCCATAAAATGGAACATCTGAACCTATTTTTCTTGGCCCTCAGGATCTCCTTCAACCCTGCAACTGAACTTTGCGGTGACTACAGTTTCCCAATGTTTTCATGGAAAGGAAGTATAAATCTAAGTAAATGAAGACATTCAAAATATGGAGAGAATTCTTCCAAACAATTTATCATTAAGTCAAGGAATGGTCCTATTATTAGGCAGAACTTTAGATAGCAAAAGTTTGTGGCAGCAATAGTAACAGCTCTAAATTTCTTCCTTCTGAAACTCTAACCATTTCAAGTGTTCAGTGATAAAATACACGGATCATGAGGCTTGTTCTGAGCCTATCCTATGTCATGGAAAGACTGATTCGACAGTTTAGTCTACTTCCTAGTATGAGAGAAATACTGGCTTTGATTATATATGGAAAAAGGCAAGTATAAGTGTGCACAATATTCATTATGCTAATTTTCTGCAAGCATTGTTCACCTCGAACGAAATCCTTTAAGGAAAGTCAGGCTCATTAACACATTTCTGGTTCATGTGTTTAACACCCCTCATGAGTACTGTCCAGATTATACCAGGTAGATGGAAAAAATAATGCCGGAATTAAAGCTCAATGTTATAATATCTGCTTTGCTTGCAGAAGTGTGATTATGAGTTCAAGGCCTCTCTTAGGCATGAAAGCTGGCAAGGTGACTTTAAGCCATCATTCTCTTTTAGGCTAGACCACCTCATAGGGTTGTTATTTTAAGTAAAATAGAAGTCATGAATAATAGGTATGTTTGCCACCTTGTGTTAGTTATAAAAAAGGTAGAATGAAATAATAATAGATCATCTATCTATTGTCATTTACATGAATAATCTAATGCTATAAGGAAAAAACAAACTTCTGAAACAGACTAGCTGCTTAGCACTATCCATATAAAGGTAAAGGTTCCCCTCACACATATGTGCTAGTTGTTCCTGACTCTAGGGGGCGGTGCTCATCTCTGTTTCAAAGCCGAAGAGCCAGCACTGTCGAAAGACATCTCCGTGGTCATGTGGTCAGCATGACTAAACGCCAAAGGCGCACGGAACAGTTTTACTTTCCCACCAAAGGTGGTTTCTATTTTTCTACTTGCATTTTTATATGGTTTCGAACTGCCAGGTTGACAGAAGCTGGGACAAGTAATGGGAGCTCATCCTGTTACACGGCACTAGGGATTTGAACTGCCAAACTGCCGACCTTTCTGATTGACAAGCTCAGTGTCTTAGCCACTGAGCCCCTATATACATTGCGTCCATATATAAAGCCATGATATTACAATGGAGTTTGAACTGGATAAGAGTGCCACTGTCACCCATGACAGGGGAAAGAAAGTGAAATTGAAGGAATCAAGATGCCCTTTGGAAACAACATCAAGAATCTGGATGAAGATAATCATTACAAATACCTGGGCATCCTTCAAGCTCACACTGAAGTGAAGAAGAAGGTTAGAATGGATACATCACAATAGCAAAGAAGAGCATAAAGTCCCAACACAATGAAGGAATACTATCAAAACAACCTCTGAGAAGTTCCAGTTTTAGATATATAGATGGAAGAGTGGACTGGACTCAAGAAGAACTAACAGCTGCTTGAGCAAATAATGACAATGAATCATGCCCTTCATCCAGCAGACTTTACTTACTAAAGACAGGCATTGTATGTTGCAAGTATACAAGATTGCTGAAGAAGAAAAAAGTAAGTTGGAAGAATATCTGAAAGACAGTGAAAACGTTGCAGTGAAGCTAGTATACCAGGAAGGCTTACTAAATACGAGTATTGGAGTGTACAAAATGGTCCACAAGAAAAGCTAAATAGAGAATAGATAAGAGACATGGCAAGGCAATTATATGGCCAGTAAACAAAAATAAAGCAGATCAGGCGGATAACAAGCCTTGAAGATAGCAAAGAGCAAAAAAAATGAGGAAAGAGACAGCAGGGACAATTCTGGTTGCATGAATGACGGAATTAGAACAAATCAGAGGCAGTATTCAGCAGGTTCTGACCAGTTCTGGAGAATTTGAATAGTTCAGAGAACCGGTAAATACCACCTCTGATTGGCCCTGCCCCCATCTATTCTCTGCCTCCTGAATCCCAGCTGATCAGGTGTAAATGGGGATTTTGCAGTAATCTTCCCCTAGAGTGGGGAGGGAATGGAGATTTTACAGTATCCTTCTCCCGCCACGCCCACCAAGCCATGCCATGCCCACCAAGCCACGTCCGCAGAACCGGTAGTAAAATTTTTTGAATCCCACCACTGGAACAAATGCATACAAAACTAGAACTAAGAAAACAGCAACAGGCAGCAAATGCTCTCTCTCTGCAAAGAAACTGAAGAAACAATGGACCACCGAGTTACCTGCTACAAAATCACACAGGCTGAATACAAACAATGGCATAACAATGTAGCAATAACGGTGCACTGGAATATCTGCAAGAACTACCATTTACCTGAAAACAAGAACTGGTGGGACCTCCTAACAGGAAATGTAATAGAAACGAAGAAGCTAAATTGCTCTGAGACTTTAGAATTCAAATAGACAACTGCCTGCCACATAACACCTCAGACTTAACAATTGTTGACAAGAAAGACAAAAAAGTCTGGACTATAGAGGTTTCTATAGCTTGGAGACAGCAGAACAGAAGGGAAATACAAATATCACAAAATACAAGTAGTCCTCAACTTACGATCACAATTTGAGTCCAAAATTTATGTTGCTAAGTGAGAAATTTGTTAAGAGAACTTTGCCCCATTTTATGACTTGTCTTCTTTCTCACATTTGTTAAGTGAATCACTGCAGTTCTTAAAATAGTAACATAGTTGTTAAGTGAATCTGGTTTCCCCATAGAAGAGTGCAAAAGGGATCACATGATTCTGGGGCATTGCAACTGTCATAAATGTGAGTCAGTTGTCAAGCATCTGAATGTAAATCACATGACCACAGGGATGCTGCAACAGTCATAAATGCGAAAAATGGTCATGAGTCACTTTTCTTTAGTGCTGCTGTAACTTCCACCCTAAATGAACTGTTGTAAATTGAGGGCTACCTATACAAAGGCCTACAAATAAAAGTCGAACAACTGGGACAAAAGAAAGCAAAAGTAGAGCCGATAATAATAATTGTCTTGGGTAGAATCCCAAAATGTCTGTCGCACTACTTGAACACCATCGGCATTGACCAAATCATCATCAGTCAATAGCAAAAAACATTTTTTACTTAGAACAGCTTACATTCTGTGATGATACCCTTAACCTGATCAAACAACATTGGCATCTCCAAGGTCCTTGGAATTAATTTAACAGGATAAAAAGACCAAATTGAGTCCCCTTTTCTTCTCTTTTAATTTACTGTAAACTTATTGTTGTTGTTGTTTAAAGTGTGTTTTTAACATTTAAAATGTTTTATTTTTTAATATAGAAAATTAAAATACAAACTCCAAGGGGGGAAAATGGAGATTTCACAAGAACAAAACAAAAGTAAATAAAGACATTTTAAAAATGTGGATTAAAAAAAAACCCCACATCCCCCCCCCCCCACTTTAGCACTGACAAATACGTTGCAACAATAATAGCTTTCTTCCCTGGTGAGTCAGCTCTAAGATTTATAAACTTCTACATCTATTTTCAACCAATTTGACCTGTTATAGATATAGCTATTATAATATTTAGCAGTTTATTCAACAACAAAGTTAAGCTTCAAAACCCCCTGTTAAAATCTGTTATTGTAATTAACTCATAGAAAGTCTACAAGAGTATCTCATCTAACACAAATTACCCCAATCATTGTCTCTAATCTGTCTATGATCAAATATCCTCATTTGACTCAATAATAGAGAATAGAATAGAATTCTTTATTGGCCAGGTGTGATTGGACATATAAGGAATTTGTCTTTGGTGTATGTGCTCCCAGTGTACATAAGGAGAATAAAATACATTCATCAAGAATAAAAAGATACAACTCTTAGTGATAGTCAAGGTTACTAATAAGCTATCAAATTGTATTAGGAAACAATAAAAACAATATAATTGAAAGATACAAGCAACATGGTTATAGTAATACATTGCATAAGATAAATACTAGTAATGAAGAGAATAACAACAACAACAACAACAACAACAACAACACAGTCTTAGTAAATTATTTGACAGTGTTGTGAGAATTAGTTGTTAAGCAGAGTGATGGCATTTGGGGAAAAATTGTCCTTATGTCTAGTTGTTCTGGTGTGCAGTGCCTTATAGTGTCATTTTGAGGGTAGAAGTTGAAACAAATTATGTCCAGTATATGAGGGGTCTGTAGATATTTTCATAATAATAAAGCAATTCCTTAGAATTTTAGTTGGGAACTTTTCCAAGAACTGCACCCTATTTCCCATAACTATATGTTTCTGTTGTAGGTATCTCAGCCTACATTGTTCAAAATGTCTTTCTGAAAACACAGGATTCATCTTGCAAAAAAAATAAAAAAAATAAATCCAGTTCATCACCTATCAATTCGATTGTTTCTGAATTGCTTGTATTCATATCCTTGTCTTTTCTGTCAAACCTGTAATTTTCAGACCAGGTTTCTTCCTTCTTCATGCCAGAAGGCAACAAATCAGATTCCAATTCATCAAATTGCAAATAAAGTCCAGCTGTTATTTTCCACTTTTGGGTATTATCCTGGGTTTGATTCAAAACTGTTGTTAATCCAGGATTTTTTTTAAATCCATGATTTTTTTTTATTTATATCTTTGAAAAAAGTCAGTAGGCTAGAAAGCATTTTTTCCCCAAAGGCTTCCCAGAAAACTTTATTTCCTTTCATTTTGAAAAAACTCTGTTCCTTCCAAGGAGAAGAGAAACAGATATATCATGATAAAACATCCATAGATAGACGTTGAGATAATTTTTTCTGGGATTAAAAGTAATCAAAGCATAAGGATTTTTCCCATTTTCTTTCTTTAAAAAAAGGTAGTAAAAATAAAATCTGTATAATATAATGCAATGTGGGTCCAATCAGGTGACTTTCACTGCAGGAGAATGAATTTTCACTGCTGACTTCCTTACAGGTAACAGAATGATAGAATTGGAAGGGACCTCAGAGGTCTTCTAGTACAACCCCCTGCTCAGGCAGGAATCCCTATACCATTTCAGGTAAATAGTGGCCCAATCTCATCTTAAAAACATCCAGTGTTGGAGCACCCACAATTCTGGAGGCAAGTCATTCCACTGATTAATTATTCTAACTGTCAGAAAAATTCTCCTTAGTTCTAGGTTGGATCTCTCTTTGATTATTTTCCATCCATTGCTTCTTGTCCTGCCTTCAGGTGCTTTGGAGAATAGGCTGACCCCTCTCTTCTTTATGGCAATCCCTGAGATATTGGAACGCCACTATCATGCCATCCCTAGTCCTTTCTTTTCAAACTAGACATACCCAAATCCAGCAATTGTTCTTTATATGTTTTAAGCTCCAGTCCCCTAATTATCTTTGTTGTTCTTCTCTGAACTCTTTCTAGAGTCTCAACATCTTTTTTACATTGTAGTAACCAAAACTGGATGCAGTATTCCAAGTGTGGTCTTTCCAAGCTGTTATAAAGTGGTATTAATAGTTCACATGAAAGTGTGTTAGTGAAAGTATTTTATAGTTCAATGGCAAATGATGAGAGAACAAAGAAAAAAATAGTAATGATACAGCAAGAGTTGTAAGATAGGTCAGCAATTAACTGGTCTATTGATTGTTGAAAACGAACAGTTGCAGTGGTCGCTCCTTACCATACCAAGAATTGTGATTTCCAAGATCCTTTTTCTCCAATGGTGCACAATTATCAGAAGATGTTCTTGGGTACTTCCTAATTACTCTCATTCAATTCTAGGGAACAAAGCTACCAAATAGCCAGCTTTGGCAGCAAACTAAGCTGTTCATTGGTGGGAGAGAAATATTTGCCAATGCTCAGTACATCATCTTGGGGAAAGTCATTTTTTTTTAAAAAAAATGTGAACAGGTTTGAGAGGTGAACATGGGAAATGATGCATGTGTACACATATGTAATAAAAAAAGAAATCAGGAAAGGATCCGATAGTCGATGAGAGGAAAGGTCTTTTTTGAGAATCTGTTGGTTCAAACCAACGGTGCTTTCAAAATGCAACTTTTTTCCTTGAACACATTTTTCTTCTCATCCAAAAAGCTTCTTCCGTTCATTTTGAAAAAGCACCTTTGGGACAACCATGATCTGATGGATGACTGAGAATGTCCTTAGACCAGGGGTGAAATGCTACCAGTTTGGCCTGGTTTGCCTGAATCGGTAGTAAAAAAAATGCTACCAGTTCAGGCGAACCGGTAGTCAGCTGTGCAACAATCTGATGAGCTGTGTGATTTATATTCGCTAGAAAACGCATGGCACAGCTGATGGTCGCACAACTTTTAAAAACTTTTTAAAGCATTTTTTTTTACTACCGGTTTGGGCGAATCGGTAGGAAAAAGTGCTTAAAATTTTTTAAAAATGTTTCGACGATCAGCTATGTGACAATCAGTTGTGCCTTGTGATGTATATTCGCTAGAAAGCAGGAAATCCTGCTTCCTAGCAAATCTAAATCATGCAGCACAGCTCTCCCCCCCCCCTTCGCTGTTCTACTTACCTTTGCAGACTCAGAAAAGGCTTCTTAGTGCCTGCAAAGTGAACTGGTAGCAGACTTCAGGCCATTTTATTCTTGCCTTAGACATGTTGGTTCAAAAGTGAAACACTAATTTAAAGTAAGGGCAGTACAGCCCTCCCCCGACATTTTGTGCAGACTGCCATTGATGGAAAAACAACACTATCCAGCCATTAAGGATACAGATTGATGAATCAGGACAGTTTAATAACTAGTGAAGAAAGAATGGAGAAAACAATATGAGTGTTTTTTTAAACTGTCCATTACACACACACACACACACACACACACACACACACACTTCCCATTGGCTATAATTGTCTCCGTAGTGTCAGGTTTGGAAACTATGTATATTTCAGGCCTGAATGTGTAGCCATAATAACATTCTTTCTCCAAAAGTCAAGTCGCTTTTGTCCCTGTACCTGGATGGATGTGGATGAGAAGAATCTTCCTTCATGTCAATGAATCATTGGACCATATGATAGACTTGTGTGTGTTGGGTGCAGGGTCTTGAACTTTCACTGGGTGAGAAAACCTGGAAGCTTTCAGATGTGGGTTTTCCCAGATGTGCCAACATAGCTCTTTTAGTAAATTGGAATTTTGAGGAACCTCTTGCCTCAGATTCTTATTTTATTTTGGATGCTATTTGGAACCCTGGCACATAACTAACTTGAAAGCATTTACTTTTGCTTTCAATTTTTGCTTGGGAAAATTTACTTTGGAAACAGTTGTAGCTGGAACAACTGAATATGTTATGGATGGATTGCAGTGGTTTGCCTGTTAAGATGAGGATGATTGAAATACGTGGATTTTAGTATGTGAACTTTGCTTGTGGCTGTTTTCAAAGATGCAAACAATTTCAGCAAAAATCACTGTCAAGTTTTGCTTGTATGTAAGAAGTGATCAACAGGACAATCATATTCAGCTAGAAGTAGAAGAATAATAGCACAAAGTTCATAGAGCCTGAACTGCTAATGCTGAACATTTGGGTGGTACTTGATGTTGCTCTGCAGAACAAACCAAGAAACAATGAACCAAGAAACCAAGGAAACAACACCCTCACCCACCCCACTCTGAAAAACTAGAAAAAGAAGATAGTTCATTGTCTCATAACCTTCTAGCAGGCACCTTAACTTTCTACAGAGACATGTAAGTGCATTGCAGATAAGGATCAATTTTTGTGTCCAGCCTAGATAAATAAAAGATTTTGAGCTCTTGTGCCAAACTAATTTCTTAAAAGCAGGGTGACATTTTATAGAATGAAGTTGACAAAGCTTTCAGCAATATTTGCAGTAGGAGTGTAAATACTGACAAATCAAGATTTGGAAAACCAGCAAAGCACTCATGCGACTGTTACCCTTTAGGCCAAATTAGTTCACTCATGTCACTTCATCTTACTTTTAGTATTGTAGAAAAAGGTATTAAATTACATTAATGACTGAATTTGGAGTAGATGGTTTGTTGAATATGGCAAAAGAGGTCTCCTGGAATTGAAGGATGATACAATTGCATGTTACAAAATGCAATTGATCAGTTTTAAGTAATGCAGTTAAGTGACATAACAGAATAAGATCTTGCGGGGACACACCATTTTGTATAAAAAAAACTAGTTCACCCCTGAACAATTTTTAGTAATGTCATCCCAATAATCTGCATAGGAATATTGAAATCCCACAAGTTCTTCCTTGCACATAAACAGTTTATGAGAGGTGGCTGCACAATATTTTAATCATTTCATGCCCTGGTATCCTCAGGTATTATACTGTTAACTCTATTAATTTTTGAATGGCCCTGCAAGTCTTTTAAAGATATTATCAGTGGCAAACACTAACTGGACTCCACTTTAAGCAATAAAATATCCCAGAAACAGTGCAGGCATCTCATAGTGCTGAAAGCGACCTTTGGAGTTATCTAATCCAGCTCAACATTCAATGATAGATTTATATTGCAGGATGCAATTATGCCATCCAGGAATGATGATCATTCTATTTCTACTTACTGTATATACTTAAAGAGAAGGAAAACCTACTACTGCCATTGCCAATCTGTTCCTCAACCAAACAGCTTTTACTGTTGAAAGTTTCTTCTAATTTGTTGTTTTAGATTTAAGTTTGCAGCTGAGAATCAAAGCAGAGTAAAAACTAGTACATTGCAGAGCCACAGCACATTTCTGTAAACCAAGGCAAAAGGGAGGAGGGGAGAGGGAGAGAAATACCTCTTCCAAGCCTTTTGGGAAAAGTCATGGTGAGTGCACTTCACAAAAAGCAAAATCCGGTGTATTAAGATCACATTAAATGGCTCACGGATTTCTCATTTTCCCAAAAACTGACGAAGTTTGCTTGTTGATTTATTATTCATATATGGAGAGATGCTTTCCTTGAGAAGATAATAAATACAATTTTGCCAGCCCAATCAGCCTCTCAGGTTTTCTGATGAAGTGATAAACACAATAGAATTCTGCAGGATTAAGGGATGAAGTGGAAAATGAAAGCTGAGTTGTGTTTCTGTAAGTTGCCTTGCATGAAACAGCCACAGAGAGATAAGGGATGCCAAATAATGTGTGAAAATATCTACATAAACCCATTTTCTAATAGAAAACTGGGACTCCATCAGACCTCAACTTCTAGAATGGATGATTCTGAATCTTAGTAGAAGCACTGGAGGGTAATCCCATTAAAAGGAATTCAGTTTATATTTATCCTGGTGCACATAGTGTCAGGGTGCTTAAAATAAAAAAAAATCCTCTGTATTTATTTACAGAATCTTCTGGTGAGTTTGGTAGGAGGGTTTAATAAATATAAAATATTTTTGCTGCTTCAAGAAGTTTGGCTCACTATGCTTGTATGTGTGTGAATATATTTATGTATTCAGGCTAGCTAACATGATTGTGCAGCATATAATGATTATAGCGGCTATGACTTTTATAACCTGAGTTCAGTGGCTTGAACCAACATTTCTTGCAACCTGGCAGAAGGCAGCTGATGTTGGTAAGATTCTGGTAATGCATTTGCAGTAAAAGCTATGAAGATGATGGGAGAAGATGATATATCGTCCTACCAGTTGATCAAGGAAAAAAGATGATTCTCATTCTCTCTCTCTCTCTCTCTCTCTCTCTCTCTCTCTCTCTCTCTCTCTCTCTCTCTCTCTCTCTCTCTCTCTCTCTCTCTCCTCCCTCCCTCCCTCCCTCCCTCCCTCTCTCCCTCTCTCCCTCTCTCCCTCTCTCCCTCTCTCCCTCTCAAAATTTTCTCATGGCTGAAACTGCCCCCAAAGTTGTTGTTGTTGTTGTTGTTAGTTGCGAAGTCATGTCCTATCCATTGGGAACCCGTGGAAAACATTCCTCCAGGCCTTCCTGTCTTCTACCATCTTCTGGAGTCATTTAAGCTCACACCTACTGCTTCAGTGACTCCATCCAGCCACCTCATTCTCTGTCGTCCCCTTCTTCTTTTGCCCTCAATTGTTCCCAGCATTTGACTCTTCTCCAGTGAGTTCTTCCTTCTCAATAGGTGGCCAAAGTATTTGAATTGTCTTGAAAGTAGTAATCTATTAATATGAAACTGGATTTTGCTGCAATAAGAATATCATCATCCCTCAATTTAAATTCAGCGTCTAAATGCATATCACTAAATCAATATAATAAAAGTACCATAAATATTCAGTGACTTCTTTCAGTGACTACTGGCATTTCTGACTTCTCACCCCTCAGATACTATACACCACTATACAACACACAACAATTTATTTATTTATTACCATTATCCTACATAAGGAAGAATGGCATCAATTACTTCCTCTGTCATCTGTTTCCACGCCAACTGTTTGTTTTATAAAATACACAGTAACTTTTGGAACTGGTGGTCAGTTGCCTTCTTTTTCTTTCTTTCATCCTTTGTTTTTGTATCTTTTCATTCATAGTGGAAGCAGGGACCATCATATTTTTTTAGTATGTTAATACTGAAAAGCAGTGGGTCAGTGGCTAAGATGCTGAATGTGTCTATCAGAAAGGTCGGCAGTTCAGCAGTTCGAATCCCTAGCGCCATGTAACAGTGAGCTCCCGTTACTTGTCCCAGCTTCTGCCAACTTAGCAATTCGAAAGCATGTAAAAATGCAAATAGAAAAATGGGAATCACATTTGGCGGAAGGTAACAGTGTTCCGTGTACCTTTGGCATTTAGTCATACCAGCCACATGACCATGGAGACATTTTTGTACAGTGCTGGCTCTTTGGCTTTGAAACGGAGATGAGCACTGCTCCGTAGAGTCGGGAATGACTAGCACATATGTGCGAGGGGAACCTTTACCGTTTACCTTACTGAAAAACAAAAATTCTTTTAAATGTAGCAACTTCATACTATTTTGCACCTTACTTTAAAATACATGGTATTATTTAATGGTGCAAAAAAAGAGTAGAAAAGATAAGCACTTCCCCACCTGAGAATGGCTGTGGCATGAGGCTGTCAATTTCAACCTTCGCAATCAAATCATCAGATCAATCAAGACAACGGAATCTCTATCAAAACAGCCACCACTTCAAATGGAAAACTTAATGTCAAGAAAATGGTTTCCTGCCTCATAGAAGGATGTTTTCCTAAAATCTTTCCCATGAATGACATTGGCTCCCTTGAGTGATCAATAGAGACTGTACTTGTCATTGATTGCTCTGTGATTTACACTTAGTGGTTTTTCTGAGTTTTGTGCTTGATTGACAGCTGTTAGATGAAACTTTGGTTTTGGAGAACTGATAGCTCTTCTCAAAAGGGGCAGTTTGCAAACAAGATTGAAACTTCCTTCCTTGGTTTAGATTTATTGCTGGAGGGGAGACAAAATGTCAATGGCCTTTTTTATTGTCAGTGAGATTCTGAGATTAATATTTTTTCTAGGGAACTAAAGAATATCTTTCTCAGGCAGACTTTCAGACGACAGCTGGATTGGGCTTAAATGAGAAAAGTGAACAATTATTTTGCCCACAAGAACATTGCTTTGAGTATATTGTAGTGGGATTAGTATTATTTATTAGCATTATTATGTCTTACTAGTAAAAAAGTCAATTTTACTCATCAAATTTTATTTTGCCTTGAGCACATAGCAATTAAACTAGATTCAGGAATAAATATTAAAGATCACATTACTTACAATGCACACATATAAACACAAACATATACAGACATTTGGGGAAAACATAATGAAATAATCTCTTTTCTCTCCATCTGTCTATGCATTCCCCTTGCCATTTACTTGCTAACTTTATAAAAACATCTAAAAGCTTATTGTTAACAACTTGTGATTTTAAGCCTCCAAGGCAGGGATGTCAAACTCAATTTCATTGAGGGACATATCAGGGTTTTATCTTGGAGGGGGGGCTGGGGGAGCATGACCAGGGGGTATGTGTGGCCAGCTCAATGTCACTCCTATCAGAGGTGCCTATGGTGGCCTGAGTGCCCTCCCAGCGAAAATGGGCACCCGAGCTCCTTTTTTGGCTGTCACAGCCTCTTTCAACCCTTGCCAGTGAAAACAGAGCTCCGAGGGATGAGTTTTCACTGGCAGAATGTTGCAGGAGGCTGTGGCAACTGAAAACAGAGCTGACAAGGTATTTAAGCTTGACAATGATAGTTTGTCCTCAACTTTGTATTTGGACTTATGGATGACATTATCTATGATGGCTAGAGGTCTGTTTTAGCCCTGTTCAAGTTCCATAGTTATGGTACTAAAAGTTGCCAAAAATATAGGAGGCTGTGCTTTCTTGATGAGATCCCCATTGAAGGAACTGGGTTTGATGCTACTTTAGAATATCTTTTTACATTGTATACACTGTATGTTCTCTATCATTGACTGAATTGAGTGTTTGTATGATACATTATCTCTTTCCTTCCCCCTCCTTGACCAGATCAAGCATATTATCTCCAGAAGCTTCTTATGTCTATTGAGATGGTTGGGAAGGTCTCAGAAGATAGGAGTAACATAGCAAAGCCATGTAACATGGCTACTTCTCTTTATTTTTAGAAGTGAACAACCATATTGCATCACAAAACTGCTTCAAAGTGTGTTTCATTTAGGCTTATCTTTATTTGACTAACCCATTGAAAGACCTAATTTGTAAACCAAACCTCATTTGTAAATCAGATTACATCTAATTTGTAAACCAAATGTGTAGCTTAGCATTGTGTATGAACCAGGATATGACAGCTTGTTCAGTAAAAACATTCTTCAAGCAAATTATGGCTTTTGTATAACATTTCTTTTAAGAGCTGACACCCCATAAATCTTGTTCCCTATTACCTTCATATAATGAATAATAAATTATTGTCTAACTATATGTACCCACTACATCTAGCAACCCAAGAAAGTTTCCTTAGCTAGAAAATGGTTAAAATAGTATAGCATTTCATACTATTCATACTTAGGAAGGACTCTTTTCTAGCAATGATTCAACTCTTCTGGACTGTAGGATTGGGTCTCACTTTTTGAACACATTTGTATGGAAGGTAAGCATCAAGGGATAAAAAATATGCTCCAGTTGTTTAGAGTAGTGTCCTGAAAGCAATGAGTAGTAGACTTTATTATTCCAAAATCAATATCCTGGTGAACTCTATCCCACTCCCTCTCTGGATCTCTCAGAATTATTTTGTTCAGAATCTGCTTGCTTTCCAAGCAACCTTCTCCAAGCTCACGGTGGGTGTTTCAACTTTAACAGTTCTGCCCTTTTTAAAAAATTTCTCTCCTTTGTTGCATTCAGCTTGCATTTTGCTTTGTCATCACTTTGGTGTCATTCATTAGCAAGAATATTTGCTCAGCTGGCATATTAATGCTTTGGAAAGAAACCAGAAATACCATTCTGAATGCTGATAGCTCTCTGGCAAAATGAAAGAAACCGAAATCCAATAAAAATGATTCCCTCTGTTTTCCTTCTCTTCTCCAGTTCACTACCTACTCAGTAGCCGAGATTTCCCCCTCACCTATTACTCTTGAAGAAATAGATACTTCTCCCAAGATCCTGTTTCTTTCTCATTAAATCCACCACTTATTGGATCATCTGAGCTTTCAAGCATCCATTATATTGTTACACAATAATTTAAGCTACCAACCTCTAGCTTTCTAGAGGGGTATGTATAATGGAAAAGCATTTCCTAGGATGCTATAAATGACTTGCCTTGTCTGGGTTCAAAAGCTAAGCATCCTCCGGTCTTGTGACTACCTGAATAGAATATTGGGTAGGCTAATCTGGGAATGAGAAAAAGGGAAAAAAGACAAGCGAACAGAAGAAGGCAAATGACAAACCATTTCTGCATTGTTGCCAAGGAGACTACATGACAGTATTCACGAAGTCACCAGGAGTTGAGCCAGATGCAAAAGAAGCTTTTTAATGTAGCCTTTTCTATTGGGTATCTATAATAACAGAAAAATTCTTACATGATCTTGCTTCCTGACACGCCTTTGGGGATTTTTTGGGGGGGATGTCTGCCTTATTGCTATGTACTGAGGGCAAATATTCTGAAGCTCTTGGATTGTTAGTAGTTCCGTTCACTTTTCTTTTTTCTTTTTAAAACCATCTTTTTATTCATTTACCTGGATTAGGTTAGCAATAGTGGGGGCCTGTTATTTATTTAACATTTTATTATAGAGAGGAGGTATATTTTCTCTTGTTCACATATGGTGTTGCCTATTGTATTAATCTCCCCCCCTCTGTGTGTGTGTGTGTGTGTGTGTGTGTGTGAAAAATATCAGGGAATGCCATTTAGTGTTCTCCCTTGCTACTGCAGGCACACAGAGATGTCAATTAATAGTTGACCTTAATGGTAAAATTAGGTACGTAATTTTAGAATTCGGCCTTGTTTATAATATGCCCCCATCCTTTGATGGTAATGTATAAAACTTCATTTTACTTCAAATTAGAAGGCTGCTTAGTTGTACATTCAAATGGGTCTGTTTTCTAAGCATCCTACTTTAGATCTCATTTTAAATAACAAAACAGCAGATAAACGATTGTCATACTGTTCTTGGTATTACGATTGTCAGTAGCAATGATAATAGATAATGTAAAACAGCAACAAATATGGGGGAGGTAGACAAGGCACCGGGTTATAGGTGTTATCTACTACCAACACTTACAACCCAGCGCCTTATCTACCTTACTCAATTCCACTAAAACAGGGGTGTCCAAACTTGGGAACTTTAAGACTTGTGGAGTTCAATTCCCAGAATTCTGGGAGTTGAACTCCACAAGTCTTAAAGTTCCCAAGTTTGGACACCCCTGCACTAAAATTTTACTAAAACTAGCCTGATGAAAGATACATATAAACTGATAGGTGAAATAGGAAGTGTGTTGCCTATATAAGGTCTGGCTCAGTTTAGATTATCTCCCTGAACTGGGAAATCTGCATGGATATATCTGGATCTTCGTAAATTGCTTTCCATGTCAGCATCGTGAGCCTCTTTGCTATTTCTTTCATTGCACTTCAGTTTCCTTTTACTGCTGATGAAAAATGGGAATGAAATCAATGCTACCAAAAAGAACATTTAAAAATGGGAGGCAGTGAGAGTATTTTTGGGGGGGCGGGGAGGGGAGGAGGTAAGAAATTAGGCAACAGAACCATGAATAAATGTCATTCTTAAAAACATAAAACAGGTTTATGGAGTGAATTATGTTTGAGCACGTGTGTCAAATGGACTTCTTAAAAGTTCTATTAAGTGTTTTATCTGCTCTTTTCTGTTTTCCTGATGATAACTCACTGTCAGAATTTATTTGTCCTGCACATACAGGCTCTGAATATGAATATCTGAAGTATCTCTAATCTCAACATTTTCATTTTCATTTTTGGCATGGAACAAACAGTCAGAGAACTGTTAGTCTGCAGTAGCAGGTGATACAGATTAAGTATGTAAGGATAAAGGCAGAAAAAAAGCTACTAGCAAAAGATTTTCAATTACTTATATATGATTTCAGTAGGATTTATTTGGGTTGTGTCATACGGTTTTTAGAAATGTGGGGAAAAAACACTTAAAACAGCCTTATTCAATGGGAGTGCCCTCTAAATATGTAGACCAATTTTCACAATTTCCTAGCCATTATAGCCCTTGCTGAGAATTAAAGTCCATACATTTTGAAGACTCCTAGATTGGAAAAGGCTATCTTGCATGTTCTTGGAAGTAAAATTTGCACCTGAGTACATAATTATATTAATTTAAAATATAGCAGCCCTTCTAGAACTGATGAAATACCTATAAAGTATTTTTTTCTTCATCTAGTGACCAGAAGCCCATAGCAGGATCTAATGAAATGTTCTCTCCATTCCAATAGTGGCAAATATCTGTAGCCCGGGTGTAGGATGAGGGTGAAAGTCAGGGGTGAAATTCAGCAGGTTCTGACAAGTTCCTGAGAATCGGTTCTGAAAATTTTGTGTAGTTTGGAGAATTGGCAAATATTACCTCTGGCTGGCAACAGAGTGGGATGGGAATGGAGATTTTGCAATATCCCTCCCCTGCCACACACCCCAAGCCATGCCCACAGAACTGGCAGTAAAAATTTTTAAATTTCACCACTGGTAAAAGTTGGTTCTCCGAGCTTGTGGCTTTGTGTCCAGCAGAGTTTAAACTCTGCTGAAGATGTTACCTACCCTGGTAACAAAATGTTTGGAAACCAACCCACAAGCTTGGGGAATCAACCTTCACCCTCATATTCTGTCCATCTTGTGGTTGTCCCTGAATTACATGGCCTTTAGAAGTGTATATTCTATGATTCTGAAATTCAGTTGTTAAAGTGCTTTTCTGTCAATAAGCTTCCCATTGATGCACTTGTTAAAACCTTTTTAAAAAGCCACCATTACCACATTATGCAGCAGCAAAATCCATGCTATTAGTGTGATGTGTAAAGAATCACTCTCTTGTTTCGGTTGAGCTGCATTGTTTTTGCGTAGCATGAATTGATTATACAATCTGCTTTTTCCTGTGTCGTAATTCTATTTCTCCAAGTTCCATGAAATGTTTTATTTTTCACTAGCTTGTACATTCAGCTTTTGTATTTGGGAAAACCACCTGACAGTTGTTTTTTCCAAATACTAACAAATGTGCCATTTTTTTTCTTCAGTGGCTTCTGCCTGTAACGTCATACTGAGAACTAGTCAAAAGGTGCTTTTCTTTCTCCCTAGAGAATATAACAATTGTTGGCCTTTTTGAACAATTGTCTTGGAAAAAAACATTTTATGGCAGGATCTGATTGTAGGAGTTTGAAATGGCTTCTGGCAGCTTTTGAGATACAAACCACGTAAAGATGAAGACAGTTATACTCCAGAGTATTTATGCAAAGGGGATCTTCTTAAGCAAGAATAACTGGAAGTGCTGTTGACTTGCCTCTAGAAAGGTCTTTCTTTTAAATTCTGTATTTTGGAAACCAGATCTGAAGAAATAGATATTTTCATTCACTGTTGCCCCAAAACTGTCACTGTCTTCACAAGATCCAATGGCTTTCTTTTCCTTTAGGTTAGGTCAGTGGTGGGATTCAATTTTTTTTTTGCTACTGGTTCTGTGGGCATGGCTTGATGGGCGTGGCATGGCTTGATGGGTGTGGCTTAGTGGGCATGGCAGAGGAAGGATACTGCAAAATCTCCTTTCCCACCCCACTCCAGGGGAAGGTTACTGCAAAATCCCCATTCCCTCCTGATCAGCTGGGACTTGGAAGGCAGAGAATAGGTGGGGCCAGTTAGAGGTGGCATTTACCGGTTCTATGAACTATTCAAAATTTCTGCTACCAGTTCTCCAGAACTGGTCAGAACCTGCTGAATACCACCTCTGAGTTAGGTGTAATGATATAAAATGTCACAAGACAGTGATGAGCAATCTGACATGTTTTCCAGAACTGACTGGGCTATTTATTGAAAATAAAATATATTGGCCTTCTGACTTTTTGAAGAGAATGAGGCTTTATCGTCATGAATTGAAATCTCAGTAAAAAAGAAACAATGTTGGATTCATCACCTCACAATAGAAATAGCACAGAAAAAAAAATCAAGGAAAGCTTCACCACAACTTCTCCACCCTGAGGTTTCTAGAATGTATTTTGACTGTAAGTTCCAGATGTCTAGCTGGGCATTCCTAGTTGGGAGTTATAAGAATTGAAGTCCCACATATATGGAGGATTTCACATTAAGCATGCCTGCTTTCTAGCTTGAGTTATTTCAAAGATGGAAGCCAACACCTTGGAATTCAAAAAAGCCAGTAGAAAAAGATTTAAATCAGTTTGGAATTTGGGAATGTAGGAAAGTAAATATGTGATTAGTTGGAAAAATGGTTAAACAATGGAAGCATGTAATTAAGATGCTACAATAGTAGAACTGGGGTGCTAAGTTTAAATCTAACATGAAGAGAGTTTGGAGTTATGGAAGACTTTGGCTTGTTTAAGGCACTGGCTTTACTCAGGTTTTGCAATTCAGTTTGAGTCTCATTGTAGCTTAATAAATTAGGGAATGCATGCAGAGCATGCCTTCTGGAATTCTTTACTAGCTAGAGCAGTAGTGAAATTAAATTTTTTTTACTACTGGTTCTGTGGGCGTGGCTTGGTGGGCGTGGCAAGGGATGGATACTGCAAAATCCCCATTATCTTCCCACTAATGGGGGAAAGATATTGCAAAATCTTCATTCCCACCCAACTCTGGGGGCAGCCAGAGGTGGTATTTGCCGGTTCTCCAACTACTCAACATTTCCGCTATCAGTTCTCCAGAACCTGTCAGAACCTGCTGAATTTCAACCCTGAGCTAGAGCAGCCACATTACACCTGCATAGTAAAGTAACATGTTGCATCTCTGTTTGCATATATTACATTTCTTGTTTATTATGCCTCTCTGTGATTAAGTGCATACTTTAAAGCATACCTTCAGCACCATATATTCCATCCAGGGTTACATGACTAGTACAGAGGAGAGAAGGGACTCAGAATGGAGCAGCCATCAGCTTTCTGAACTCCTGCCCTTTTTTTCTGAAATGTTTTTCTCTATAGCTCCAAGCTGGATCCATCACATTTTTCATTTCAGTATTGTATTTGTTAAACTTCTTCCCCAGGAGTATCAGTGGGAGAGGGTTGAAAAAGTCAAGGTAGCACAAGCAATTATGTAATCAAAGGTCCACTTCCTCATACATACAGTATGTCATCTTAATAAAAATGGAGTAGAGATTTCACTATGTGAGCAGTCTAGACTTTTAAAACCATTCCCTGTGGACACTGCTTATTTCCCATGAGACCAAACTTGGTTCTCTTTTGCTCAGTTTATAGGGAGTTATCTTGCTAACAGATAAAATTCTAACTCCCCAGTTTTTTAAACATGGGACAAATATGTTTTTCCAACTCATTTCATTCATCTTGAAAATGTTTGTTAGAGTGCTAGTTTCGTGCTATCATGTAGATACATGCTTGATATGTCCTGTGATAGGACATGTAAGGATATCATTTCTGATATGACATGCTATGATTTTTCTAGTAGTATCATTCACTATCTTACCTCGAAACTCCTTTGATTTTTTTTGCAGATGTTTTCCAACATCACAATGTGCAAATTATTTCCCATACCATAAAATGTATTTTCTAGGTTTGTTGTTGCTTATATCTTTATCTCTGAGGAAGACTACAAGACAACATGGCATGTAAGCAATGTATAAGGAAAAGGTACTATACAGTAAAACTGCAAAAACCAGAAAGAGTAGTAAATTACTGCTTGATTTGCCTCAAATGTTGTTCCTTTTTTCTCTGTTGGGTTTTTTATTGTTTGCTATGAGGCTGAAAACAGAAGATGAAGTAGTATTCTTTATTTAAAAAATAACCATCAATAGTTACATTCATATAATATGCAGGACTTGCTTCAAACCCAGAAATTCAGGATCACTTTCTATATAGAGCTCAGAAGCATACTCACAAGTATACAGTCACAATCTGCACAATAAATATGCAGATTTTAAAACTGATCTACACAACAAGAGCTTGCAATCTTGTTTCCATTCAGCGAGTTAGATATGTTTTGTCATTTCAAAAGTGATTGAATATGTTTTTCATCCACAATATGTAGTCCAGAGGTGAGAGAAGAGAAAGGGAAAAAAAAGATGAAGCAGAAGGAAGGAGGACAAGAATGACAAGGTTGGCAGTCATTGAAGTTAAACTTAGATATGATAATAAGTAGCAATCAAAGCATAGAAGTTAAGAAAACCCTGCATTACTCAACAACAATGAGCTAATTTGCATAAGAAAGAATTTTACCGTGAGTGTTTGTGAACACTGAATATATGAACTGAAGAGAGAACTAACACTTTTTAATAAAATATCTCAGAAAAACACACTATGCACACTATCTAGTTATCTCTATACCCATTTGTGACATTAATAGGCTAATTTTAATTTCTTTTTAAGGTCTTCAAACAAAAACAATTGGGAAGGTTTAGCTCTTTGTACTTTTTTTTTTGGCTAAACAACAAAAAAGGTGATTTAGATAGGATCCAGTAATGGCGTGAAAGGCTACGATTGGACTGGTCTTCCACACTTACAGAGATATTACCTCCGAATTCATTCTTTTTCATGCATGTCAACCCTGATAAAAATCTTTCTTCCCCTCTTATAGCTACTATTTGTTTTGTAATTTTCTCTTTTTTAAAAAAACACAGTTTAATTTGTCTGTCAATCAATCAATCAATCAATCAATCAATCAAACTTTAATTTATAAACCGCACCCTTTCCTAAACAGGACTCGGGGCGGTGTACAGTCATGTTAAAACAGTATTAAAACAGTATGAATACAAAATATAGATATACTTAAATATACAAATAGGTAAACGGAGGAGGTAGGATATGGACTGTACAATATTAAATTAAAATACAAATAAACATTAAAATTACCCTTAAAAACTACCCAATAAGATGTTTGCCAGGAGGAAAAATGGGACTATAAATCAGTTAAGCCAGCTAATTGGAACAGGTGGGTCTTAAGCTTCTGTCGGAAGGAGCGGAGGTCGGTAGTAGTTCTAATATCGTCCTTTGCTTTGGAACAAAATTGAGGTGAATTAAAAAAAATGTCGGAATGGTCTGCCTCTCAGATTTGCAAAAACCAAAAATCAGAATTTTTCTTTGAACTCTACGGAATTAACAGCTTCTTTAGTGCCACTCAATCTTTTTATATTTTGATAACACTTAAGATCTATCAGGGCCCCAAGAAAACAAAGCGCCGTTAAGATCCTCACGAAATCTAAATTCATTACTTTCAAATGCCAGTAACTACAGACACTACACATTTATTCCAGTTACTTATAGATGATTCCCAGGGACTGTGGACAAAAGCTCTTCAAGTTGCCTTCTTTCTCACATCAGCTTCAGATGATCAATTGTGCTCAAGTTTTTAGTAGCCCCTGCTGATAGTCTTGTCCCTAATACAGACAGGTGTGACAATTTTGTTTTAAAATCCGATCTTTAATATTTTTATAATACCTTAAGGCAGGGAACATACCTAAAATTCCTTCCTCCTCTACTTTTCTCACAACAATCCTGTGAGGTAGGTTGAGCTGGAGGGTGTGTGTGACTGGCTCAAGGTCAGCCAGCTCGCTTTCATGACTAAGGCAGAACTAGAACTCAGTTTTCTAGTTTTAGGCCAATATCTTAACAACTACATCAAAATGGTTCTTTTCTTTAAAAAAAAAGGGGGGGGCAGGAGAGAAAGCACTAACTTTTTTTTATCAAATTATTTTGGATCATACTGTATTCCATAAAGCAGAATGCATGAATACGTCTCGCAAAGGGCTTATTCCCAATTAGTAGTCACAGAGTTGTCCAATTAGATCTCAACTTTAAACGCACTTATTATGGAGTACATCCCATTGAGAAGGGTGAGATTTTTCAGTAAACATATATAAGATTGTGCAGTCCTAATGGGCATCAGCAGGGAGAGAAATCAGAGGACAGAAAAGTGATAAAAAGTGTCCCAGTGCCCTTTATATACTTGCCTGTATTGCAACACAAACTTGGAAGAGTAGAGCTTGCATCATGATATAATAAAGTATGCTATTAGTTTGGCATCAGTGGTGGGATGCTGCCAGTTTAACAATCACTTCGGTGAGCATGCGCTTCATGCGCACATGTGTTTCATGCACACGTGCAGTGCTGAAAATGGAGCATTCAGAAGCTCAGCTGCTTACCTTCCAGGTTAGCAAGGGTAAGTAAAACAGCTGGGGGAGGGGGAAAGCAGCTGTGCTGCACGATTGAGATGAGCTAGAAAGCAGGAAATAAAGGACTGGATATGGCAGGGGTGGGTGCGCGGAGCCATTTGATTGTCGGAGCTACTGGTTCACCCGAACCAGTCTGAACCAGCTGAATACCACTTCTGTTTGGCATAATAATATTTAGGGATGGGTGCCTGTGGCTGAAGTGTTAAAATAAATTTATGTAGAAGTTAGGGTGTTAGATTAGGTTAGATTAGGTTGCCACAAAGAAGAGGGAGTCAAACTATTCTCCAAAGCAATTGAGGGTAGAACAAGAAGCAATGGGTGGAAACTAATCAAGGAGAGAAGCAACTTAGAACTGAGGAGAAACTTCCTGACAGTTAGAACAATTAATCAGTGGAACAGCTTGCCTCCAGAAGTTGTGAATGCCCCAACACTGGAAATCTTTAAGAAGATGTTGGATAGCCATTTGCCTGAAATGGTATAGGGTTTCCTGCCTAGGCAGGGGATGGGGCTAGAAGACCTCCAAGGTCCCTTCCAACTCTGCTATTGTATTGTATTGTATTGATTAGGATCGGGAAACACCAGTCTCAAATCCAACTCACAGTGGACGATCATTTAATGACCTTGGACCAATCATTATTTTTAAACCCAACCTTCTTTACATGATTGCTATTATGAAAATAAAATTAGAGGAGGTACTACTCAAAATTCCTCCTTAAGTTACAAAATAAAAAACAGGACAGAAACTAGACAACCAATCAATTAAAAAAGAAACCATTAAGCTCAGTTTGGCTTGTCAGCATCAGTCAACACATGCTTTCCATGTGAGTTAATGAAATCCTTGTGTTAAATGACATCACAGTCTTTGCTGAAGAACCTCTTAAGTTCTGGATTTGAGACATGGTAACTTTCCAAGTATATGCAACAGCATGGGGTGGACATATTGTTTGTCTGCTCCTTTGACAAAAAGTTCCCACTGGTCATAAAGTCAACTTTTGATAATGAAAATGGAAAACAGTGCATGTTCAGGTTGTCATCCATATACAGTTGCCACGAAACCATTCCCAGGTTCCTTTGTCCTTGCTGCTTTGGAAGAGAGTTGTTTTCTTGAGATTTTAGATCGTGAATCTAAAATTAGTTTTTCCATAGGAACACAGCACGTGCTTGACTTTGCTACATGAGTCAAATGCCTTGATGTATGGCTTTAATAACTCACACAAGGTGCTGGTTTTTGGCTCTCGAGGAGGCTGCCTTTGCTTATGTAGCACAGCTTACTTCTTCTCATGTCAAGACATTTTATGGCAGAAAAGTTATTTTCTACAAATTCCTGAAACTGATCAGATTCACTACCGTGGGAGTTTAAAGCAGTCAAACAGAGCAAATCTATTTTATATTTGACACAAATTAAATTTCAACTCTAGATTTTTTTTTCTTTTTCCCATGATGCAGAGAACAACATATTGAAAAATTTCATCACGCATCAACATGAATTTAGAAGGATGAACATGGCATATGGTTATATAAATGTTCACAGTAGTTCATCTAATGCTAACATAATGTAGGAAGCAGAAGCAAAATAAAAAAAATTGTGAGCAGGAATCTGAATGGATTCTTGATAGCTGCTGTTGTATTCATTATAATTTTACATTTGTTTAATTTTGGCCTGGAGCAATATTGCAAAAATGTTATTAAGAGTACCTTGTCAGAAAAACACATAAACTCTCATTTTCCATTCTCCAAACTCAGCTTCCCAAATTCTCTTCATTCTCTTCAGTGATCACTGTAATAATCCAATTGTAACAGATGTTATATTTACAGAATATATATTAGGTCCCCATGATATGAAACATTAAATACATTCCTTTATTTTGCCCCCCCCCCCATGAATGGTTTCATCCAATGCTAACATCATCCAATGTGTGTATGTGTTAGTACCAGAAACACAGGAGGCATAGAGGAAACCTATTTCTGTTCTTGAAAAAAAATTATTCTCTTGAAACTCGCATTTGATTTGGGAAGAAATCACCCTTTAGCAATCAATTTGGCTTTGAGTGGTATTCACTACATTTTAGCTTGTTTGGGTATTTTCAAAATGATTTTAGAATTAATGATTTGTTTTTATTGTGTGCTGTGAATTGCCTCAAGCAGCTGGAGAGGTAAGATGTAACTATTTTAAAGAAACTCATACATGAATAAATAGTGCTATGGGCAATAAGAACTGATTTACACTGTCAGCTATCAGATTCTCTGAGCTTGGTGAATCTTATAACTGAACTACAGGTTTAAGAACAAGATACTTTTCCCTGAATTATAGCACTGCATTGAGAAGTCATGGTTTTACATGCTCCCCCAGGCAAAAAGAATACATTCTTGCACAGGTAAAGAAAATTGACCTAGCTTTCTACATATAATTATTTTTAATTCAATCTGTAATGTAGTCTACCTCTAGTTTTCTTCATCTCAATTCATCCAAAACTGTACACTTGAATTTAAACTCTCTGGGTACTTTTAGAAGCTAGTTTTGGGAGATACTCAGTGGTGGGATTTATTTAATTTTACTATGGGCTCTATAGGCTTGGCTTTGTGGGTGTGGTACGGCTTTGTGGGCATGACAGGGGAAGGATACTGCAAAATCCCCATTCCCTTCCCACTCCTGGGGGAAGATTACTGCAAAATCCCCATTCCCTCCCCACCCCACTAATCTGCTTTCCAGTTCCGTTTTCCTGTTCAACAGGAGAAGAGCAACAAAAGAAGATCAGCTGGGAGGTAGCGGGGGCAGGGAAAGCCTATTTGCCAGTTCTCCGAACTACTCAAAATTTCCGCTACCGGTTCTCCAGAACCTGTCAGAATTAGCTGAATACAACCTCTGGAGATACTACTCTAATTGCTTGGGACTTTATCTGGGGATGCTGCAAAGTTCTATATAGGATCTCTTATTATATTTATAGGAAGCTACTGGGAAGGGTCATATTCAGGTTTGGTATTATTTACCAATAGTATAGACAAGGCATGTTTCTTTTTCTGTAAAAACATCAGAGTAGGACATCTCAAGAATCTCCTGAATGCTCTAAGCAGTAAAAGTAAAATGAACTTTTTTGGATTCCAATTTTATCCAGAAATACTACAGACAAACTCTGTAAACTGAGGAGTTTGCTAAAAAAATGCACATTGACAAAGTAGTCCAATTAGAACATAGAATAATAGAATTGGAAGGGTCCTCAGAGATCTTCATAGTCCAATCCCCTTCTCAAGTCAGAAACCTTAGACCACACCAGTCAAAAAGTTGCCCAGTCTATTTTTGAAAACCTTCAGTGATGGAGAATCCGCAACTCCAGCAGGCAAGCTATTCCACTCATTAATTGTTCTTACTGTTGGAAAAGTGTACAGATTTGGGATTTAAAGATCCATGGCTGAAAAAGCTGGAGCTCAGTTAAGATTTAAAACAATAGGCACCATAGCTTCCACAGAAGGAAATGCTGTCTATTGTCTCTTTCCCATCTCATCATTATAAGCTACACTCTTATTAAAATTGCTGTATTACAAGGTTCAGGAAAATAATTTCTGAGTGGTTTACATACAGTTAAATATAGCTTATAATGTTCTTTTCATGAAGAAAAGGTAATGAGGAGAAAAGGTGGGAGAGATGGGAGAGGAAACAGAGAATGAGGTATTCGTTTATGTCTGTAGAGGTATTTCAGTCTGGTTGCTGAGAAACAGAAGGAAAAAAACACTCTCACTCCAATACTGAAAGGTTTCTCTTACAGTTTTCAGTGTATATATTTTCCCCTAATTTTAACACTATAGATTCCTTCCTGAAATTCATATTTATCCTGCTTCCTTAGCCTTGCCTTTTCTGGCATGATAGGAGAGATGAATACAGCAAACAATATGGCTCTTCCTAAGGAATCAGCCCAGTATAACTGTAAATGAAATTAAAAAAAATGAATTGACCTGGCATCTGAATGAGTGTAATGTGGCAGTGTCTCCCACCAAAGCTACCAATGAATCTACTGAATCTACCAGTGATGTGCGGTGAGGTTTATGACTGGTGAGGCTGGTGACGTCATCAAACCGCATGGTTGCTCCGATCGCACGGGCGCAGCCCAAACGGAGAAGTTTCTCTTCTCAGAAATGTCAGAAAGAGGCAGGCAGGCTGCAGCAGCTCCACTGAGAAGACATTTCTGAGAAGAGAAACTTCTCCTTTCTCCCCCCCCTTCTAGCACTGATGATGTTACCTAGGCATTTTTTGCATCGGGTGAGCCCGGGATCCTTGCAAGGGGAATGGGACCATGTGTGCAGGTGGCTCCTCAGCGCACAGCCTCAGATCAGCACAGCCGCGATCCCCTTCCCCTGCACACGTGGTCCCATTCCCCTCCTTCCTAAGCCAACATGAAGGGGACCGCGGCTGCGCTGATCTGAGGCTGGCATTGAGGAGCCGCCTGCACGCGTGGTCCCATTCCCCTTGCAAGGATCCCGGGCTCGCCCGATGCAAAAAATGCCTAGGTAACATCATCACACAGCCTCAGATTAGCACAACTGCGATCCCCTTCCCCTGCACACGTGGTCCCATTCCCCTCCTTCCTGAGCCAACATGAAGGGGACTGTGGCTGCGCTGATTGAGGCTGGAGCTGAGGAGCCTCCTGCACACATGGTCCCATTCCCCTTGCAAGGATCCCGGGCTCACCCGATGCAAAAAATGGTGAGATCGGCACACTTGGGGCTGCTGCTGAGATGTCCAGGGAGGCTAAACCAAGCCGTGCGCCTCTCCCAGCCACTTTCGCGGCTTCCCAGAGTAGTTTTTTTTTAATTTTCATGATGAGAGCGGTGAGGCTCTGCCTCCCCTGACTGCACCTCACTGGAATCTACTGAGAAGCAGAGTTGCCCCTTTCATATGTTGTTGAATTGCATTTGCTAAGCAGCTTTCTCAAACTCTTATAGGTTTCAGGTTCTGGAGGTAACACATTCCAGGAAGGAAAGAGAGAAGGGAGGCAGCCTTGAGGGCCCACTGAGATGTGTAATACAAATAAGCACTTTATGTTCTCAGCTTGATTTCCAGGGAAATATTTTTAAAAATATAAAACCTGCCACTACAAATAAAGGCTCCAGCTTACATTAATGGAATAATTTTCCTAAGTTACAAAAGGTAGATTCTGCCCAAAGATGAGGAAAAATTTCCTAATGGAGAAAGCATCTTGGCAGAAAACAAATTTGCTAGGTTTGGCAGTGATGGCTTTCCCTTCACTGTTTCAGTTCAAGCAAGCCAGACAGCTGTCAAATTCACAGAGCAACTCTATGGAGTACTCAGCCTATTCCAGTTGTGAGTTTAAATCAGAAGCACTGTCCTTTTGCATCTGCAGAATTAAGTTTGAATGAAAATTTCTCAGAGTTGTCCAACAGCTTGGTAGAACCTATGAAGGAGATACAAGAGAAGTCATAAGACAACATAGTTTTGTTTGGTGAAAACAACAGAAAGAAAATGTGAGTATAGTGTTTGATAAATGAGTGGATGACTCTCTTTCTCTCCTGTCCTCCACTCACCAGTGATTAAAAACTCATCACATTCAATGGAAAAGACAAGATTAACAATATTCAGCTTCAAACTTTAGGGACAACAGGATCTAAATGAACTTGCTTTAGTGAAGCTACTGGAAGCTCTGTAGGCTATTGCACAGTTTTCTGCAGTCTGATCAAATAGGCAAGTTTGATGGAAATTAGCAGAACTACAGAAATGTTCCATTTCTCATATTTTCTCCTTCTTTCTGTGCATAATGATTAATAATAATAATAATACTAATAATACTAATAATAATAATAATAATACCCGCCAACCCATATAACATGGTGAAAGAAACAAATAAAAATTCTATACCGCATCGGTCGTCGCGTGGGTTAACAAGGGCCGCGGCGGATGTTGAGGTCCCTGGGCATCGTCGACAAGTGGGCTACAAGTGGACCAGCCAACAAACCGACAAAAATATAGTGCAGATGAAAACCGTGCCATAATGGCCTGTTACTACAACTCAGAGCCTGGAAAAAGAGGTTATTTAAAGCGAATGTATGAAATATGGAAACAACAATATCCAGATTCAAATGTTAGTGAACAACAACTTGCAGATCAAAGGCGATTTATTACACGGAATAAAGTGTTTAGTGAAATTGAACTTGAGGAAATTCAGGCAAATTGCAAAACTAAGAAAACAACATCACAAGCAGAAATAACTGATACTCAAGACACACCTAAAGACATTGTAGTAGAACTCCCAGAAGAAGCTGTCGGGGAGGAAATAACAACACTATCACCAGAACCAGTTATCACTGAACCAACTGATGAACTAACTCAAAAACAAAAAGAATTGAAGGACAAGATCATGGAGCATTTTCTGTTTAATAAGGAACGGCAATGTTTACCATCATTAAAAACAGTGCCTAAGAAAATTTTGACTCCTATCATGAAAATGGTTAATGCAGTGCTTTCAACAATTGAATCGGGATCCATCTTGGAAACGAACCAGTTAATGTACAGCGCAGCCGCAATAGTCACTAATGAACTAGGCATTAAAATCAAAGCACCTAGTTACACAACAGAAAAAGCATCAAAGCCAAAGTGGAAAATCCGATTAGAACAAAAAGTCAAAAAATTAAGGGCAGATGCTAGCAACTTGAAGAACATGCGTGAGCAACAGCTTAAAAACAACAAAATTATAGATCAGCTAATCAGAAGGTATAGATTGGATACAAGAAACATCAATGAAGCTGTAGAGATTGTAAAACAGCAGATAACAGCAACAGCTAGGAAAATTGAAAGATATGAGGCACGAATCATCCAGTATAAACAAAATCAGCAATTTCGATCAGACCAATGGCGTTTTTATCAAAGTCTTAATGTGAATGGTGGCACCAAAAGTCAAAAACCAGAAAAGCAGGCCACAGTTGAATTCTGGAAAAAATTGTGGGAAAATGCAAAGGACTACAATAAGGAAGCAAAATGGATACATGATTTTGAGAAAAGTATTGGCAACAAACAAATGCAAGTATTAGAAATAACAACTGAGATGGTCAAAAATCGAGTAAAAAAAGTAAAGAATTGGATATCACCTGGAAATGACCAATTACATGGTTTCTGGCTCAAATATCTGACCAGTTTACATGCAATATTGGCCAGGCAACTGAATGAGATTTTACAAAATGGCCAAATTGATGAATGGTTGACAACTGAAAAAACTTACTTGATTCAGAAAGATGCAACTAAAGGAACAATACCTGAAAACTACAGACCAATAACGTGCTTGCCAACAACCTTCAAATTACTCACAGGCATTATTGCAGATAACATTATGGATTATTTGGAAACAAACAACATCTTGCCAGTAGAGCAGAAAGGCAACAAAAGAAGGAGCAGGGGCACAAAAGATCAGCTCTTAATTGATAAAATGATATTAGAAAATTGTAAGAACAGAAAAATGAACTTGAATATGGTCTGGATTGATTACAAAAAGGCATTTGACTCATTGCCACATAGTTGGATCATAAAATGCTTAGAAACAACTGGCATTAGCAAAAATATTACATCCTTCACTGAAAAGGCGATGAAACAATGGAGAACCGAGTTGGCAGTAGGGAATGAGAACTACGGAATGGTTAATATCAAGCGAGGAATTTTCCAGGGTGATTCACTTTCACCTCTTCTCTTCATCATTGCGATGATCCCACTATCAGTAATCTTTAAAAAAATGAAATTAGGATACCAAACAGCCAAAGAAGCCGAAAAAATTTCGCATTTATTATATATGGATGATTTGAAACTCTATGGAAAGTCAGAAATGGAAATCCAATCATTGACAAACACAGTCCGAGTATTCAGCACCGATATTTCAATGCAGTTTGGCATGGAAAAATGTGCCACTGTATCCATAAAAAGGGGCAAAATCACTACATATGAGGGAATTGAAATTCCCAATGGCCAACTAATTAAATGCAACAAAAATGAAGCCTACAAATACTTAGGTATTCTGCAGTTGGATAACATCAAGCATGGAGAAATAAAAACTATTGTCAGGGGAGAGTACAGTAACAGAGTTAGGAAAATTTTGAAATCAAAATTGAATGGTGGAAATACAATCAAGGCCATAAACACCTGGGCAATACCAGTTATAAGATACACAGCTGGTATAGTTAACTGGACACAAGCTGATTTAGGAAACTAATGACAATGCACTACAGTTTACATCCACGTGGTGATATTGATAGACTATACCTACCCCGAAAATCAGGTGGCATAGGATTATTACAAGTGAAGCAAATAGTTGAAGAAGAAAAACATGCACTGGCTGATTATTTAAAAGAAAGTCAAGAACATCTATTAATCAAAGTAAAGAACAAAAATCTATTGAAGACCCAACAGACAAAACAAGAATACAGAAAAGATGTGATAAAATTAAGAATGGAGAGTTGGCAGAACAAAGCATTGCATGGCCAATTTCTGGAAAACATAAAAGATAAAGTGGACAGTGAAAAAACTTGGTTATGGTTAACAGCAGTTACATTAAAGAAAGAAACAGAGTCACTAATCCTGGCTGCGCAAGAACAAGCTATCCGCACAAAAGTCATCGAGGGTCAGATGGTCAAGATCTTGTGGGATTTTCGCATACAAACGGATAAAATACTGGCGCATAATACACCAGACATCACACTGGTTGAGAAAAATAAGGTTGCAATCATAGACATCGCAATACCAGGTGATAGCAGGGTCGTCGAGAAGGAATATGAAAAAATCGTGAAATACCAGGACTTAAAAATCGAAATCCAACGATTATGGCACAAACCAGCAGTGGTAATTCCAGTGGTAATCGGCACACTGGGTGCTATTCCAAAAGCACTGGAATTACATTTAAAACAGTTAAAAATTGACAAAATCACCATCAGTCAAATGCAAAAGGCCGCACTGCTTGAATCCGCACACATATTACGAAAATACGTTACGACGTCCTAGGCCCCTGGGTGGGGCCTGACTAGTAATTAATGCCAAATCCGGCAAAACAACTGGCCGCTGTGATACAATTCTGTTGATGCATAATAATAATAATAATAATAATAATAATAATAATAATAATAATAATAATAATAATAATAATAATAATAATAATAATAATAATATAGAATACCATATTTTTCTCCCTGGTGCTGCTGCTAGCTTAGTACTGCAAACATACGACTCTGCAAAAAGGCCCCCGTTATGCTGTTCTACTGTGGGCACCTTTCTTAATTGATAAATTTTGGAGTGATAAAGAGTGCTGATATTTTGGATATCTTGGGACTGTAACATTTAATTCATTACTGCTTATAAGTCTTCATAGAAATGACACTGTAGACAGAAGAATATTAATTACATCTATTAAATTTTTTTTAAAAAAGAATTAAATCTTGGCTTCCATTTTTAATTATATTGTTTCCTGCTGCCTCAGTTCAGTCATTTTAAATGTGCAGGAGTGAATATTTATTTCAATAGTAGTATGTCACCAATCGTTCACTTTCTCATTTTTCATGTGGCATGTTTTATTTTTTTAAAAAAAATTAAACAGGAATTTTCTTTCATTTACTTGTGCTGAAAACAACCATATTGCCATGTACATAAATTAAGGCAGATGAACATTTCCAATGTCAGTCCCCAGCTGTTCTTAACTTAAGTAATTATCACTCTAAACGGTGAAACTATTCAATTAAGAGTTCACAATGCTTCCTTCTAACTATTATAATTGAAATTCTTTGTTCTCCAATAAAATACTTGGATAACTCTTATTGTGCTTTGGATGCTAGATAATTTATGACACCCAGTCATGCTGGAAGACTAAACTTGGAGAATGCTGAAGCTTTACAGACTTATTACATTTTCAGCTCCTGAAATTAATAGTACATTAATTATTGATCATCGGAAGTTTTGGAACCCCAATGCTTCTATTACTGCTGTCCATTATCACATCATATCTTTATAAAAAAAACAATGCTTCATTTTAATGTTCCTGATTGTGATTTCCTTCCTGTCCAGTTGTTACTGATTTTTTTAAAATTGTTATACCATACAAAATTACCACTAAGAAATTAACAATTGGGTAGTTTTTACCCTGTATGCAAAATGAAAAAAGGAAAAAAAAAAAGAAAGAAATAGGTTCTGTTGGAGGAAATTGGTGGGAAAGGAGCAGATTTCTCCCTCTAGTATACTCTCAATAATTGCTCCAGGTATTACTCTTTCCAGGGAACAGAAGAAGAAATTGGATATGTGCAATTTTGCTGGTGTCACCATAAACTTGTTTTCTTAAAACATTTAACTGGATATTCCGTTCTCAATGAAGTGAATATGGGAGTAGGGATGGTGCGAGTGGTGGGATTCAAATAATTTAACAACCAGTTCTCTGCCCTAATGACCAGCTGGCTAGGCGTGGCTTGGTGGTCATGTGACTGGGTGGGTGTATATTACAGTTTCTGTAAGCAGGGCAATAAAGATTAGGCTAGAAACAACATCAGAATGTTTGCTTCCTGCCTTCCTTACAGGATCAGTGGAACCACAAGGCAGGTAAGTGCCTACTGACTTCTGAAATGGGACACACAAATTACAAAGTTAATTCCACAGGGAAAACTGAATCACTGTGTTTTGTTATTTGCATCTGAAAAAAGAAAGCCGCCAGGCTTTGAGAGAACGTTCATTTAAAATGTAAGTTTGATTCTCACCTTAAGTTTTGTTTTGAGTAAAGCAAAGGCATTTTCAAGCGGAGGTTGAATCCTGGTGACCTCATTAATCTGTCCATCTGGTTTTCTTGACAACAATGTGAATGTTTCTTTGACTTCTCAGTCAAATATACAGTCCTGGGATTTTCTACTAGACAGCTTTGATCTTGCTTAGCTTTTTTGAGATCAGTTTAAGTTAGCTAGGTGCCAAATCAATTGAGAAGAGGGTAATCCCTTTTTTACAGCCCGAAGCCCCAGTGTCATATGTGGCTGAAATTCAATGGCCAAATAGAGACCTTCAGTGGGGTGAGATTCTACTAACTAGTTTGATTCTAAAACTTTTTATGCAGATCTTTGAAATAGTTTTCCTTTCCTTTTGAGTACATACATCTATACGGCAGTGATCAAATATACACCCCATATGAATAATAAAAGCATTGACAGGGGGCACAAATTGGTTAAAAATCTTATTACAGCATACAGATTTAAAATATTAATACTTAAAAGTTCAGGGATTGTAAAATAAAGTAACAAAATAGGTAAGCAGAATCCTTTCTGGATTTAGCTTATCTATCTTACTCAAGCTGTAACAACTATCCAATAAAAGCACATTTTCTCTAGACATTAGATGTCCTTGAAATCTTGGAAAAGGGATAGATGCAAAAAGTTGTTTATCCTATTTTGAGAGAAATAGCTCATAAAATAAAAATGATGTTTTGGGAACATGAAATAAGATATTAGAGGTTACCTTCACAAGCATACCAAATTTGGATTAGTTTGGTTTAACCACTAAAACTAAACTAAAATAAAATCATTTAGAGTGTTTGAACTTAAATCACTGGGGATTTTTTGTCACTTCACTATGGGTCCAGCTTTCCCCACTCCCCAGAAATTAAACAATCTTAATTTCTGGAAGAGGTACAACAAGCTATGCATGTTTATTCTCACAACCAGAAGCTGAATTTAAGAACTATTGATGCTTCTGAAAACGTAGATGATGTTGCAAAAGTCTTTACTTCAACATGTGTAAGTTTTCATTCCCATCTGCCTTCATATTACAATGAATTGCAAAAAGAAATTGGGAGCCAAATCACTAAATTGAACAAATTGTCAGATACTTACTGCTTGTGGGATGTTGCAGTCATGCTAAGCTATTGAATCAATACTTGGAGCAATTTTATTGTTTCTTAATATAAGCCATGAACTGTCTTCTGGAAGATGTGTGGAAGTATGTGGCATTCTAACACTTGACAGAATGGTGCTTTGTGTTTTAACTGTATCTTTTTAGTGAAAACTTTCTTGAACTGAATGTAGTACTGGATTATTTCTGGTCAGAAAGTAGTCCTAATACTTACAGTGTATAATATATGAAATAAAATGAAATTCAATGGTGAAAAGAGTAAGGTTCTACATTTAGGCAACAAAAACGGAATGCACAGGTACAGTATAGGTGATACCATACTCAGTAGTAGTAACTGTGAAAGGGATCTTGGAGTCCTAGTGGACAACCATTTAAATATGAGCCAGCAGTGTGCAGCAGCTGCCAAAAAAGCCAACACAGTTCTAGGCTGCATCAACAGAGGGATAGAATCAAGATCACGTGAAGTGTTAATACCACTTTATAATGCCTTGGTAAGGCCACACTTGGAATACTGCATTCAGTTCTGGTCGCCACGATGTAAAAAAGATGTGGAGACTCTAGAAAGAGTGCAGAGAAGAGCAACAAAGATGATTAGGGGACTGGAGACTAAAACATATGAAGAACGGTTGCAGGAACTGGGTATGTTTAGCTTAAGAGAAAGAAGGACTAGGGGAGACATGATAGCATTATTCCAATATCTCAGAGGTTGCCACAAAGAAGAGGGAGTCAAACTATTCTCCAAAGCACCTGAGGGTAGAACAAGAAGCAATGGGTGGAAACTAATCAAGGAGAGAAGCAATTTAGAACTGAGGAGGAATTTCCTGACAGTGAGAACAATTAATCAGTGGAACAGCTTGCCTCCAGAAGTTGTGAATGCCCCAACACCGGAAGTCTTTAAGAAGATGTTGGATAGCTATTTGTCTGAAACGGTATAGGGTTTCCTGCCTAGGCAGGGGGTTGGACTAGAAGACCTCCAAGGTCCCTTCCAACTCTACTATTGTATTGTATTGTATTGTATTGTATTGTATATATTTACAATATAGTCCCAAAGTCCCCAGTCTCAGATTCATCAAACCATAGGAATTTACTCAATCTATATGGCCTCCTTGAATGTAGAAACTCACAGCTCAAATTTACAAAAACTAAATGGCATTAAACTATTTTGGATCACATTGTGCTCGTGTTGAAAGCATTGAGGTGCTTCCAGGTTGAAAGGATTAGCCGGAGACATCATTGTTACCTGTGGGACACCCAACTGAGGGCACCTTTCATGTCTCTTGCAGGAGTTGGAGCAAAGGATGGGAGCTCACCCCATCCAATGGAAGTACTCCAACCCAGGGTCCTAACCATGTGAGCCACCATGTTCCTATTCTTTTGGACAGTTATTGTGTAAGCTGTTGATCTAAGTCATTGAAGTAAGCTTCAGGAATAAAAAGAGAATTACTGTGCAGACTCTCTTGATCTCTGTGTGTTCAAAATAAAGGAGAAATGCCACATAAGGATTTCTAATTTGATCATCCAGTCCTTGGATACACAATTGCATTTGGGCATTCTTACTTGGCTAGCAGTTGTCTTATCTCAATTTGCTGTTTGCTGTTACTACACTGGTAACTGTTTGTGTAGGGCAGCAATAGATGATGTTTATGCCCCACACATTCAATGTGACATTAAGGTCTTCTACATCAGGTGATTGGAAAAATGATGAAATGAAGTGTCCCTGGTCGTGGGAAAACAAAAATGACAATGAAAACAATATTTCTGCCAATTTCAAACCAGCAACCTTCTCTATGCTAAGCAGAGATCATATTTCACTGTGATAGTTCAGCAAACCTGTAAAACAGAGTTTAGAAATAATTAAAGTGGAAGAGGATAGAAAGAAGAGATGTTTTATTTTGATGTGGTTATTGTGTGGGCATATATGTGACGTTCGATGCTTTAATCATATATAATTTATATACGATTAAAATCATATATAAATCATATATAATATAAATTGTATATAAAGTGTGAGCGTGTGCTTGTGTACATAAACAAATTCACCCAAATGAAAGTTCAGGAAGATTGGTGTCCAAGATTGATGTCCATGAAGCAAAGCAATTGCCAATTGTTTTCCCAGAGGAGAAAGGTGGAAGTGCACAGTACCAAGGAAATTGGCTACTGGTAACCTGCAATTTGCAATGAATTCTTTGCAAGCTGTTGACAAAGTGTTTCCGTTCAGGCAGGCATTTCTTATTAAGTTAGAATCAAGCTGACATGAATACAAGATAGGAACAACTTCAATGCTTACATGAAGTTGTGCTCTTTGTAGATTGCTGGATTAAACAACTGCATGTTTGAAAGAAATTCATTATCACACCAGCATTTTGCTGCTTCTAATTTGTACCTAAAATGTTTGCATAGGAATTTGTTTCTGAGCCATTTTCCTTTATAAATATAATTTTGAGCAATTGTGATCATTGAGGGTCATGAGTTATTAAAAGAAGGAGTTCAGAGATCATTGTACTCCTGGTGTTCCACATTTCCCAGCCCTGAATATCTACATTTTATTTTAAACGTACATTATGATTCTTTCTGTAAATTATTTTTAACAACAGTTGCCTTCTCTGTGATATTCTCCGTAGGCTTAAATTACATAGGGAATAAGGGAGGCACAACTACAATTTAATAAGATTTCTATTGTATGGGATGGAAGTGCAGAAGTCCAATTTGACATCCAGTACTAACCAAGATGGTGACAAAAATGACAAAATGTATACTGTGATGGAATAATGCAAAATCTAGCCTTCATCAGACAAGAACAAATATATTATGGGGTTTATACAACAGATACTCATCACTTGCTCTCTCTTACCCAATTTTATTTTTATAGGCTGCAAACCAATACAAATTTAAATATGTTTAAACTTAATTAAATTAAAGGACATAGCTGTGGCTATGTTATAGTTTAGAGCAAAAGTAGCTGATGAATTGTAATTTTTAAAGCCTCGGAAGGGGAAAATTATTAATCTCAGAGGGATTAATCATATTAACAGCAATTAATTTAAGTTAATACAAATGCAGTCTTTATCTTAGGTCCCGACCTCCCGCAATCCAATCAAAGACTAAATGCTGTTTGCCAGCCTTAAAAGCCTTATACCATTTTCATGGAAACAATTGAGAGTCTCTCACTTACCCCAAATGCAGGACTGGAATTCCGTGGCTTTCCAGGTTGCTGATCTTAGGTTTTCAGCAGCTATAATCAATGAAGCCAAATGATGCTGGAAACTCTAGTTTACAAATTTCTAGAAAGCCTTCCCCATCCCGTAGAAACATTTCTTGCTGCATAGTTTGCCTTTGTTCATGTGTATCTTGTCTTTGACCATACAGCAGTTTTGTTCCTTATGCCATCCATCTTGTAAACTTGCAGGATTCTTTTTTCTTGCCATGTATAAGGTTACATTCGAACTAGACTGCGATGTTTCTTTGTAACATGTGTGTGTATGTGGATATCTGCACAATGGTTATGTTTTGAAAGTTGAATGCAATGAAATTTCATTTTAATATATGCTGATTAGTGTACATTTAAAGTGACAATAAAGATTCTATTCTATTCTAAACAGTGTAGGTAAACAAAGAAATGATTTCCCCTTAATACACACATTTAAAATTAATTTGAATAAAGAACAGCAAGTCATTTTATGCCTCAGATCATTAAAGCGTTTGTTACCAAACCAGGCAATCCACTTTATTAAATGGATTCTTAATTTTCTTAATCCACTATGCCAGGGGTGTCAAACTGGCAGCCTGCGCGCTGGATATGTCACAAGCAGGTCACACCCACCCAAGCTCTACAAAGGGGGAAAGTGTCATGAAACGTCTTGTGGCAGCAACATGATGCAGCAAGTTTGACACCTGTGTACTATGTCTTTATTAATGGAGGCATAGGCAATCTAAAGCCTTAGGACTATATGGGGCACTTAACATCTCAGTTGTAGCTATTCAAATCACCTTTGACCTGGTGGCTAACTTTGGTAGTACAATCAGCTTCTTGCCATTTTGAAGAGGTTGGTGTATGAAATGAGATGAGTTCTAATGTAGACTTAGTACAGTATAAAACAGGAATCCGCCCTATTAGTTTTAAATCTGGAAAAGCCCTAGTCACCAAATATTGCATAAGCTTCCTTTAAGGCATGAAATTATCTGATCCAGTCTCCTTTCTCCAACCAACCTGGAATAAACTGGAATTGTTATATGTTCATAAAAATTTCAAATATAATCTTCTCATTTGACCTAATAAGCCACTTCTCTTGCATTAGGAAATACAATTTGGTTGCTAGGAGAGTTCACAGTAGGGATAGAGAGATAAACCTAGTTGTTATGTAATTAACTCCAAAATTATACCCCAGCAAAGTATATACATAATATAGTGATTACTCCACATCCTTAACTGCAATGATTAACCACAGAATTTTAATCAGGTGTTAGTTAGCAAAGAAGTGGCTGTACTGTTTTAATTGACATCTGATTCCAACTCATTAGGTATAGTTAAATTGGCTTGTAGTGTTGGCTCAACAACAACAACAAAACAGTTATTATAAGTGGTGTGAAATAATGAGTTAGGTGTAGGTGAAAATGACAGCCCAATGCACAGCTGCTGCAACAAAAGAAAAATTCCATACTTGGAATCATTTGAAAGAAAATTGAAAATAGAAGTCCCAATATAATGTTCTTTTCCAAATCTATGTGATTGTATTGGAACTATCATGTATATTAGTCTCTGAATTTAAGGAAAATTATGATATACTAAAAAGTCAATCAAAATTATTAGGATATTGAAACTCAATTCAGAGATGTTGCCCTCCAGTTTAGTTTCATGAAGTTCACAAATGCATCAAATTGACTCTTTGGTAGCACTTATTGATAATCTATGTTTCTGTGTAAATAGACCCGTACTCGGATCCAGAAGATTTTTTCACCCTGAAGTTCCTGGGGAGATGTATTTCTTCAGGGAGATTTATTTATTTTTAAAGTTGTTAGTGCACAAGGAAGCCCACTACTCTTCTTGTATATGACCTTCAGAGGCATCAAGACTAAGAGCCTTGGCCTGTTGATCTCCATAACTTCCATAAATCTGTCTAACCTTTTTTGAAGCCAGCAAACCTGGTAGTCAGCACCATTTCACAAGGTAACTGTTTCACTTCATTCTGGAACAAGATAATTCTAACCTCTGCTATCAGATTTCTTTTCATTTTCCATTTGTCAGAATTTCTTATTGAAGGTAAAAGTAAAGTTTCGCCTTGCACATATGTGCTATTCATTCCCAACTCTAGGAGGCAGTGCTCATCTCCTTTTCAAAGCCGAAGAGCCAGCACTCTGTGGTCATATGGCCGGTATGACTAAATACTGAAGGCACATAAAACGTTGTTATCTTCCCACCAAAGTGGTCCCTATTTTTCTACTTGCATTTTTATGTGCTTTTGAACTGCTAGGTTGACAGAAACCGGGACAAGTAATGGGAGCTCACTCCATTACGCAGCACTAGGGATTCAAACCGCCGACTTTTCTGATCGATAAGCTCAGCGTCTTAGCCACTGAACCACCTGACTTTCTTATTGTAGTCTGTGTATTTCACCAGCATTTGCAAAATGACAGATTGTTTATGAATATTGTCTTGCCACACAATCTATGATACTTCTTCCAATTCCTTATTCAGATTAAATTAGTATATTTCTCTATTCAAATGGGATTAGAATTTGAACATTATATTATCTATCTGTGTTAAAACTGTTAAAATATATATAGACAAGGGAATATAATGCTAATCAAACAGTGTGTGTGAGAAAGTGAAAGGGGGTTAGTTAATTGTTTGTGTTCTTAGATTCAATTTTTAAGCAATTATTTTCCAATTCTTTGTAGCTATTTTAATCTTCATTTGATTGCCTAAAAGTTCTGAAATATATGCCTCATCTCTGGGAAAAAAACATCTTTTGTTTCTGTATTCATGACATGTTGATTCCATGTATTCTTTGAAAAAGGAAATGTATCCTTGAAGATCACTCATATTTGCAACAGATTCTATACCAAATGCATTAAATATAACTACAGGTAGACTTTCTTCAATATTTGCCTGCATATTGTATTGTGTTGTAGAATAGAATAGAATTCTTTATTGGACAAGTGTGATTGGACACACAAGGAATTTGTCTTTGGTGCATATGCCCTAGGTGTATATAAAAAAATATAAACAGAATACGCTCATCAAGAATAAAAAGATGCAATACTTAGTGATAGTCAAGGGGGATTTCAACCTGCCATCGAAGGGAGAAGCATCCGAGGTGGTTCGGGAGTTCATGGCTTCCATGACAGCCATGGACATGACTCAATTAATTCAGGGCCCCACGCACGAGGGAGGCCACACACTGGATCTCGTTTTTGTCTCCGACCAGTGGATGAGTGATCTAGGAGTAGGGGACCTAGTCATTATGCCCCTGTCATGGTCAGATCACTCACTTCTCCAGCTCGATTTCCCGGGCGCTACCCCCCTCTGCGGGGAGGCGGAACCAGATTGTCCTAGATGGTTCTGCCCCAGGCGCCTGATGGAACCGGATAGGTTCCAGATTGAGCTTGGGCCACTTCCTGTAGACCTGACCCACTCCCGGATGGAGGACCTGGTAGCTGCATGGAATAGTGCGGCCGCCGGGGCCTTGGACCGGGTTGCGCCTCTGCGACCTCTCCGGTGGCAACGAACCGCCCTGGCTCCTTGGTTTAATGAGGAGCTAAGGGCGATGAAATGCCACAAGAGACGCCTAGAGAGCAGATGGAGATCCTCCCATTCCGAATTTGACCGAACACAGGTAAGAACCTACTTAAGGACTTACCTTGTAGCATTAAGAGTGCCCAAACGTCGACATTGCGCCACTCTTATTGCATCCGCAGAGAACTGCCCTGCCACCCTGTTTCGGGTGACTCGCTCCCTCTTGTCACAGAGGCTGTGGGAAGCCCTTTTGCAGGGCAGGGCAGAGGAATTTGGGGAATACCTGCAGGATAAAATCGCTCAAATCCGGAGGGAATGGGTCCCCCTCAGTATTCCAGAGGGGACGCCCAAGGCGAGTCTTGAGAGACCATTCTGGGAGGAGTTTGACTCTGTTGCCACCGAGGATTTGGACAGGCTGCGTGGGCGACTGCGAGCCACCACATGTTTATTGGACCCTTGTCCCTCCTGGCTTGTACTGGCATCCTGGGAGGTCACACGAGGCTGGATACTGGGACTAGTGAACACTTCATTGAGTGAGGGATTCCTGCCAGCCGTCTTGAAAGAGGCGGTTGTGAGGCCCTTGCTCAAGAAGCCTTCGCTGGACCCAACTGAGCTAGCTAATTACCATCCCGTCTCCAACCTTCCCTTTTTAACAAAGGTTGTAGAGAGTGTGGTGGCTCAACAGTTCCCACGTCACCTGGAGGAATCTGATTATCTAGACCCGCGCCAGTCCGGCTTCCAATCTGGGCACAGCACAGAGACGGCCTTGGTCGCGTTGGTGGATGATCTCTGGAGGGCCAGAGATAGGGGCTGTTCCTCTATCCTGGTCCTTTTAGATCTCTCAGCGGCTTTTGATACCATCGACCATGGTATCCTATTGCGCTGGCTGGAGGGTTGGGGGTAGGGGACACCGTGCTGTGGTGGTTCCGCTCCTACCTCTCTGACCAGATGCAATGTGTGTTGGCAGGGGAGCAAAGGTCGACCCTGAGGCTGCTCACTTGTGGGGTGCCGCAGGGGTCGGTCTTCTCGTCTCTCCTGTTCAACACATATATGAAGCCGCTGGGTGAGATCATCCGTGGTTTCGGGGTGGGATACCATCTGTACGCTGATGATACGCAGCTGTAGAGTTCCACCCCGAACCACCCCAACGAGGCCGTCGAAATGATGTCCCGTTGTTTGTAAGCCGTACGGGTCTGGATGGGACAACAGACTCAGACTCAACCCCTCCAAGATGGAGTGGCTGTGGCTACCGCCCCCCCGGTTCAACCAGTGTACTCCATCACTGGTCATCGGGGGCGAGCAACTGGCCCCCGTGGAGCGGGCGCGCAATTTGGGCGTCCTCCTAGATGCCTGGCTGTCTATGGATGACCATGTGGCAGCCGTGGTGAGGGGGTCGTTCCACCAGGTCCGCCTGGTGCGCCAATTGCACCCCCTATTGGACCGGGATGCCCTTCGCACAGTCACTCACGCTCTGGTGACGTCCCGTCTGGACTACTGCAATGCTCTCTACATGGGGCTCCCCTTGAGATGCACCCGGAGACTACAGCTGTTCCAGAATGCGGCCGCGCGGGCAATTATGGGGCGAACGAGGTTCACCCATGTAACACCTGCGTGAGCTGCACTGGCTCCCTGTGGTCTACCGGGTGCACTTCAAGGTGTTAATCACCATCTTTAAAGTGCTCCATGGCACAGGACCTAGCTATTTGCGGGATCGTATCCTGCCCCATACATCCCTGCGACCAATCCGCTCTCACAGAGAGGGACTCCTCCGGGTGCCGTCCACTAGGCAGTGCCAGAGGGCGGCACCCAGGAGTAGGGCCTTCTCTGTGATGGGCCCAGCCCTCTGGAATGATCTCCCCCCAGATATCAGGATAACGATGGATCTCCGCTCCTTCCGCACGAAACTCAAGACCCACCTGTTCCAACTAGCCGGCCTGGCTTAATCAGAACTTCTAACCTCCCTGGCAATTTTAAACTGTATATTTAAATCTTTTGGGTATTTTAATTGTTTTAATTGTATTAATTTTATTGTTATTTATTTTAACTTTGTGGCTTTTACTTTTTGTATTGTTAATTGTTGATGTATTTACCTCCTCCATGCCACATGCCTTTATATTTGATTGTACGTTGCCCCGAGTCCCTTCGCGGAGAGGGCGCGACTGATAAATTGAATCAAATAAATAAATAAATAAGGTTACTAATAGGCTATCAAATCATACTAAGAAACAAATAAAAATAATATAAATTGAAAGATACAAGCAACATGTTTATAGTCATAAGTGGGGAGAGATTGATACTAGGAAGGAAGAGAAGAATAACAGTAATACATTCTTAATAAATTATTGACAGTAGTGTGGGAATTAGTTGTTTAGCAGAGTGATGGCATTTGGGAAAAAACTGTCCTTATGTCTAGTTGTTTTGGTGTACAGTGCCCTATAGCATCGTTTTGAGGGTAGAAGTTGAAACAATTTATGTCCAGGATGTGAGGGGTCTGTAGATATTTTCACAGCCCTCTTTTTGGCTCATGTATTGTATTGTATTGTATTGTATTGTATTGTATTGTATTGTATTGTATTGTATTGTATTGCATTGCATTGCATTGCATTGCATTGCATTGCATTGCATTGCATTGCATTGCATTGCATTGCATTGCATTGCATTGCATTGCATTGCATTACTGCACTGCACTGCATTGTACTATACTGTATTGTGAATTGTGAATCCATCACAGATATGACCTGCCATGTGTTTCATGCACTTTCTTGGGGAAAGGCCAATGTGGCATAATGCATCTTGAGCAAATTCAGATATGACGTAAATTGTTGGGCTTCCAAAATAGGTGTTGGTTAACCCATGCTGGACTATGTCAAATCAAGCCATTTGTCCATTGAACTCAAAGTCAGCTGCACCTTTAACCTTTCAAATGCTCTGTGAATCACAGCTTGAAGAGGACAATTACTTTCTTGAATGAAACAACACAAGAGAAGTGAAGGATTGCATCTTTCTGACTGAGCCTGCATTTTGTGCATTATAAAATAAATGAAAGTTTCATAAAATGTAATGAACTCAGCATTGATTTTTTTTTGTTTAAATGAAAGATTGTAACTTGTCATGTGAATGATTTTTTTTCAAACCTTGGCTTTCTATTTTCATTCCTCTTCTAAATCTCCATTAATGTCATTGGCAGCACTTTCAGAGCTCCTAAATGAAGTCAAGCATACCCAATCCACCTTACAAGTGACCTTTCAATTTTCTGCCATGGAAACAAGATTACTACTTTGATAACGGGCACCAAATTTCAAAGAACAGAGGAACAGCTGCAGTTTTAGACTGTGACGATCAAATGAAAATGTATGAACTGTTAATTTTCTTTAATGTGGTTTTCTATTGAAAGAAACTATTTTTTTATTTTGAGAAATGGAAATAGCATCAACATTAACACCGTATTTCAAGTAAAGACAATTGGCAGTTCTATCACATTTTAATTCCATACCATTTGCCTTAGGCTGACTCAACCTGTTGCATTTAGTGAGGAAAAAATGTTTGTGTTTGTGTGTGTGTGTGTGTGTGTGTGTGTGAGAGAGAGAGAGAGAGAGAGAGAGAGAGAGAGAGAGAAAGAGAGGGGGAGGGTAAGGGAGAGGGTGAATGACACAGGAAGAGTGCATGGCTCATTTGATTATCTGTACTTAAAAATGTAGAATTCATTTTGAGATTTAAGTCACAATATTCTTAAGGTTATGTTCCACAAAGTCCAATGGAAAATGGATGCTAGGATGTTGGAAAAAGCTGTTTGATCTTGTTTTGTCAAAGGTAACATAAAATTATTCTTGTTGCCTGCTCAACTGCATGTTTTCTACTACCTCCCTTCCTGAGTACATATTTTACATTATTCCCCAAGACCCTCACTGCCTGTAGAGAATAATAAAGAGGGGGAAAACTCGCTTCCTTTTCTTTGAAATTCCAAGTCATCTATTGGTAAAACAAGCCATTGGAAAAGACATTAGTGATCAAATCAACTTTGAAGGGCAATGAAGAAAAGTACACTCAAATGTAAGTGTGAAGCAGTGAACTTCTTGGATATAATATTAAAGAAGGATGACTCTTCAAGAAAGGGAAATCATTTTGTAATGCAAGAAAGGTGAATAATAGCAGGATGGAGTAGGTTTTTCCTCTTATTAGATACAGATTAGATGAACAGCAGATCACATATTATTGCACTGATAACTGGCATGTTTTATGTAATTATGACATACTAGAGGGATGGTTAAATAGGAGAACTTCAGGATCTGGCCAGTGACGTGCGGTGAGGTTTATGGCTGGTGAGGCTGGTGACGTCATCAGGAAGGCGGGGAATGGGACCACGTGTGCTGGAGGCTCAGGCTGCCTCAGCCTCCAGCACACGTGATCCCATTCTCCGCCTTCCTGAGCGTGCTCTGCCGGCTCGTGCTCCGCAGTCCTAGAAAGCGATTGGAGAACGACGAGAACCTTCCTGCCTCTGCTGGACTTTGCGCGCTCCTCGTGACTGCATATTGTCCGGTGGGCGAGCGACCGAGGATCAGGCTGCCTCGCTCGCTCTTTCGTCTGCCCGGACCGCCTCGGCATCGCTGTGGCTACATCCATCCGGCCGTGCCTGGGAGCTGCGGAGGCAGAAATGTTGTCAGTGCTCTCGGATGACGAAGGCACGAAAGCAACTGGGGAACCCAGTCGGACGGATGTATATATATTTATATTTGTGTTATATTTGTACTGATAAATAAATAAATATTTATTTATTTATCAGTACAAATATAACACAAATATAAAAAGACAACATTAAAAATAAAAATATGGTTTTCTGCCCGCATGGTCTTCTGTGATAATCCGAAGGACAGAAAGAGGGAGTAGTGACCTTCCTCCCATATTTAGTCATACCAGGGGTTGTAACACACACACACACACACACACACACACACACATATATATATATACTATTATTATACTATTATTTCATGAAGAGAGGTGAGGCTCTGCCTCCCCTGCCTCCCCTGACCGCACGCCCCTGGATCTGGCTAATATCATCTGTAATTGAGGGAGCAAAATAGCCTCAAAATGCTTTACCTGGTAATGTTGACAGAATTAATTGTAGGGATTATTTATCTGACTATAAATATAATACCAACTTAATAGCCTTTTCAAGTATTACCTTTATATTGTATTATTTCCACGATACTGAGTTCCATCTGTGATTTCCTGGGTAGATGTTGGGTGGATCCAGAAAGCCAATTGGTATTCTACAATTCGCAGCATCTCTCTCTTGTAAATCCCACTTGGGTCCCTAATAATATTTTTTGCCCATGATTTAATATTACCATAGTTTACTGATACTTCATAAATATGGAATGGTACTTTCAGCATTATTCCATGCCAGTTTTGTAACAATATTAATGTTCTGCACTGATTACAATTACTGATGCAATTATTCCTAGCAGTATGCCTATCAAACCAAATTTAAATAGCGAAGAATGTAAATAAACCTTAATGTAATCTGAGTAAACCTTAATGTTCAGTGAGGGAAGCATTCCTTTATATGCTGTAACAATATTAGTGCAGCTGACCTTCCAAATACCTTCCAGAGATGCTCATTATCAATTCAAGAAAATCACTGGTGAATCATATTCTTGGGTTATTACATCCTTCATCCTTTGCTATTGATTTAAATGATTTCCATTTATTGTAGCATTGCTTTTATATAGCCATTAGTTAGAATAATGAATTATATTTTCATTTTAATCACATTCAAATTGACCTGTAGAATGGATAAAAATTAAGATTGTTCACTAATCATAGAAACATAAAACAGGGAAATGCAATAATGCCAACATCTCTTTTGAAAGCGGATTTCAGCAAAAAGACATTTTGCACTCTGACTGATCTCAGACATGCTAAATCATCCCGGAATAGTGTCTATGGAATTGGCACTGGTACAACCAAATGTGGGGTTGGGGTTTGATTGAAGAAAATTGGGAGACCATAAACTCCAAACGCAGAATGTGACAATCTCTCAATTGATCCCAGCCTTTTCAATAGCTAGCTTTCATTTTAAAGACTGTTAGTAGAGTGCAAAATAAAAAGTGATGGTTGCACTTGTTTAATTAAGATTCAGATAATCAACAGCTAAATGTTGATTGCATGTTCTCTCTAGGGTTAGGGACAACATGCTCCTAAATACTAGTTACTAGAGAACAAAAGCAGGAGAAAGCTATGGTATTTGTGTCCAGTCTATGGATTTCCTAATCACCTTCGCTATTAGTTTCTCACCCCTGTATGTATACTGAAAAATATTATTATGTGGCATTCTAATCTTAACACTCATACTGGATCAAACCTGAAATTCTGGAAGATTTTTTATGGGTTCTCAAATAATTTAAATAGTAAAGAGAGTTGTATGAAGATAAACTGTTCATGAAACATAGGTGGTGTGCAAATCTAGATTTTTGTTAGAATCATAGACAATATCTTCTTATCCTTTATTTGCACTTCAGAAATTTTGAGGAACTGTTCACCATTGCCTTATGTGGCAGGATGTTTTCAATGAATAATATTTCTCATGTGGTAAACTATCACAGATTCTCCACAAAAACTTTCTAGATTATCTTTTTTTCTTTTTTCTTTTTGGAGAAAAAGGAAACGTATCAACAGAATTTTACTTGAGTTTGCCATATTTTACACTTCTGGTTGTGATTGGATTCAAGACAAGAAGTATTCCTAATTTGTATCAATTCATCCTGTATCATTCCTGATTTGTATTAATTCATCCTCTGACTGTCCTGCATATTTAACAATCATTGATACTGATTCTAAAAGAGAGCATTTGGAAATCTGTTTGAGATTGAAAATATTTGCATGATATTCTAAATTGTGGGAGAAGTGTAATACCCAGAATTTAATATGAGACATAATTATTATATATACAAAAAATCTAAAAGGTTTTAGTATGATACTTTTATTTTTTTAAAAAAATCATTATTCCATTGAAATCAGGTGATGAAAAAGGTTACCTAGTAAGTTTGAATTTGAAGTATAGTTGTACTGCAAAATATTTTTCTGGCTATGAAATGAATTAAGAGTACTCCATCTGTGCCACACATACTTCAGATACATTTTTTCCATATTTGGATCAAATCTTATGAACTCTAATCTGGTGTAACCATAGTACAGTTGACTTGTTGTTGTTAATTGTGAAGTCGTGTCCGATCCATCGCAACCCCAGGGGACAATGTTCCTCCAGGCCTTCCTGTCCTCTACCATCCACTGGAGTCCATTTAAGCTCATGCCAACTGCTTCGGTGACTCCATCCAGCCACCTCATTCTCTGTTGTCCCCTTCTTTTGCCCTCAATCTTTCTCAGCATTAGGCTCTTCTCCGGGGAGTCCTTCCTTCTCATTAGGTGGTCAAAGTATGTGAGTTTCATCTTCAAGATCTGGCCTTCTAAAGAGCAGTCAGGGTTGATCTCCTCTCGGACTGACCGGTTTGATCACCTTGCAGTCCAAGGGAGGAGGAGTCTTCTCCAGCAACAGGTTGACTATAGCATATTTATTTATTTATTTGCTTTCTGAAACATTATTTTGATAATCAAAATCTTCTAAACTTCTAAATGCAACTTGTTTGATTTTCAAATGTTCTTCAAATATTTATTTTCAAATGTCCTTCTTAATACAAAAAGATATAAATATGCAAATTTGTATTAATAAAAACTTTTAAAAATGTATGTAGTTGATAGGAAATATTTCCTTTATAATTCAATATAAATTATCAACTATACTGTATTAATGAGTTTTCATATAGTTTAATAGAAACAAAATTATTATGTTCTGGGTAATAATATAAATATCCATTTTAGACATCATAATTGCATTTCTCATGTCTTGACTATTGATTTTAAAAACATTACTTTGTCTCCTTTTAAGTTAGCATTTTAATTTGTGATATATATATATATATATATATGTATGTATGTATGTATGTATGTATGTATGTATGTATGTATGTGTATGTGTATGTGTATGTATATGTATATGTATATGTATATGTATATGTATATGTATATGTATATGTATATGATGTGTTACAACCTCTGGTATGCCCAAATATGGGAGGGAGCTCACTACTCCCTCTTTCTGTCATTCGGCTCATCACAGAAAACCATCTAGGCAGAAACTCATATTTTTATTTTTAATGTTGCCTTTTTATATTTGTGTTGTATTTGTGCTGATAAATAAATAAAGGGAGACCAGTATGGATCCATTTCAAGCTGTTTAGCTCTCATCAGCTAGCCATACCCTTACTGGGATTTGAACCTGGGATGTGTTACATATTAGGCAGATTTGTTAGTCACTAAGCCACAGGCTCTCCTCCTTTATCAGCTGAGCCAGGGAAATAGGTATGTATTTGTGTTACAACCCCTGGTATGCCCAAATATGGGAGGGGGCTCACTTAGTGGCTAACAAATCTGTCTAATAGGTTACACAGCCCAGGTTCAAATCCCAGTAAGGGTATGGCTAGCTGATGAGAGCTAAATAGCTTGAAATGGATCCATACTTGTCTCCCTTTATTTATTTATCAGCACAAATACAACACACACATACACACACATACACACACATATACATACATACATACATACATACATACATACATACATACATACATACATACATACATCGTCCAATCCATCCACCCATCTCTCTGTCTTTCTATTCACAAATGGATGTATTCCTCTTTTAGGAAAATGGATGAGAAGGATGGCAGAAGGAAGCAAACATGACAAAAAATCAGAATTAATAAATATTTCCATTGACCAAAGTTAGAAATATAACAATATAGGTGCTGCCATAGCATTTTAAGGACATCTCAATTTTAATTAAATATGAAATAGCATTTTACTTCTGCCAGCGAAAACATGCAATGTACTTTATACTAAATCTTAATGTAATGTTAATGCTGCCCAGGTATTTGCTGACTTCGGAATTGCATATTGATATATGATCACTAGTCATGTAGTAACTCCATTGACTATCTTGCATACAACAGAGTTACTGCCTTGCAAATCATAAAGCCAGCTGATAGATCTTTAAGTTCCTTGAGCATTATTTTGCTTGCATGTAAGACTAAAATTTGTTAATAAGCAATGTTTTTTAATAGCTACCATTAGGGATATATTTCTAAATGCTCTTGCTGTATGCAGTTTTATTAGTATGAACATTTACAATTATCACCAATACCCTCCAAATATACCCTTGTTTTTTCCCAACAATCCTAAGTAGTCACATTTTTCTATGCAATTTTCAATAAGAAGTAGTTTCTGTTGTGATGAACTATGAACTCACCTATTTTGAAATGGATTACAGCTTGTCCAATAACTCTAGTTTGCTAGAACAAAAATAAAGACTTTGCAATTAAAAACCAACAACTGAGAACAATATCCCTCCTGTCTAGTCTAGCCTAGTCTAACTTGCTGGAACTGAGCAATGATTTCATAATGACCAATCTTTAGCATCTAATTCCAAGTATAAACCTGAAGACAAACAAACAAACAATGAGATAGGGAATGGTGAGAAGGAAAGGAAACTCAGATATAAAACATGAAATGTAGGAAGCAAATACAAGGTCAGCCATAAACTATTCAGATGCCTATATACTGATGCTCAAAGTATGAGGAACAAATAGGGTGAACTTGAAGGACTAATACACAAGAGAAGGTACAATATTGCCATTACTGAAACTTGGTGGAATGAAACTCATGACTGCAATATACAGGAAGATACAAATTGTTCAGAAGAAACAAGCCTCTTAATAAAATAGGTGGTGAAGTTGTATTATATATAAGAAATAACTACACATCTACAGAAATGCCCCAAAACAAAGGTGAGAGCCTTCTTGGATGCACTTGCATTGTGAATGCAAAAGGAAAGAAGAATAACATCCCCATAGGTGTATACTACTGGCCACCCAAACAACACATAAACAGAGGAAACAGTTGAATTTTTTACTAATCAGTTAATTATGGTGTGCAGGAAACACTGCAGTAGTAATCGAGGACTTTTATTAACCTTACAACAATTGGAAGACAAACTCTGCAGTAAGTGGGAGATCAAACAGGTTCCTGAGCTTTGTTAGCCAAAAAGTAAAGAAGGGAACTAGAGGGTCAGTTATACTGGATTTATAATTCTTTTTTTTTTTTACATTTATCAATATAAAAAGTTTTTATTGGTTTTTACAAATATTTTGGGGGAAAGGGTACATAAGTGTGGAGAAAAATTTTGACAGCTACATCATACGGAAGGTGGTGCTCCCCCGAGATCTTACATCTCTCTCTTATTTTATATATATCAAAATATCATTATTACATACATATTAGCAGTTTAGGTTTACCTCAAATTCTTTAACATCTTCAATCATACTTTATATCACTTCTAACCATTTCATTATATTAACAATTGCAATGTACTTTTAATTCATTTCTGTGACCTGAGTCTCATTGCTGCCTCCTCTCCCCTGTCTGTTGGCTGAGCCATGGCTCCTCCCCCCTTCATATCTTGCGCACTGTCACTTGTTCCGTCTAGAAGGATCTTGCGTTTTTCCATGAAGGCTTCCGCCTCCACCACTGTATTAATTCTCACTCCACCACCCTCCCAGAAAATCAACAACCCTTCTGGAATTAACCATCTAAACCAGATATTTTTTTCATACAGTTTTTTAGTTAAAAAGTAAAATTTCTTCCTCTTATCTCTTATTCTTTTTGGTATCTGTTTTAAAATGGTTATTTCTTTATCCTTATATCTTAAAGGTTCCCCCCTTTGAACCCTTAGAATCTCATCTCTTGTAGTCTTTCTAAAAAATTTAACATGAACTTCCCTTGGAGCATTGTGTATTCTAGCATATGCTGAATTAATTCTATATATCAGATCAATATCCCACCCTAGCTGTGGATTTATAATTCTTACTAGCAGACAAGGGCAGGACAATAAGTAATGGGTGGAAGATCATTGAAAAGATATCCAACCTACAACTAAGAAGAAATTCCTTGACAGTGAGAACAATCAGTGGAATGAAGTAGCTGCTCCATCATTGGAGGTTTCCAAGAAGAGATTGGACAACTTATACAAAGTTTCTTCCTTGAGCAGGGGTTTGGAATAGAAGACCTTCAAGGTCCCTTCCAACGTTGTTATTTGATGTACTACCGGTATGTTGCTCTTGGATAAAAAATAAGATAGTGGTGGATATTAATTCTTTGCATTGGAACTGAAAGACATTGTCTTTGTGCCTCACATTAAATGCAAATGGGACAGAGAATCTTTCGATCATTTGATTTTGGCAGCCTTCAAATATCAGATCTCATAATGAACAACTGTTAGGTATTATTTTCATTATATGTTATCTGAAATGCATCTTTAAAAATATTATGTTATTTATCAAATGTTTTTAATTTACATACAGGTGAGATAGCCATTCTAATCTGCTATAAAAGCAGCCATATGTCCAGTAAATTCTCCAGGAAGCCACATTTCCTCAAGCCCACTTAGTTGATAGAAATGTGGTTGTAAGAGCTTTATTCTGTCTGCATCCCTGAGTTACCCCAGCTATTACTTTTTAATGCAGTACATTGATTTTAATATGATACTCTGCAATTGTAATCTAACAAAATGAGTTGATTATGTTATATTAGTAATTTAACAGTTTTATGATGAGCTCTTAAGTTTCTCAGAAATTTGTCAGATGTTCATCTATGAAACTGTAAGTAATTGTAGTCATTTTGTTCCAAGGACAACACAACTATTAATCGTTGTTATTTTGAGATACCTAGTGCACATGTTGTTTATAGTGACTGATAGTGAGGCTGCACAAAATCTAACTGTACCTGAAATATATTCCAGATTCTTTTTCAGAACTCAAATGGCAAGCATACAGCAATAAATAAGCAAATGTTTCTTACTCCAAACTGGGTAAATATGAAAATATGACTATACAATTGGTTAAAGGTAAAGGTAAAAGTCCTCCCACCCCACACATATGTGCTAGTCGTTCCCAACTCTACAGGGCAGTGCTCATCTCCGTTTCAAAGCTGAAGAGCCAGTGCTGTACAAAGATGTCTCTGTGGTCATGTGGCATGACCAAATGCCGAAGGTGCACAGAACGCTGTTACCTTCCACCAAAGGTGGTTCCTATTTTTCTACTTGCATTTTTTACGTGCTTTCGAACTGTTAGGTTCTTACCTACCTGGTTACTACCTGGCTATTTTTTATTGTTCTAATGGCAGTGAAGCATCTGATATTGCAAATCTATATTGGCAAGGGAATAGGGAATTTTCTCCAAATAAGGGAGCAAAAATATTGGATTGCCTGTAGTCCATTATTTTGTGAGGCAAGAAACAGATTTTGTTTTCCTGAAGCTGTAACTCTTACCTTAAACTGTCTAGCAGGGACCTCACACCATTCCTAAGAGATCTGTAAGGGGGCGTGCATAAGTGCACCAGTGTGCCTACCGTCCCTGTCCTATTATCTCCATTTATTCGTACCCATTTCCTGTGTTCATGTCCATGTTATATTTATACCTGTTATCTCGTACATGTTTGACAAACTAAATAAATAAAAAGTCAAAGGCACTTTAAGTGGGTGTAGTTTGGAAAAAGACCTGTGGCATAAGAAAGCCTAGTGGATGAAGGAAACTCTCAGGGTAGATAAAGGATGTAGAAATGGAAAATGTCCTATAGCAAAGAGATAGAAGATGCACTATATTGCCTTTTGGCAATGTAGTGTATGAGAAAAAGAACTAAAGTAAGTAAAAATTAATAAAAGGGATAGTTTCTAAATATCTTTTCGAAAACTATTGTACTATAATTTGGGTATCCAGAGTAATTGTGGATAATATTCAACAGCTTTTTGAGAACTTAATATATAAAAGATTTATAAATCAGATGAAAGGTTATTTTTAAGAAGCAAGTTCATTTTAAGCAATCATGTCATTTTAAAGTCAAAAGCTTTGCTTCCATTGTTCCACATATTATTGATGGCCTAAATCTTTGAAGGTAATTTAATATGGTATTCCTAAAATACCTTCCTTGACTGTCTGATTGACATTAGACACAATGAGAGTAGCTTTTAAAAATAAATGGATTGGTCTAAGAATATAAATAGGCCTAACTGTTTGGTTCTTTCTTTCTCTTGCCTTCCCTATTGTGGGGTTACTTTAAGGACATAAAGAAAGAAAGAAAGAAAGAAAGAAAGAAAGAAAGAAAGAAAGAAAGAAAGAAAGAAAGAAAGAAAGAAAGAAAGAACAGAAGGATGGAAGGAAGAAAAAAGAGAAAGAAAGAAAGAAAGAAAGAAAGAGAAAGAAAAAATAATCTTTTTAACTAGAAGCAATAAGATGAAACTGTAAACAAAAGTAGGAACTGGAGATAAACTGAAGGATCCTACACTGCTTCTTACTGATGAAACATTCCAGTTTTATCTGTGGTTTAGAAAAGCACTTGTTTGTGAAAATAGAAATTCTCTATTTATGTTCATGTTATTTCATTAAAATATTAAAGAGAAAGAGAAAGCATAGTAAAAAGACTAGTTTGCCAAGAACAAGTCTTCCAATAATACTCCCATCAAAATAAGACCATTATATTAAACATATTAAACTATTAAACATATTGTCCAAGATTGTCCACGACATGCATTTCCTGGTTCCCTGGAAGATCTGCATGAGTGCCAGAAGCGGTCGCCTGATTAGATGATACAGTTCTGAGGCTACTGGTGTACCTCGGTAGAAGTTTTGTATATAATTAGGTGGATTGCATATATATATGTTTACTTCTTTTCTGTCACTTTCTCATTAAACACTAAATTAATAATAAAGTCCATGATGCACTCTTTTCATTATTTTTCCGATCACGGAGGCAAAAAAGTTTCACCTCAGCTGCCAAATAACTTAAAATCTATTTGGATTTTGAGAGCTAAATAAGTACTGGACCTTTTTTTTAAAAAAAGAAATCTCTGGGAAAGAAAAATATTATTTCTAAAAGATGTTTATTCCAGGGTTTGAATCAGCAACTTTCTATTTGAAACAAACAGACAAGCAAAAAACAAAAACAAAAACCCTATAACCATTGTGATACTGAAGCTGCCCAGAGTTGCTTGATGGTGAGATGGAAGGCATACAAATTTAATAAATAATTTAAAAAGTACATTAAAGCACTATAATGCACATATATGGGAATATAACAACCAGTTTTAAAATTAAAATTCCCTTCTTTCCCTTCTTTTCTCATATATTCCATATTTGATTTTTCTACAGCAATGAAATAACATAGTGGATATTCTCTTTACTGAAAATACAGAAGGTTGCCAATAGACATATATACTATATTGCCAAAAGTATTCGCTCACAACTGCTTCTGATTATGTGGATGGGTGAGTATATACTTTTGGCAACATAATGTATATCAACCACAATTGCACTCTTGTTTTTGTCCCATTTGCCTAAAGATTTCACCTCCACTCCCAAATAGCTTTGGGCAAAGGTGGAGTACTATTCCCACCCCTGCAAAGTAATTAGTGAACTGCTAGTAGTATCTGACAACCAACCGAAGCATGGTCTCTGAAATGGGCAGGTATCTGAGCCAACATAAAATGTTGCACTTTACAAGTAGAGTAGTGAAACATGTCTGAAGTCACTTCAACAGTAAGTAGGGAATTGATAGAGAACAATATTATCAGTTTCTGTTTTTCAAAAACAGTTGCTTGCCTGTTCTGAGCAGTGCAGATAAGGTTCAATCTTAATTAGAAATCCAGTTAAATCCAGTTTAGAAAAAAGTGTAAAATTGTCACAAAACCAACTAATATACAGTTATGGAAAAATAAATGTGGAATTAGCTGATGTGAAAATCATCTTGTTTTATACTTTATGCTCATGTTCAGTACAGAGTTCTTCCAAAGTCTGCAGACTCTATGTTAAAAAATAAAGAAAAAAACATCAACTTAAAGTTCAGTTTCAAAAAATACACATAAAAATTTACTTTGTGCAAGCAACTAGGTGAGTGAGACTCTCACATTCCATGGGGAGTTTTAACTTAGTGTGCCTCAACCTTTGCAACTTTAAGATATGGAAACGTCATCTAGAATTTCCCAGCCAGCCAGCTTTTTCCTGATTCATTGTCCATTCCATTGATAAAAATGATCATTCCTATAAAATATATTAGACCAAAGTCTAATACTTTTCTGCTGGTCATATAAAGATTTTTTTTAATAAATGGACCTCAGAATGATACACCCCTACTCATCTGGTCTTATTTATTTAAGTGAAAATATGAAATTATTAAAGGATTTGGATAAGGGTTGTGCTCAGTCAAATTTATTATGGAATTGTCTTGTGAAAATATGTCTTAGTTTGCAATATCACCTTGCAGATCTGAGTTTGGCAAAAGCTTTAGGCATAAAGCCATAGCTTCGCAAATGGTATAGATTTTGCTTGTAGTGTTTGCTTTGGAGCTTTTCTTAATAGCTGTTATTTATCTCTGCTAATTAACTGACATTCTTTAGTCGGAGGCAATTATACTAAGCTGTAACAATAAGCAACAAGATTATGAGAAGAAAATTTAAAAAAAGGTTTACATGAAAGAATCTCATGCTCAGGTCTTATATTTTAGAAACTTTAGAACAAGTACAAGCTGTTTTAATATACTACAATTAGTATCCATATCTTGACCTGTCAGGAAATTTCACCACTGAATCTGAATCAACAACAGAACAAGGGAACTTTGTTTTTGTTAGTTGCGAAGTCGTGTCTGACCCATCATGACCTCATGCACAACGTTCCTCCAGGTCTTCCTGTCCTCTACCAACCTCTGGTGTCCATTTAAACTCACACCTACTGCTTCAGTGACTCTATCCAGCCACCTCATTCTCTGTCGTCCCTTTCTTCTTTTGCCCTTGATATTTCCCAGGATTAGGCTCTTCTACAATGAATCCTTCCTTCTCATTAGGTGGCCAAAGTATTTGAGTTTCATCTTCAGGATCTGGCCTTCTAAAGAGCAGTCAGGGTTGATCTCCTCTAGGACTGACTTGTTTGATCACCTTGCAGTCCAAGGGACTCGCAGGAGTCTTTTCCAGCACCATAGTTCAAAGGGCTCAATTCTTTGGTTCTCAGCCTTTCTTATGGTCCAGGTTTCACAGCCATACATTGCAACTGGGAACTTTAGATATTTATTTGCCAATAGGAAATATCTATTGCATTTGCTTCAGGGAACTTGTACCACGTCAATACAACCAGAGCCATTTCTTCATGACTTATGATTCAGCCACTAATACTAATAATAGATCTCCACTACCATAAAAATGTTAAAAAGCTGTCAAAGAAGAAGCAAGAAGCAGTCAAGAATAAATAAGTTATCCAACCAGAAATCAGAGCTGCAAAACATGCAGAAACACTTTAAAGATTATGGACCGAAGCTTTAATGCCTTTAAATTTCTGGCACTTTTTTGGAATGCAAGGTTGCTTTGACCTTACGCTGCAGAATAGTCTGGGTTGAGTACTGATAAAGGATAATATTTGCAGCTAAGGGTTAAAATGAGAGGTTCTTGGTGCGCTCTGATCTTGGTTGTTTTCTTGCAGATTTTTCATTATCCAAAGTAGGTGACATCATCAGTGCTAATAAGGAGTGGCATTTGCTCTTAATTTATACTCTCAGTGTTAGTGGGAGTGGCCTTGGGGGTTCCTTCTAACAATAAACAGCCCAATCAAAGAACCCAATACTGACAGTGCAAACCATTAGAATATAAATTGAGAGCAAACCCCCCTTTCAACTAGGCACTGATTATGCCGTCTAGTTTGGATAATGAAACATCTGCAAAAAAACAACCAAGTTCAGAGACACCAAGGACCCCTCAGCTTTGCTTCATCCAGTGATAGGATTTTGCCATACCCATAATTAGTTGGAACACTTAGCCTTTCTTGATAATGAGCATTGTCTCTGCTGGAATTAAGGCTGGACAAGGTGTGTTGGCATAGCACACCCTGAGTCTTGAGCAGGACTCAGGAAATAGCTAATTATCTTCCTTAGTGGAGTGATCAGAGGTGGGTTGCTACTGGTACGCACTGGTTTGGGCGAACCGGTAGCGGAAATTGGGACTGGGTGGCTAAACCGGTAGGGATGGCAGGGTGGCCATGCCTCCGAACCTGTTCCTCGGTTGCTGCTGCCATTGCCGACTTGTTTTTTAGCCATTTTTTCATGTTCTGTGCATGCGCAGAACTATTTACAGGCAACTGTGCATGCATGCGCAAAGCGCACATGAAGCAAACCAGCAGCAATGCTGGCAGCAACCCACCCCTGGGAATGATGTACCTTTGTTATTACTGATTGGAGTTTTCAGGGGTACAAGCAGAGCTAGCATAATTGGTTGACTAACCTGCCTTTATTTTTGAAGAATCTTCTTATACTGGAAGGAATCAATTATGTCACAATCATGGCTTGCTGCAATATTTTACATTTTTTAAGGCAGCAGAATCAGGGTGAACAGCAAAAAGCAATGCCACAGATATAAGGGATGTAGAAGGAAGGGGAGGCACAGCAACAACTACATTTGTGGTCTTATATGCCTTACAGAAAATATTTGAGACACCACCTGTAAATATTAGTCTGCATCTATTCAATAGTTGTCAAACTGCTCTACTTAGGCAAAAATATGCACATGTCAGATTGGTCAGCCTTCAACTCATATTAAGAGGGCAGAGCTAAGTTGAACTTGAACCAGCAGAGAAATTATCATTCCATTAGCACAAAAGAGAGCAAAGTTAAGGCTGTAAAGATGTTGAGAGCTGGAAAAATGAATGAACCTGGAAACAACCCTAGCCTTGCCATCCCATTTTGATAAGCAGAGTTTAATAAAATAATCCATCTCATCAGCTGCCTCCTCATATCAATGTCAAAAAACAAATCCCCACTTAATCTGTCTTCAGAATTTTCAACATAGAAAAGCAAAGTTTCAGGAGCATTGCACGTTGTCTATGACAACTCTCCTGCACAACCGGAGCAGAAAGCCAACTGAATCTGCAAAACACAAAGTGCTTCAGAACCACCTGATGAAATCTGTTGCTTTAACACATTGTTTATGGAGAAACAATAATTTTTCAAGGCAAACATTGCTAAGCAACAAAAGCACAGAGAGTGTTAAAATATAATGCTGGGGAGTATTCAGGAACCGGATGGGCTACCCCAGTTTAGCTTCATGGCCTTAGATGTCATACTTACTTCTCCATATGTTGATGAACCCCGATATCCTGCCGAAGGAAGGACAAAATGAAATGTGTCTGACAAAAATGAAAATACATTTTAAACTATTTTAGACAATTAAATTAAATTGTGGAATTTTCCTGAAGCGAGTTGGCCATGGGGAGTTGTCCTGCAGTGAATTAGCAGTGGCAAGTTGGCCGTGATGAATTGGCCATGGTGAGTGGGTGTGGCATGTTGTCCCATTTCAGTAGGGGACATTAGTGTTCTGTGTACCATGAGAAAATCCTCTTCCAAACTTGAAACACAAGTTTGTCAGGATAACAAATTTGGAGTGTTAGTTTTTAGTTTCATGCCCCATCTCAAAAATGTGGATAATGCTAGTTGTATAATGTATTGGCAGCCCACAATATGGATATAAAATGCTGAAATAGTGAGGGAAACCAGTCTGTCAATAGCTATAAGAGACTCAGATGATTGATTAGGTCTTGTCTATGCAGAATTTGCTCAGTTGTTTCAGCTTTTAAGAAAAATTATACTCCAGTGCTGATGTGTTATAATCTCTTTCTGTATTTGGTGATCGAGAAAGCATTTATGAAGCTTTTATTCAATCTTTCATGACTTGACTTCCCACCCATATAAAAGGTTTCTTGGAGGATTAGTATCATATAAGAGTTAATTACAGAAAGTGGAGACTGCACATTTTTCAGCTCACTGCTTTCACTTTCTGTACTACAGTCCTAATATATTAAAGTTCAAAACATAACTCAGCAAGTCAAAATTTTATAAATGGCTCGAAAAAGCTTGAAATGTCAATATGATCCAATCTAAGATTTTCTATTTCAGCTCAGCAATTGTATGTGGACAATTACCTACTATGCACATGTTTTGAATAAACAATAAATCTATCAAAACAATTAAAAACAATCATTATTAAAATAATACCATCAGGTTCAGTAAATTCAATAAATTAAAGACAATGATACAGCCATGTTTCTTTTCTGTTCTTTATATGGTCTTTCTTATAGGCCAGTTTGGGTTCTTTGGCAGTCAGTAAATCTTCAAGGTATATTAGTTTCAGTGCATCTTCTTCACTGTCCTTCAGATATTCTCCAATGTCCTTTTTGATTCTTCAACTTCAACTGACAACATTCCATGCCCACCTATTTTCCTTAGTAAGTAGAAAAAAATATTACATTTATATTATTATTTATTAATAAGTAATATGGATGCATTGGTATTTATATTAATGTTATGGTTGGTCAGGCAGCCAAATGTTTACACTGGATTTGACATTTTTATCCACCTATTGAGTCCTTTCTAAGGACGTGGGATGCACACCAGGGACGTGCGGTCAGGGGAGGCAGGGGAGGCAGAGCCTCACCTCTCTTCATGAAATAATAGTATATAATATTATATACTATATATGTGTGTGTGTGTGTGTGTGTGTGTGTGTTGTATTTGTACTGATAAATAAATAAAGGGAGACTAGTATAGATCTATTTCGAGCTAATTAGCTCTCATCAGCTAGCCATACCCTTACTGGGATTTGAACCCGGGCTGTATATATCTTGGGCAGAAGTCTTAGCCACTAAGCCACGGGCTCACATCCTTATCAGTTGAGCCAGGGAAATAGGTATGTATACATTTCGCTTTCGAAGACTGCGGAGCGTGAGCCGGCGGAACACGCTCAGGAAGGTGGGGAATGGGATCACGTGTGCTGGAGGCTGAGGCAGCCTGAGCCTCCAGCACACGTGGTCCCATTCCCTGCCTTCCTGATGACGTCACCAGCCTCACCAGCCATAAACCTCACCGCACGTCACTGATGCACACATATTGTTTGATGGTTTTCAAAGGTGTTGTCACAGGATGTAAACTCTTTTAAGTAAAGCTGCACTTGTCTAATGCTGATTTTGTCAGTGCCAGTGTTGTTCAAAAGGTCATGTTTTGGGATTGCACACGCTATCACTATCGGTACTATGTTTGCTTTCTTTTGCCAGTGTTGTTTTACTTCTACGTGCAGGTCTTTGTATTTTGTGATTTTCTCCAGTTCTTCTATTATGCTATCTCCAGGTACTGCCATGTGCACTAGCTAGACTTTTTTTTTTTGGTCTTTTTTATCCATAGTTGTAACGTGTGATGTGTAATGATGAAGAAGATGACAATAGCTTCTACATTATTTTTCTTCCTGCAAATGCTGGAGGAACCTAAATGAGTTCCATGACTGTTCTTAGAAAAATGATGAGTGGTTGTAATTTCAGACATTTTATTTTAAAACTGACCTAAAAAAGGAACAATATTTCACAAAACTCAATGGGTCATTGTAAATGTAGAGAGATTAATAGAATTCTCGCAGATGAATATTTTGTAAGATGTCCACATGGCAGTCATTGCATCAGTAGGAAAAAGCAAATCATTTTATAAGAATGTCGACAGTATGTTCCCAAAATTTCAAATGTATCCATTCAATCTTCCAAAATTGGGATTCCTGAGAATGGAAATAGCAATAGCACTTAGACTTATATTCAGCTTCATACTGCTTTACAGTCCTCTCTAAGCGGTTTACAGTGTCAGCATAATGCCCCCTATAATCTGAGTCCTCATTTTACCAACCTCGAAAGGATGGAAGGCTGTCAACCTTGATCCTGGTTTTCCCACAGTATTCTATGAAAACTCTGAATGTTTGAGTACAGCAGTCTCTAAAATATATATGTAAAAATCTGCATTTACTCCTGCATTTACTCTATTTTTAGTCCCCAATACAGGATGTTCTGAGTGAATTCAACTCCTTGCATAATAATAAGAAAGAAAATAATACTCCAAGAAGCTTTCAGATAATGTTTGTGGTTCTATAGAAAACTGGTTCTATTTCATGGTATTCTTTTTCTTTGCTATTTTTTACTCATCGTTTTGAATTGTTCTGTTATTACTCTCACAATGTTATTCATCACATTAGAGTTCTTAATTTGTAACAGGGATTACATGTGAAATGTTATCATTAGTCTTAGATGCATCTGTCCATTGTTCTCAGTGCTATAAAACTAATGGAACAGAATTTTGATTTATCTTCCACCCTCAGTTTGCCTTTTTTTTTTTTTTGGTCTGAATTGATAAAAATTATGTTACATGTATGTATCCAACTCTGAAATATTGAAATTGCATGGAAATATTCATGTTCACAATGGCATTTCTACAGCCCTTTTATGTGTTACAATTTATAATGTCTTTACACTTTCACTGTTACAAGATGTTGCATTGATCTGTAAAGATGTTTCTTTTCTTACATTTTTAACTGTCTCCTTTTATGCAAAGACTTCATTGTTAGAAATCGTCTTTATTGATGCTGAGAAGACTTGCAGGCAATTTGTGCTCCATTAATGATTCTTTTGGGGACAATTTGCATGCTTGCAAAGAAGTATGTCAAACCGGTAATGCTGAATAAGGATATAGGGGATCATCTGATACTTATAGTTGAACATTCATTTATAAAAAATGACGCACTTGTCTCCATCAAGCCATTAGTCTGGATTTGGTGAATAGTGATTACTGTTCATTTTGTATTGCATGCACATAATTGCTAGGAACTAGAACAAAGAAATATTTTTATTTACATTTAATGCATGAAATACCTATAATGAGAAGGAGAACTGAGGTTGAATGGAGCACCTAAGTTTTTATGACACCATTTTGAAATAGCCGTATCGAATATCTCATAGCAAATAAAGGACAAAGAAAATGGGCTTAAATAAATAGTAGATAACTTTCTTGCTGTTTCTGTGGTAGATTTTCATTAGGTGGTATTGATGAAGGAGAAGTTTGCTCATTCAAGTTACAGTGAATTTTAACTTTTTTTTTTCAGATTTGTTTAGATGAAAAAAAGAATTGTATGGCCAGACCAAATCTAGATTTTTTAAATATCTCATGATGTTTCCAAGTATTGATTATATTACCATGTAGCAACTTTGAGATCAATTGGAAAGTGCATGGCAAGATCCAAATTAAGTTGCTACAATTGAAACAATGAACAATGAGCTGAGGTTTCAGACTATGCTGTAACTGTAAATTTAGTGATTCCGCTTGCCCCTCTCCTAAAGTCTAAAGGCTTTCATTATCTTATCCATGGATACTACTGAATCACTTCCACCTCCCTTGAGAGAAAGGGAGAAGTAGTTTTTTATGCATAGAATTGAACATGCTGTCTAGCCACTATGCATAAGATGTATGTAGGTGTAGGACCCTACCGGTTTAACAACTGGTTCACTTGCGCATGCACTAGGATGCACGCTGCATGTGTGTGCACAATTTAGAGAATACTTACCTTTTGGATTGCTGCTTGGGAAGGAAAACAGCTGAGGCGCCGCAATCCACTCTGCCGTGCAACTCAGCTGAGAAGATAAAGGTAGGTAAAGCGCAGGGGCAGGTGGGCGGGCACAATTGTTCATGGAAGCGAACCGGTTGCTTCCAGCTGATCTTCAGAGCTACAGGTTCGCCAGTCTCTAATTGCCAAAAGTCAGATACAAGTGAATGGATAACATATATATGTATATTATATGTATAGACAGAAGGAGAAAAGAATTGATCTTCTCATGCTTAATTAGTTAGGGGCATGTGAAGGCTGTCTAACTAAAACTGTGATTTTTAAAAAGGAGTTCATCATGCATTTTTGTAAGAAACTTTTCATTTTGGCTATTTATGATGTGTCCCAACACTTTCTGTCATCCTTCTAAGAATTGATCTGAGGAATAAACAAGAAAGATTAATAGGTAAAGGAAATCAGTCTCCAGGTCACTTATAATAAAGCCTATTTTGGGCTAGTATCTTCATCTGTCATTGATACGTAAAGAAGTTTCTAGATCACAAAATCCAAATGCATGAACTATTGTAAGTAGAATGACAATTGGTCTTACTTAATTGTTATTTTAGGAGGTTTTTCAGGATTAGCCAGGATTGGGTATTGTTATGTCCAATTGGCCTCGAGACAGAGTTAATTTGAAGCCACGCCTCTGTGCTCATTGCTTCTGGCTCCCAGTTTCAATGAGTCAAGCCCACTGCAAAACACCTGAAAACAAGTCATAAGGGAACACACCCTACCCCTTGAACTCCCCCAACCTCTGGACCAACGCTAGAGCGGGAACCTGGCTAATCCTGCAAAACCTCCTAAAACAACAGTTCAGGTAAGACCAACTGTCATTTTCCGGAGGAATTTTGCAGGATTAGCCAGGATTGGGACATACGCAAGTTAACGTCCCTCAGGGGGGGCACTATTTGTCCTGGGCCCCTCATGCGCTACCACCTGTTGTAACACCCTACGACCAAATGCCGCATCAGGTAAATGCGCAAGACATGCCTAACATCCAGCCGATGCCAAAGGCGCTCCCTATCATGAGACGGGTTTGGACAAAAATCTGGTAATACCACCTCCTGTGACCTATTGAAAAGGGAGTTAACCTTGGGAACAAAAGTTTGATCCAGTCGTACAACGACCCAATTATTGTGGAATGTACAAAGATCCAACCTGGAGGACAACACCCCCAGTTTGGAGATGTGACATGCTGAGGTGACTGCCATAAGGAACACTACCTTAAGGGTTACGAACTTCAGGTCAACCATCCTCAGAGGTTCGAATGGCGCTCCTGTCATTGCTTGGAGAACCATCGTGAGGCTCCATGTCAGAAACCTGTGGACTACAGGGGGACGGAGATTCCCCACACCCTTCAAAAACCTCTTAATTAACCGGACCTGGGAAAGTGGAAGGAGCCCATCTCCCCTAATAATCGTGGAGAGGGCCGCTACCTGTCTCCTGAGGGTGCAATGTGAGAGCCCCCTATCCAATCCATCTTGGAGGAACTCCAAGATGTGCGGTACCGAAGCCTCGCAAGGATTTGCTCCCGAGACCCGGCACCACTCTGCAAAGATCCACCAGGTGGAATCATAAATCCTAGTGGTGGAACCCTTGCGTGAAGCCTCAATTGTGGAGATCATCCTCTGGGAAAGCTGGGTGGCTCATAGGCACCCCCGCTCAATCTCCACATGGCTAGCTGCAGCCACTGTGGCTCGGGATGCACCAGGTTCCCCTGTCTGAGGTACACATCCTTCCCCGGGATCCTCCACGGGTGTGACACTGACAGGCACGCTAGGTCCGCAAACCCTGCCTGGTGCGGCCAGTAGGGTGCCACTAAGATGAGCTCTGCCCTCTCTGATTTCACCTCCCAAACTACCCCAGGGAGAAGGGGAAGGGGAGGGAAGGTGTAGAGCAGGCCCTCCAGCAGGCCCTCCATGGAATCTGAAGCGAGTCGACTCCCTCCATCCCCCGAGTTGGGAACCGAGAGAATAACCGATCCACCTGAGTGTTCTGTGGTGTGGCAAACAGCTCCACCTCCATATGGCCGAACCTGGAGCAGATGACCTGGAACAGTTTCGGAGAAAGGCTCCACTCCCCGTGGTCCGACTGAGCCAGTCGGCTTGATGGTTGTTCACTCCTGTGATGTGCTCCACTCTGAGTGATTGAAGATGCCTCTCCGCCCAGGCGCTGAGTGCCATCACCTCAGTTCGAAGAACCCTGGAGTGTGTGCTGCCCTGTCGGTTGACATGGGCCTTCACCACCACATTATCAGTCAGCACCAAGACGTCTTGATCCCAAGCATGGTCCTTGAAGTGTCGCAATGCCAAGTGAATCACTCTCAGTTCCAGCTAATTTACATTGTGTTGGAGGTCCAACCAGGTCCAATGCCCCTGTGCCATCTGGGACTCCAAGAGAATCTGGCAGCTGTTGTCAGGATGAGGCACTCTGGCTCCCTAAACTCGCAGTCCTCGTGTAGCACTGGGGAGAGCCACCACCTCAATGTGGTGGAGAACTGTGGTGTCACTGGAACCTTTTCCTCAGAATTGCTGGAGTTTGACCTCTGATGCGGCAGGAGTGTGTAGATGAGCCCAAGGCACCATGTCTATGCAAGAAATGAATTTCCCAGCAAGCTGGAGAGCACTACGACAGGAACAAAACGTTGACTTCTAACTTGTCTAACTAAGTCTAACAAACTAAATTTATGGTCGTGGGACAGGAACACCTTCCCCAGCTTAGAATCTATGATGGTCCCCAGGTGAGGAATCCTGGTGGTGGGAACGAGGGAACTCTTATCTAGGTTAACCAAAAAACCTAACTGCTATAGTGTGGATACCACCAACGAAATATCCTCCCTCGCCCGCTCAAACAATGCTGCTTGGACTAAGATTTCATCAAGATAGCATTGGACACTGACAGAGCACTCACGGAGGTAAGCCGCCACTGCGGCTAGGACCTTAGTGAAGGTCTGAGGCACTGACACCAAGCCAAATGGTAGGGCCCTATACTGATAGTGTCTACCTAAATAGGAGAACCTGAGATATTTACGATGGCCAGGGAAGTTGGGGATATGGAGGTAAGCCTCTGTCAGGTCAATGGAGGCCATGAAGTCATTGCGCCTGACCCCTGCCAAGATGGATTTAAGCAATGCCATCTTGAATCTTCTATAGACTAAGTGAAAATTTTGCAGTTTAAGATCCAGAGTCGCCTTCCATCCCCCCGAACTCTTCGGAGGTGTCAGATCGCCTGCCTCATGAGAGAGCATTTATCTTTATTCTTGGCGACCGAAAACATCTGAAAGTGGTTCGGCGGAATGGAGAGAAACTCTAGGCGCAGGCCAAATCTGATGGTATTCAGAATCCAGGCATCAGTGGTAATCTCAGTCCAGGTATCAGCAAACAGAAGCAGTCTGCCACCTATGGGTGGGGTCGCTATTACCTATCTGCCCCGGCGGTAGGGACGGCCACCTCCCCCCTGAAAGGGCCTCTTCCCCTGGGGTTGGAACCTAGGCCTATCCCTGGTGTAGTGCCTATCCGCTTGCCTATCTGATCTCGGAAAATACCTGCTGTGCTGTGCCTCTTGATCTGACTGACGATAGGACTGCTTCCGAAAGTAAGGTGCAGATTTTTGCTCCAACTTCTTTATGGGCGTAGGCATGACCTTCTTTTTATTCTTGTCCTCAACGAGGATTGAGCCCAATGGGGTACTGAAAAGGGATTCCCGGAATAAGGCGATGATGCCACCCCCTCAGCCACAGGAGATGTCGGGAGGTCACCGAGGCTGCCATTGCCCATGAAGCATACTTCATGGCATGCAGAGTGGCGTCCGCAGAGAATTGTGCAACAGCAACCAGCTTGTTGAGATCTTGATGAATACGCACCTCCTCAGGCAGAATCCTTTCCTGCATCTGTTGTAGCCAGAGGATAGCCATGCAGCTGAAGAACGACATAGAGGCAGCTGCCTTGATGGCCCATGCAGAAGACTGGAATGTTTTACGAAGGGTCAGCTCTGCCTTCTTGTCCTCGGCCTTCAAGTAATCAGCCACATCGCCAGACACCACCGTTGATGTGGAAGCCAATGCCACCACTGGAGGGTCCACTGTGGGCACCTGCAATGCCTCAGAGAAACTAGGTTCCATATTAAAGAACCTCCTATCACTGCTGCTGGGGTTGGGAAATGTTCCTGGCTTTTCCCACTGCTTTTTAACTACCTCTAGGAACAACTTAGGGGCAGGGATGTCTTCCTTCGCTGGAGGAGGCTCTGAGTAAACTTGATCCTCCGGCTTTTTCTCTGGACCACCCTCTTTGGCACCTGACTTGGTGCCCTCCGTCTCACCCAGTTGCGCTGTGGCCCTAGCCTTGCGCAATAGTGACTTGAACAAATCCGGAGGAAACACACCAGAGAATGCTGGTGCCTCAGGTTTTGAGGGATCCTCATCATCAGACATGTCTACCTCTCTCTGATCCCCACCATGGAACCTTCGCTAGCTAGAGAAGGAGAAACAGGCCAGTGTACCTCCAAGAGGCCTGGCCTGAGCAGTGGCACCCTCCCCCCCAGGGACCTTTGCCACCATTGCGGGTTGCACAGACTCCTTCTGTAACCCAGCAGAAATTCCATGTGAAATTGCAGAGGAGATAAACCTCTGAATGCTTGCTGGAAGCTGCTCCATGTCTCTAACGAAGGAATCCTCATCTTCCTCTTGTGCACAGTCTTCAGACTGTGGAGCCAATGATGGCCTGATGGGACTATACCCCCTGGCCTCCCTGCACTGAAAAGGATCCCTTAGATAGGGGCCCTGTTCCACCATGGAGAGTGGGGGGGGAGGTGAAATGCCCCTGAGATACACTGGGGAATCCCCCCTGTGAGGAGACCTAGACCTGGATCTAATGGGCAATCTAGACCTCAAGGGAGAACTAGGCCTACCCCTCTGTTCAGCCCTGGACACCTGCTTTTCCAAGGCCCTGTGCCTCCTTTCCTCATCTTTCTGCAAGGCCTTGGAGGATTTTCCAGTTGCTGCAGTTTTTTGCAGTCTCACAGAGCCTGTGGGCCTCACTCAGGCCCCACTGGAGGTCCCCTCCCCAGGGGACAAGGGGGGGAAATATGGCCTCTGCTCTGCATCTGCCATGGCACCAGGTCAGGGCTCCACCAGGCTCAGCCCATCAGAAACAGCATCGACCAAAAAACAGGTTCCCCCAATCACTCACGGCCTCCATGCTACAAAATCAGCCTCTGGTAGACCTTTCTCAATCAATCAATCAATCAATCAATCAATCAAACTTTTATTTATAAACCGCGCCCTTTCCTAAACAGGACTCGGGGCGGTATACAGTCATTATTAAAAACCATATACATATCAAAATAGAATACATATACATAAACTTAGACATAGATGGAGGAGGTAGAAAATATACTGTACCATATTTAATTAAAATACAAATAAGATTAAAATTCCCTTAAAAATTCCACGATAAGATGTTTGCCAGGAGGTGAAAGATGGAGCTATAAATCGGCTAAGCCAGCTAATTGGAACAGGTGGGTCTTAAGCTTCTGTCGGAAGGAGCGGAGGTCGTTAATAGTTCTAATATCGGGGGGGAGGTCATTCCAGACGGTTGGGCCCATCACAGAGAAGGCTCTACTCCTAGGCGCCACCCGTTGGCACTGTTTGGCGGATGGCACCTGGAGGAGTCCCTCCCTGTGAAAGCGGATGGGTCGTAGAGATGTGTGACCGCAGGTAACTAGGTCCTGTGCCATGGAGCGCTTTAAAGATAGTAACCAACACCTTGAAACGCACCCGAAAAACCACAGGTAGCCAGTGCAGCTCGCACAGGAGTGGTGTTATATGGGAGTATCTTGTTCCTCCCTGATGGCCCGCGCGGCCGCATTCTGAACTAGCTGTAGTCTTCGGGTGCATCTCAAGGGGAGCCCCATGTAGAGAGCATTGCAGTAGTCCAGGCGAGACGTCACCAGCGCATGAGTGACTGTGCGTAGGGCATCCTGATCCAATAGGGGGCGCAATTGGCGCACCAGGCGAACCTGGTGGAACGCCCCCCTCGCCATGGCTGTCACATGGTCATCCATCGACAGCCGGGCATCAAGGAGGACGCCCAAATTGCGCGCCCGTTCCACGGGGAGCAGTTGTTCGCCCCCTATGGCCAGCGATGGCATCCAATGGTTGAACCGGGGCGCCGGTAGCCACAGCCACTCAGTCTTGGAGGGGTTGAGTTTAAGTCTGTTGTCCCCCATCCAGACCCGGACGGCTTCCAAACACCGGGACATCATTTCGACAGCCTCGTTGGGGTGGTTTGGGGTGGAAATGTACAGCTGCGTATCATCAGCGTACAGATGGTATCCAACCCCAAAACCATGGATGATCTCACCCAGCGGCTTCATGTATGTGTTGAACAGGAGGGGCGAGAGGACTGACCCCTGTGGCACCCCACAAGTGAGTGGCCTCAGGGTCGACCTCTGCTCCCCTGCCAACACACACTGCGTCCAGTCAGAGAGGTAGGAGCGGAACCACCGCAAAACGGTGCCCCCTACGCCCACCTCTTCCAGCCGGCGCAATAAGATACCATGGTCGATGGTATCGAAAGCCGCTGATAGATCTAATAGGACCAGGATAGAGGAGCAACCCCTATCTCTGCCCCTCCAGAGATCATCTACCAACGCGACCAAGGCCGTCTCCGTGCTGTGACCGGGTCGAAAGCCGGACTGGCGTGGGTCTAGATAGTCTGCTTCCTCCAGGTGACATGGGAACTGTTGTGCCACCACACTCTCTACAACCTTCACTAAAAAGGGAAGGTTGGAGACAGGACGGTAATTAGCTAGCTCCTCCAGATCCAGGGAAGGCCTCTTGAGCAGGGGCCTCACCACCGCCTCTTTCAAGGCGGCCGGCAAGGACCCCTCCTCAAGTGAAGCGTTCACCAGACCCAGGAGCCAGCCTCGTGTAACCTCCCAGGATGCCAGTACAAGCCAGGAGGGACACGGGTCCAGTAAACATGAGGTGGCTCGCAGTCGCCCACGTAACCTGTCCAAATCCTCGGGGGCAACAGAGTCAAACCCCTCCCAGCGTGGTGTCTCAAGACTTGCTTCCGACGTCTCCCCTGGTCCACTGAAGGGGGCCCATCCACTCCGGATCTGATCGATTTTGTCCTGCAGATATTCACCAAACTCCTCTGCTCTACCCTGCAAAGGGGCTTCCCGCGGCCTCTGTAATAAGAGGGAGCGGGTCACCCGAAACAGGGCGGCAGGGCAGTTATCCGCGGACGCAATAAGAGTGGCACAGTGTCTACGTTTGGCCGCTCTCAGTGCCACAAGGTAGGTCCGTAAATAGGCTCTTCCCTGTGTTCGGTCAGATTCGGAGCGTGAGGACCTCCACCTGCTTTCTAGGCGTCTCTTGTGGTCTCTCTGGTAGACCTTTCTGGCCCCTTTTGCAAGCTGTGCAGCTGCCGGCAGTGCCATGCGGTGCGCCATGTGGTCCTCGCTGTCCTGCACCGCTCTGGGCCTCCTGGCATTGATCTGGGCCTGCAGGGCCTTGCCGCAGCCGCTGCTGCAGAAAGGATGGCCACCCAGGAAGGCAGGGATGAAAACGAGGCTTCGTAGCAGCCTCTGCCCCAGCCCATGCGGCCTGCAGGAATTGAGGGCCCAAAATGGCTGCCGTAATGGCATCCTTCCTCTAAAGCCCCAAGAAGCAACTTTTAAATCCCTTACCAACGGCCGGGAGCGAGCCACACCAAGACGAGGCTTCCAGCTATCAGATGGAAGCAAGGGGAAGAAGGCAGGGAGAAGGAATTTGCAGGATGGCACTGGATTGTTTTGGAAGAATCAGGAACCAAAAGCAACCTGTCTTTCTTCGGCCAGACAGAGTTGAAACTGGGAACCAGAAGCAAGCAGCACAGAAGCGTGGCTTCAGATTAACTCTGTCTCGAGACCAATTGGACATCACAATACCCTAATCCTGGCTAATCCTGCAAAATTCCTCTGGAAAATTATGTGAAAAGCTGGGGTTGTTCTTTTCCTTATCAGGAAAACATCTTGGTCTTACCCTGTTAATCTGGAATAATTGTTCTTTATTTTCAAAACCCCATATCTTTTATGGAGACAAACATAGCAAATAGCCGGCACACATTTTTTAAAAATGACCGTATTCTATTGACATGGTTTCAAAAATGCCATCTGTTAGAAATGGTGCTTGTTACCTCATTAATTCTATTCTATCTCGTTCTAAACCTACCTCCTTTTCCATCGACAGAAAGGAGGCGGCAAAACATATGGCAGCATTTCAATTTTCTCTGCCTGGTAACAGAGTTTGTGAACTATTGGCTAATTAATCAAATGTAAATTATCAATGTTCTTTTTTTAACATGTGGACAAAGCGCATGGCCTTTCAGGGATCTGCATAGGCTTCATGTGTCTTTATGTGACTGGAATTTTTAGTTTCCCCAGATTAGTAACAGATGTAAATATTAAGATTTGACTCAGGCAATAGGCTTTGACCTCTCTTCAGTGGTGTATTAACCATTAAGCAGAGTAAGTACGTGCTTAGGCCACCAGACCCAAAGGGGGCACCACAAAGTTGAGAAAGAAAAAAGAAGATTTGTACAGTATGTACAAAGGAGGGGGGCACCAAGATTTGTCAGTGCTTAGGGCACCAATGTGTGACCAATTTGTATGACCAAATTGCTTTATGTGCTGGTAAAGGAATAAAGATTCTGAAGTTTGAATGTATCAGGAGATGTGTTTTGCAGAGCTTAATGAAGGCAGATAGGGCCCAAAAGTAGACTTTCTTTTCCTAATGATGCAGGATGCTGAAATGTCTAAACTGTGAGAACAATATCCTGAATATTCCAGTGTTTCTGAATCTTTTTTTGTTTTTTTTCAGGGCTCCAAATATTCTCAGATTAACAGAGTTGGAAGGTACCTTGTAGGTCATCTAATCCAACCCTCTAACCAGGCAGGAGACCATTTATTATTTATTTATTTTATTATTCATATTTATAGACCGCCCCCTCTCCCGAAAGGGACTCGGGGCGGTGTACAGTCACTAAAATACGTTATAAAATACATGCAAAACAGTTAAATAATTAAATAAGTAGGTAGGTGGAGGAGGTTGCAAGACTGTACATGGAATAATAAATATTAAATATAGTATATAGTATAATAAAAACTTTTAAAACCCCAAACCCAATTAAAATGAATAAATCCCCGGGAGGTAAAACTAAGAAAGTGCCAGGCCAGCTGATTGAAATAGGTGAGTCTTTAACTTTTGCCGGAAGGAACGGAGGTCGGTGGTAGTTCGAATGTCAGGGGGGAGGTCATTCCAGAGGGTTGGGCCCATCACAGAGAAGGATCTACTCCTAGGTGTCGCCCGCTGGCATTGACCAGCAGACGGCACCAGGAGGAGCCCCTCTCTGTGTGAGCGGATAGGCCGCAGGGACGTGTGTGGTAGGATGCGATCCTGCAGGTAACTAGGCCCACTGCCATGGAGCGCTTTAAAGATGGTGATCAATACCTTGAAACGCACCCGAAAGGCCACAGGTAGCCAGTGCAGCTCGCGCAGGAGAGGTGTTACGTGGGAGTAACGTGTACTTCCCATAATAACCCGCGCGGCTGCGTTCTGAACTAGCTGCAGTCTCCGGATGCGTCCCAAGGGAAGCCCCATGTAGAGAGCATTGCAGTAGTCCAGGCGAGACGTCACCAGCGCATGAGTGACCGTGCGCAGGGCACTCCGGTCCAGTAGGGGGCGCAATTGGCGCACCAGGCGAACCTGGTGGAACGCCCCCCTCGCCACGGCTGCCACATGGTCCTCCATTGACAGCCGGGCATCAAGGAGGACGCCCAAATTGCGCGCCCGCTCCACAGGGGACAATTGTTCGCCCCCTATGGCCAGCGATGGAGTCAGCTGGCTGAACCGAGGCGCCGGTAACCACAGCCACTCGGTCTTGGAGGGGTTGAGTTTAAGTCTGTTGTCCCCCATCCAGACCCCGACGGCTTCCAAACACCGGGACATCACTTCGACAGCCTCGTTGGGGTGGTTTGGGGTTGAAATATACAGCTGAGTATCATCAGCGTAAAGATGGTACTCAACCCCAAAACCACGGATGATCTCACCCAGCGGCTTCACATATGCGTTGAACAGGAGAGGCGAGAGGACCGACCCCTGTGGCACCCCACAAGTGAGTGGCCTCAGGGACGATCTCTGCCCCCCTGTCAACACACATTGCTTCCGGTCGGAGAGGTAGGAGCCGAACCACCGCAAAACGGTGCCTCCGACTCCCATCCCCTCCAACCGGCGCAATAGGATACCGTGGTCGATGGTATCAAAAGCCGCCGAGAGGTCTAATAGGACCAGGATAGAGGAGCAACCCCTATCTCTGGCCCTCCAGAGATCATCGACCAACGCGACCAAGGCTGTCTCAGTGCTGTGCCCGGGTCGGAAGCCGGACTGGCATGGGTCTAGATAGTCGGATTCGTCTAGGTGTCGCGGGAGCTGCTGCGCCACCACATTCTCGACAACCTTCGCCAGAAAGGGAAGGTTGGAGACTGGACGATAGTTAGCTAGCTCCGTTGGGTCGAGCGCAGGCCTCTTGAGCAAGGGTCTCACCACCGCCTCTTTCAAGGTGGTTGGTAAGTATCCCTCACTCAGTGAGGCGCTCACCAGGCCCAGGAGCCAGCCTCGTGTCACCTCCCAGGCTGCCAGTACCAGCCAGGAGGGGCACGGGTCCGTTAAACAAGTGGTGGGTCGCAGCCGTCCACGCAGCCTGTCCAAATCCTCGGGGGCAACAGAGTCAAACTCCTCCCAGAATGGTCTCTCAAGACTCGCTGTTGGCGGCTCGTCTGGTCCACTGACGGAGGTCCACCCGCTCCGGATCTGATCGATTTTGTCCTGAAGATATTCCCCAAACTCCTCTGCTCTACCCTGTAAGGGTGTCTCCCGCGCCCCCTGCGATAAGAGGGAGCGAGTCACCCTAAACAGGGCGGCAGGGCGGTTATCCGCGGACGCAATAAGAGCAGCACAATGTCTACGTTTGGCCGCTCTTATTGCCACAAGGTAAGTCCGCAAATAGGCTCTTACCTGTGTTCGGTCAGATTCGGAGCGCGAGGATCTCCACCTGCTCTCTAGACGTCTCCTGTGGCGCTTCATCACCCTGAGCTCCTCAGTGAACCAAGGAGCCCGGGTGGGTCGATGCCGCAGGAGAGGTCGCAACGGCGCAACCCGGTCCAAGGCCCCAGTCGTCGCCCTATTCCAGGCAGTCACTAGGTCCTCGGAACGGGAGCGGGACAAGGCTACAGGTATTGGCCCAAGCTCCATCAGGAATCTATCAGATTCCATCAGGTGCCTGGGGCGGTACCAGTTTATAGAGTCTGGTTCCGCCTCCTCGCGGTGGGGGATAGCGCCAGGGAAGTCCAGCCGGAGGGATGAGTGGTCTGACCATGACAGGGGCGTGATAACTAAATCCCCTATTCCCAGATCACTCGTCCACTGTTCAGATACAAAAATGAGGTCCAGTGTGTGGCCCCCTTCGTGAGTGGGGCCCTGAACTAATTGGGTCAGGTCCATGGCCGTCATGGAAGCCATGAACTCCCGAGCCACCTCGGAAGCCGCTCCCGTTGACGGCAAGTTGAAGTCCCCCATGACCAGAAGTCTGGGAGTCTCGACTGCCGTCGCTGAGATTAGCTCGAGGAGCTCGGGCAGGGCTGCTGATGCATAGCGAGGAGCCAAGTATACAATCAGCAAGCCCCACTGCCTCCCTGGGCCCCAACTCACACCAAGGGACTCACACCCGGGTATCTGAGGAACAGTGAACTCCCTCGGCTCTAAACATTCCCGCATAACCACCGCCACCCCACCACCCTTACCCAGGGCCCGAGGCTGATGGAATGCTCGAAAACCCGGTGGGCACATTTCCACGAGGGGTAAACCACCCTCGTGGCCCAACCAGGTCTCCGTTATCCCTGCAAGGTCTAGCTCCCCCTCTGAGATCAACTCATTAATGAGGGGGACCATACACCATTTCTGACAAACGGCAATCCAATATCTTCTTGAAAGCCTCCAGTGATGAAGCTCTCACAACTTCCAAAGACAAGCTGTTTCATTGGTTGATTGTTCTCACTGTCAGAAAATTTCTCGGTTGAAAATTTTTCTTATTTCTAGATTGAATCTCTCCTTGATCAGTTTCCAACCATCGTTCCTTGCCTGGCCTTCAGGTGCCTTGGAAAATAGTTTGATCCCTTCCTCTCTGTGGCAGTCCCTCGAATATTGGAACACTGCTATCATGTCTCTCCTAGTCCTTCTCTTCACTAGACTAGCCTTGCCCAGTTCCTGTAACCATTCTTCATATGTTTCAGTCTCCTAATCATCTGGTTGCTCTTCTCTTCACTTTTTCTAGTCTCAAAATATTTTTTATAGTATGATGATCAAAACTAGATCCAGTATTCTAGGTGTAGTCTTACTAAAGCTTTATAGAGTGGTATTAGTACCTCACTTGATCTTGATTGTAACCCTCTGTTAATGCAGTTTAGGATTGCATTGCCTGCCACTGCACACTGCTGGCTCATATTTAGCTGGTTGTCCACTAGGATGCCAAGATCTGTCTCACAGTTACTGCTATTAAGCCTGTTTCACCCAGTCTATATGTGTACTTTTGGTTTTTCTTGCCTAAGTGTAAGACTTTACTTTTCTCTACATTGAATTTCACTTTGTTAGATAGGGGCCAGTGGATCTGTCAAGATCCATCTGGATTTTGAGCCTATCTTCTACGGTGTTAGCTATTCCTGCCAGCTTAGTATCATCTGCAAATTTGGTAAGTTCCCCTTCTATTTCCTCATATAAGTCATTCCCTCATCTAAAATAATATTATAACTAAGAAGTTCCCTTTTCATAGTCTTGTCACAGTTTTTGGCGCATAGGTGGATGAGATGAGGTCCAACGATCAGTCATAACTCTCCTAAAGTTTCAATTGTGTGGTTTCCACAGAGGCTTTTTAGAAAATGCCACTACATTGTAAATTTTAGTTTGACAAATTTAATTCATGTCAAATTATGACCCATGTAAATAAAATCTCATTTTATTCTGGCTCCACTCACTTCTGTTTCTGCTTACATGGTCTGTCACAGCAATGTTTCCCCACAGCAATACAACTCATTTTTGCATCTGCCCAATGAAATACCCACCATAAATCAAGTGTAAATTTTGATGGTTTTCTCACAGTCAGTTTTTTATGAGTTTTTTAATTTGAATCCATCCTAAATGCACATTTTAAACCACTCATGAACTGGCCAAAAAGTTGATAAAAAAGAGATGTACATAGAGAAGTATTTTCTATCATGGATAAACTGTACTTGTGTTTGAGCAATATTAATCAAGACATTACTTTAGACATGAAATTAATATTTTATTTATAAATTATTGGACCATTAAAGTGAATTATTGTTTATAGAGCCCTTTGGTTGAAAGATAAGTTAGAGCTGTAGTAAGTCCATTACTGAGCTTCTTTGTTTTAAGCCTCAACTCAAAACTTGTATTGATTATGTTGCAAGTATATTTGTGTATTTGAGTCAATCTCGAAACTTGATGATTGCCTGGAGTAGACTCTACGGTTATTCTGACAAGACTTTCAGAGTGGTTTTCCCTTGCTTTTTTCTGAGATACAGTGACTTAGAGTGTCATTCAGCTTGGTGAGTCTTGAACTGACACTCGCCTGGATTCTAATGTAGTGCTTTAAATCATCTCACCAAACTGGCTCTCAAGTGTATTTTAAATAGATAAATACTTTAATATTAATATTATTTAATATCATTTAATATTTTAAATAAATATAAATACAATTGAGAGAGTCCAGAGGTATTTCACAAGAAGAGTACTCCACTCCTCTAATCATAACCTAATGCCCTATGCCACCAGACTTATAATTTTGGGCTTGGAGAACCTAGAACTATGCTGCCTATGGTCTAAGTGTAATACACAAAATTATCTGCTACAATGTCCTACCTGTCAATGACTACTTCAGCTTCAACCACAATAATACATGAGCAAACAATAGATACAAACTCAAGGTAAACCGCTCCAAACTTGATTGCAGAAAATACGTCTTCAGCAACAGAGTGGTCGATGCCTGGAATCCTGTACCTGATTCCATTGTTACATCCTCAAACCCCCACAGCTTCAACCTTAAACTGTCTACCATGGACCTCACCCCATTCCTAACAGGTCCATAAGGGGCATGCATAAACGTACCAGCGTGCCTACTATCCCTGTCCTACTGTCTCCACTTATTTGAACCCATTTACTCTGTTCATATTTATGTTTATACTTATACCTGTTATCTTTTACATGTTTGATAAATAAATAAATAAATAAATAAATAAATAAATAAATAAATAAATAGTTATAATCATGTCTAAACAATGAGAATAACCATTTCCTGATCATCATCATTATAATTCCAAAGGTCTTTCATGCTAAACTTTCAGATAAAAAATAATAAGTCAGTGTCTTCAATAAAAACATATTTCATTCTACTGTCAATAAGATAAAAATTGTCTTTAACCTGAATATTTTATTAATATAGAGTTGGTAATGAACTAAGTGCAGTATCTTGAGTAGGGCAATACCTTTGTGGCTCTCAATCATTTGTTCTAGTCTTTTAAAAGTATATCCATTAGCTAATAGGTAAATTTGAGAGCAGAGAAATGATTATCATCCATTTAGGTACCTACCCACAATTTTCTCTTTCAACATTGTGACAGTACACATCAGGCAATAAGTTCCCCTGACAGAAGGCTAACATTGGGAATTCAAATAGAGACTTTGTAAAAAAGCAGGGTGATAAAACTATTAGGTACTAAAAGATTAACAAATGAATGAAGCACAGAAAAAGACTCAAGGCAAAAGCTGAAACAAATATTAGGCAGGCAACATTTTTAAAATATTCTTTTTTAATATGTTATTGGAATTGTGTATCAATAATAGCTCCAGGGGGGCTGTTGACTTTATTTGGTTTAAATAAACACTATTTTTTTCTTATACTATTGATGTAAACTGCTATTATAGCTGTTTCTTCCCTGCTGTAAGATGTATAAATAATAGAATTCAACTACAGGGTATGTTATTCCAAATAATGTTGCACCCACGGAGTGTTGCTCCTGACTTATTATTCAAAATTCAAGAATTTTTGTACATTGTTTTGTACATCCTTTGTACATTCCAAAATCGAAGAACTGCACCTATGCACTTATGAGACTGATTGGTGAACTGAATTTGTTAAAATATCAGTGACATGCTTTTAAAAAGGTATCTTTAGCAAACAACATATACTTTTAAATAGGCATTGTAATGAAAATCTTAAAATTGGTTTATTCCCATAATAGGAAAACAACTCATATAATATAATTATGTTATCTTTATTTTATTACATTTATTATATATGTTATTTATTATAACTGTCCATATGATATTATAGTTAATAAATACTGTAACCATATGCCCTCTATATTAGAAGACAGACGTTTAATTCAGAAAGTGGTCCTGTAGATTGATTTATTTTTCAACAACTCATTTATGCTCTTCATTATGGTCATTTAACTTTTACAGTACAAATAGTGCCACTTAATGCATAGCCTTTTACATTCATATGAACAATATGAAAATTGAAGTTTTTTTTTAAATTGTTATATAGTGTTTGATTTTAGATATTTTTATTAGAATATGCATTTTTGTAAAGCTTTTCTCAGTTTGCTCTTGAATTTTCCTTTGTGAAGCAAAGTTATAAAACAATTTGTTTGATCCTTGTGCACTTCTTTTAGATGTGTCCTATTTTTCAGGCTTATCCCTGATTTTTTCCCCATGAAAATAGGATCAACATAGTTAATACCAGTGATGGCGAACGCTTTAGGTACTGAGTGCCCAAATCTTACGTGTGCATGCACAAGCTGAAAGGTGCATGGGCATGTGAACGCAGACATGCGTGCATGTGCATCAGAGACCCAAAGACCAGCTGGCCAGAGGGAGGTAGGACATCCCAACACAGGCAGCGCAGCAAGAGGTAAGATCTTTTTCTTTTGTGAGCTTCTGTTTCATCATTTGCAGGGCAACAGAAGCCCACAAAAGAAATGCCAGGGAGATCTGACCTGGGATACCATGCGTTCACCATCACAGGGCTGTACCATTCATAGGTCCAGGTAGGAATACTACCGCCCCTGCTTTTAATAATTGGGCTCTGAGTGATCAGCTCTGCTCAGGTTTATTAGTGCCATATACAACTTTAAAAGGCTCCAGTGTGAAAGTTACTTTTTTATGCCATTTGCAGATTGCTGGCTTTGATAGAACTGCAACTGGCAATGACAGCTTTTGAGACAATGGATATTTCCTGCCTGACTGGCTATTTACTCTTTGTGCATCCATCCTCTTTTACAGAGTTCCCCTTTTAGGCTGAACATAAGCAGAGATTGCTCTGAACAGAAACACTGGAACCAGCCAGACTTATTCTTGTTTTCAATCCATAACAAGAGTTAAATGTTGCAGATCTTCAACACTGTGGGATAAATAGGGAGACGGATACAAGGGAAATGCTGTATATGTAGCTCGCCAAAGGGCACCTTTTGACCAATCCAGATTTTCATGATGTTGTGAAAGAAAGAAAAGAATTACAACAGTTGAAATCACTTTGGGCATACATGGGGAAAGGTTTATTATGAAAGCAAGGTGACCATGGAAACATATGAAATGCCTAGAACTATAACATTAAAGGCCCCATTCTGAATTTGGAACAGCTGTTTCAAGTTTAGGTATGACACACCTCTAAACATTGACTTATTTTAGCTCAGGTGAGTTATGTTTGTAGATCAATATTGTGTGCATTAATTTTAGAAGTGGGGATTCTGAATGTTAGATGTACTAGAAGGAACCAGAAGTTGAACTTGAGAATTTTCACTTTGAAGATAAATGCACAGATATGCCTCAAACATTTCTAGAAGAGATTCAGAAGGAGTACATAACATTGAATAAGGGGGACTCTTATGGCAGAACTGAAATCTATTTACATATATTGTTTTTGAGGTAGTTTTATCACATTTTCCATGTTTATATATTATTTTGTTTCCAAAATGGTTTCATTTTTGGAATGTGTCTGTTATAATCTGCAATTTTCATTAATCTTGTATAAAGCTTCTTTCGCCCACCATTGAAAGAAACTTAGCCAGGGTAATGAAAATTATGCTGAATGTTGTTAATATCCAAAAACTGTAAACAAGCAATTTCCAGAAGTGATCAAGAGTAGAAGTATACAAACCCTGTGTCCAGAATGTGTTCTGACCTAGGCTTCCTGAGAAAGCATAAATCACAATCTTAGTTCCAAAAACCCTCTTTTATTTATAGGGCTGGAAATTATGGCCATTCTCAGTCTGTAAGGCTTCACAAACAGTCTGTGAAGGTTCAGACAGATGTCTGCTCGAGTTGCCGCAGTCTTTCAGGGGAATGTTGATAAACACCCACCTTACTTGCTGCCAGAGACCTAATTGCCAACTGCAGAGGAAGGCCAAACTTAGCACAGAGTCAAACATAACTTTTCAAAGCTTGAACCAACCACATGAACTAATTGTTTCCTGCAAAAACTCAAGTCCCATTCACTCCTCTTTTGTATCTTATGGGAGGGGCCAATCATCTCCAAGCCTTACTCCCGAGTCGATTCTGTTTTCTTAATTGTTCTTGCCTTCTGGCAGTTCTGCGCATTAGCACACTGTGAACTGTTCTTCTGCCTTGCTGTTATCAGACTTTAGAGGCTCCGGAGGCAGCAAATAACTACCAGAGGGCCATGGCCTCCTCACTGCCTCTGATGCAGAGCCCTCATCCGAGCCTTCCCCAGACTCCAGGACTGGCCCATGTTCCTCCCCAACCTCCTCACTGTCCAAATCTGTGGGTCCAAATAGAATGGTATCCGCCAAGGCTTGTGGAAAGATGGCTTTTCTTTGGCTCCCAGAGCTCTAAAATGCACCTGAAACCACTCCCCTAATGGGGAGCTCCTTTATGGGTTGCTTGTGAGTGATCACAATCCCTTTACTTGTCTGAACAAAAATTCTGAGAAGCTGATCTATTCTCTGTCTCCTTATACCTCTTTAGTCATCAGTTTGCCATTGCTTCCCTAGAGGCCCAATGTATAACCATTTTCAAACCATAAAAAAACACCATAACTCATTTGACATAACTGACAAGGAAAAGAAAATAAAGAAAAGGATTCTAATCATCTCAAATATTTGGCTGTTTTTTGAAATAAAAACAAAGTTTGCAGCATATTCCATTTTTTTATTTTCCTTTAAAGTCTGCATGTCAGAAAATGTACATTTCAGTCACTAAGTGAGAAGTTAATCTTCTCTCTAAATTACTTATAGTATACTATAAGTAATTGCTATAAGTAATTCAATAATACAATATTAAGACCCTTAACTCACTGTATTTTTCAAATATCATAGCAAAGCAATAACTGATCTCACTGACAGTTAATTTTGGGAACTGATTGAATTACCTTTTCCAGACTAAGTAAGCATTAACACAACCTCTTTCAGAAGGAATACTGTAGCTCCATTTGCTGTAGTACCAGCATATTATTTTGCTGTACTCTGGATCTTCCATTGATAATGAAGTGCTTGTTCTGAATTATGAAGCAATTTAAGGATGCCTTTTGACTCGTCAATGATATTGACAATTTAATTGTTATCATTACTTCACATGAACTATGACTTTGCAGTGCCTGAACAGAATATTAACAGAGGTAATTTCAGTTTGCTGCACTGACACAGACTTTTCTCCCCAGGTACACTGGCTGTTAGAAGTAGGAATGGTTGCATCAGTCAATTTTGCTACCTTTCCGTTTCTCATATTTCAGACTTTAATTCATTCTGAACTATTGCTGTAACAGTTTGTAACTTTTTTTTTTAAAAAAAAGAATTAATAGAAAAATGTATTATATTTCTCTTAATGCTAGTGTATTCTCACAGTGCATTCTGTATGCACATTTGTTTAACAAATCTTTGCAAGTAGTTTCCTGCTAGGTCAGGAATGGACAACCTATGACTTCTGGGAAAGATCCTAAACAATTTAAAAAGTAGTAGCTGGAGCTCCTGAAAATAAGTGTTGCAGGGATTTTATTTTGCCATTCTGAGGAATGAAACATTAGTGTAATTTCTAATGTAATAATTGTAGACCTGCCTACAATTTTTTTGGAAAGTGCAAATACAAAGAAATAAGCTTCCAGCCTTTCTAATCTTAAATCCTTTGTCCTGCATGAAATTTTGATATTTTGAAATTTGAGTGTAAAACATTCATGACAAGAGGGATAGTTGACTCAATGCATATGGAAGACACCTCCAAGTTGCTGCTTTGATGGAAGGCAGATCAGATTTGGATGGAAAGTAACCCCAATTCTCTCTAAGAACCAGTGGAGGGATTCAAATTTTTTTACTACCAGTTCTGTGGGTGTGGCTTGGTGGGTGTGGCTTGATGGGCTTGGCAGGGGAAGGTTATTGCAAAATCCCCATTCTCTCCCAATCAACTGGAACTCGGGAGGCAGAGAATAGATGGGGGTGGAGCCAGTCAGAAGTGGTAATTACCGGTTCTCTGAACTACTCAATTTTTTGCTACTGGTTCTCCAGAACTGGTCAGAACCTGCTGAATACCACCTCTGGTATGAACTAATACAGTAGTTTCCAGAAAAGGAAAGGGGTTGGGGAAGAAATCTTCTGCCAGAACATAGGTATCCAGTGGGCAAATTCTTACAAGCTCTATCCACCAGTGGACCATAGATTTTCCATCCTTGGTTTAGGAAAAGATTTGTAAATAGGATGCTATCACTATCAATATTAAGTTTCAGACTATCTATAGAAGGAAAAGTCTTTTATCAGGAATGCCATTAGCTGAAAGCATAGTCTCGGACAAGACATAGGCCTGTTGCTGCTATTTCCTCACCAAGCAGAAGGCCTATAGACATTGTCAGGCATGCCTCCTTTAATATCCAAGAAAGAAAAACCTCAACTCCTTTTGAATAGAGATAAAGTACTTTACTAGATATGAATTGAAAGCAGTGAAAAGGAAAGCAAGATCTAAGCCAAAAAGGCCCGAACATGTACATATGAAACGTTTACCCAGCACCCTCCCCCCAATTCTCCAACCCAATGTCCAATCTGCAACTCCCTAAGGTGTCATGTGGGTGCATCTTCAAAAAGCCTCATCAAGTTGGTATGTGAGATGGTTGGTCTTGACAAATCCAAACCCAGGCCATCAGCATGCATAGAAGGTGGTGAGAACAAAACTCCATTCTTCATAACTCCTCCAGCACCAGTAATCCTCCCTCCCAAACATCTCAAGCCCCCTCCCTCCCCGTTTCAATGGCAGCCGATACCAAGAAAGGAAAGTAGAGGCTGACAGACATCTTCTGCAAATGATGCCCTATTTTGGTTTGAATGAGCTCTTTATAAATATTCACTTAAAAATATATGGCAATATGTAAGAATTCCTTTGTATGGGAAAAAGAATAATACTCACAACATGAATTTAACTAAAGTAGCCAGGAGAAGCAAACTTCTCTCCTATAAAATGCAAGAGTGCCTTTGCTGTTGATTAAGAAAGCAGAGTTAGCATTATACTGATCTGCATCTGCCAAATGTTTCTCTCTTGGAATGTCTGCCTATAATATTTGTTCTGCTTCATAGTCTGTTATGATAATACATTAGGATGATGCCTTTACTATTTGTTTGGAAAAGCAGTGAGGGGTGGAAGCTTTTCAATTACAGTATTCTCAATGAAATTAGAGCAATGCACAAAATTTTAAAAGAAAAATGTAGGCAAGACAGAGGGGGAAAAAATCCTACTCAGCAGAGAGTTAAATGCAATCTTGTTCCGTGAGCAACTGAAAGAAATAATCAAGGCTTACTCTGCCCGTAGGCTGTAAGGATCCAGCTACATTTTCCATTGCAATTTTAATTTGATAATGAAGCCTTTAAAAAAAAAACTTACACTACCACGGTAGATTCTCCAATCTACAGAAGGCAAAGCTATAAGTCAGAATGGCATTTGTATTATGGGGAGTCCAAACTATGCAACATTAAAAGATTGAGGATTTTTTTTCTGGATAAGGAGCAGTTTTAGTCGATCTGCCATTTCTAGTTTGGCCATTCAAAACTGGTCTTAAATACATACAGTAGATTGAATCCAAGATTCTTGTATACTACATTATTAAATCTGGGCTGCCATTTTCCAGCTTTTGAAATGGTTTAATTGTATTAATGCTCTTATTTTATATTCACCCTCAGTAAACAATAAGGAAGACACTATACAAAGACATCCCTAGTAACAATCCCTGGCTTCAAAATAGCAGATGGAGCGGGTGATCAGCCTTTTTTTAATGTAATGCAATACATGTGATGCAGGTCAGAAAGGCTGGGGTTTTAGTTACTCAGTGGTACCCGCTATTGCAAAACAAGGCACCATCACCGTGGATACTCCTGCTATCATTGCATCATGTATTTATTGAGGAAACAATTAATTCAGTGCACAATTTATTGATTACAATAATATTTTAAAAATTCAATTTTGATGTGTCTCAATAAATGGAAGCTAAGTGCAAATTCCTTTGGAAGAAAGACTTCATGTATGACATGTTGATACCTGACATGTTCCCTTATTAAGAGGGAATAAGCCGTGTATCGACTCATAAAACTGATGCTTACCTAATCATAGTGCATAATTGCCTTTTATCAATTGATACATTAGATACAGCTCCTTTTTAACGTAAAGGATTTTTCTATAGTAACATTCAGCTTGAAGTTGTCCTTGATCAGCTTCCTAACTGATACTGCTTTTTAAATGCCTGCTCAGCTTAAGCCAGGTATATGTTGTGTTATAATATCCTTTAATAACCTCACAACCATTTCATTTTCAGTCAAGGCTCTCCAGCCACATTACCTGAATTAAACCAGGTGATTACTTGAATTGTGATGCCCTATGTTATCCTAGATAGTCTTTGGAATAAAACACATTGATGGATCCACCTTCCATGAGTGAAAGAGCTTGAATTGGAGGGCAGTATGACAGTATTTCATCTATATTCTTATCATATGTAGAATATGCATACTGGATTAGATGGATACGTACAATGGCCAAAGCCACAGTAAAGGTAAATGGCTCATGCACCCTTATTACTAGCATTAAAAGTCCAGAAAATCCAGTAGATCAGATTTATTGAATCTCTGGCTTATTGACATATTCTAGTTTAACAGACTAGCCCAGGATTTTGAATTTGGCACGGTGTTAAGGTGTTGAACTAGAAGCAAGGAAATCTGAGTTTTGGTTCACCCTTAGCTATTTGAACTAACCAGAGGACTTTGGGCTTATTATTATTTCCCAGTCCAATATCTCGCAGATTGTGAAGGAAAAATAGGGCTTACACAGGTAGTCCACAATTTACAGTACTTTATTTAGTGACTATCCAAAGTTACAAGGCACTGAAAAAGTGACTTATACCCATTTTTCACACATATGACCATTGCAGTATCCCACATAATTATCCCCATAATCAAAATTTGGATGCTTGACAACTGACTCATATTTATGGCAGTTGCAGTGTCCCAGGGTCACAGGATCTCCTTTTGTGATTTTCTTACAAGCCAAGTGAATGGGGAAGCCGGATTCACTTAACATCCATGTTACTGATTTAACTGCAGTGATTCAATTCACAACTGTGGCAAGAAATGTTGCAAAAAGGGGCAAAGTTCCCTTAACAAATGTTTCACTTAGCAACAAGAAATTTGGGCTCAATTGTGATAGTAATTTGAGGACTACCTGCAGGGCCGGATTTTCCTATAGGCTAACTAGGCCTCAGCCTAGGGCCTCAAGATCAAGAGGGGCCTTTTATTTTTATTTATTTTCTGTGCCACATTTTTTTATAAATGTTAGTACCAATTGCAACATATTTCATTTAATATATTGATATATATCACAGTAATGATGTATTTTATTATCTCTCATGTAATTTACAAACTTAAAAATGGGAGGTGAAAGGGCCCCATAAGCGGAATAGCCTAGGGACTCTTTTCATCTAAAGCCGGCCCTGACTACCTGTACTATGCAAACCAAATAAAAACTATAAATATTAATACTAAGTCTCATTCACTGAATTGTAAGACTTGAGTATGCAAATTCTCCACTGGCAACATATTCAGACACTGATTTATCTTAGACAACATTCACTTTCCTTCTACTGTAAACTTATTTAGTAGGCAAGTTCATGGGGGCCATAATTGCATGTACCCAACTGGAATGCCTTTAAATGCAATTTTGACTTAAATCTAAAGAAACGACTTATCAGCAAATTGTGCAAAGCCACTCTTGGGGAAAAAATGCAATTGGGGTACCAGTTGACATCGCTCTGTGCTTGAGGAGTGGAGACATGCTGTTCATGCATCATTCTGTATGGATTACGTTTTTCTATGTTATAAGAGGTAGAATAACAGCACTCTTGGCTTTGCTCTGCAGTAACAAAAATACTTCGTTATCCCAATCCCAGCTGTCTGTTTCTGGCAGTGTCATAGTGACAGACAGACAATGATAGCACAAGTTTTCAATCAAAAGGTCAAGATGAGAAAAAAAACCTATAGCTAAGTATAGGCTGAATACAATTTAACTGTTTTCTGGATTGGGATCCAAATGAAATTTTACAGTTGGTGCACATCCCATCTAAAAATTCAACAAGTGTTGTTTTCCTCTTCACTGAATGTTTGGAAAACGTGTGTCTATTGAATAAAGTTTTTCCTACCATTCTAGGGTTCTATCTATCAGTAAGTTAGCATGCTGTTCATGTAGGTTAGTGATATTAAACATGAGATTAGTTTAACGGATCATCTATGCTTAGAAGAAAGCTGTACTGACCTTAATGGACTGTATTTTTAGCAGTTTCATGGATATAAGTAAACTTATACAGCCTAAAGGATCAGTTTTATCTTTGTCTGGAAGGTGGCTGAGAGTCATAGAAAGTAGTGCAAGGGCTGCTTTAGGGGCACAGAGTTTTTGGTGACAATAGAGTAGTTATTCTGGGTATGAAGTGCTGAATTGCCTGTTGATTAGATAAGAACTTACCTTAAAGCTTCTCCTCAAATCAAACTATGTTCAAGCAGCAGCATTTTTGTGAATGACCAGAAGCAGGAATCAGTAGTGTTGGGGGATTTGGGTGATAGAATATCTTCTAAAGAGTAACTTATCTTAATGCAGTGGATGTAATTTTTCAATACTTTCTAATCTAATTGTTGGCTTGAAAGGTGTAACAAACTGCACATCCAATTTATCCAAATGAAATAGTTCTTCAGCATCTGAAACTCCTATTTCCAAGATACTTTCTGTAGTGCTCATTCTCCATTCTTTTTTTTAAAGGAATTTTATTGGTTTTTAAATATTTATGGGAAAGGGGAAAGGGGTACATAGAAAATTTTGGCAGCTCCCACGCTAGTAGTAGAAATCCCTCCAAAATCTCACAATTTTTACAGTATTAAAAACAACATATAAAAGATAAGCAAAAAACAGAATCTTATTCTACATTGTATCAACCATGTATTCAATCATTTTTCCTTTGTCACTTTCTAGTATATCAACAATTACAAATATTTCAAATACTTTTATTTTTGTGACCTGAGCCTTTTTGATATTGCTCCTTCCTCCCTGTCCCCAGGTGGAGCCACAGCCCCCCCTTCATATCTTGTACCTTGCTACCCTTTTCACTACCTTCCCTGTGTTCGTCCTCTAGGAGAGAGAAATGTTTTTTAATGAAGGCTTCAGCCTCTTGCATTGTATTAATTTTAATTCTATTTCCCTCCCAAAAGATCAACATTCCCTCTGGCAATAGCTATCTAAACCAAACTCCTTTATTGTATAATTTCTTTGATAAGGAGGAATACTTCCTCCTTCTTTCTCTTATCTTTTTCGGAACTTGCTTAAGAATAGTTATTTCTTCATCTTTATATTTTAGTGGTCCCTCCCTTTGGGCCCCAAGCACCTCATCCCTTGTGGTCCTCCTGAGAAATTTAACATGTACCTCCCTTGAAACACTTCTGGGTTCTGCTGGCGACGGACGTGCTGTCCGCTGCTTGTCTCCTCAGTTGGCTCTTTAAGGAGCACAGGGGGCCTTGGAGGGGTCTCCTGCTGAAGGGGGGCTTGCTGAACCCCCCTGGAATCAGCAGCAGCCAGCTGGGGTGTTTTCAGCCTTGCCTAGGAGCCAGGGAGCAAAAGGGGGGGTTTGGGACAGCTTCGGGCTGTCTGCCCTTTTGCCGAATGGGCTCCGGGAGGAAGGGGTTTATCCAAGGAAGAGCGGCTGAATGCTGGTGGTGGGAGAGCCATCCTGATCTCCTTAATCGTCATTAAAGGATAAGCAGCAGACTACTGTAAGTTCGTGTTCAACTTATTTGAAAGTTAAGATTAGAGGGGGGTATTTCTTCTCTTTACCCCCCCCCCCTCAGATTTAGCAGCATTTGAACTATCTCTCTCTCTCTATTGGAATGGAGAGAGAACAAAGACTGACTTGTCACTTGAACTAACTATGTGAGAAAGATCGCTATCACAATTGCAAGAGATTATTGCTGAGCTGTCTTTAAAAAAAAAAAAATTATGGAGATCTCCGTTCTTCTCCCTGTGAAAGGAGGAATCAAGATGGCTCTCTTCCATCTTTGTTTTTGCACTTACAAATGAAGTCTGCCTTTTGAAACTACCTTCAAAAAAAAACCTCTGGTATTGTTTTATTACCCTCTCTGAGGGAGACCGGGACCTCTCCTGTTACGTGGTCTTCCTGGACTTTGATTATTTGACTTTCCCCTTTCTGGTGTGCCTCTGTGTCTTGGAACGGTGAAGGAGAATTAACTCTTCACTTTCAGATTTGCCTGCCTCCTTGGACCGGCACAGCTGCGCAATCCGCTGATGCCATTTTCTTTGTAAAAGACTTATATACATCTCTGAACTTAGACAAATGAGGCCTAAGAAACCACCAATGGGCAAGTCATTTCCGTCTCCTGCGTCTGCCACCTCCAGTCCAAGCATGCAGCAAATGAAAATTACTTCATTGTTACAACAAGAAGGGTGTGGAGAGAGCCCAAAAGAGCTATCTGTTACCCAAATGTTTCAAGAAATTATAAGGGGTCAAAATGAGCTGAAAAAAGAGGTGACAGATCTTAAAGATGAACTCAGAGGTGTTCAACATCATATCTCAGAAAACAAACAGAGAATTATGGTGTTGGAGAAGGGGACGGCTGGGCTGGTGGAGGAGGTTAAGACAGTCCAGAAGGGAAATGTAGAATTGGAAAACTTCATGGCAAAAATAGAATTTGAAAGAATGTCCTTTTTTCTCAGATTCCAGAACCTACCAGAGACAGAAAATGAAGACCTTAAGGATATTATGAGTACAATTTTAGCAGAATATATTAAGAGATACAAAGAACAGTTGTGGTGGGATATGGATCTTGTTTACAGGATTAATTCAGCATATGCTAGAAGTCATAATAATCCTCCATTCTTTTGTAAGGATAGGTTTGCTTGGAAAGGTGCTACAAGTCACTTTAAGAAATGATAGATTGAGGCTAAGATTGTAAAAGAATAGGTACTTTGTTTGTTTGTTTGTTTATTGGATTTATATGCCGCCCTTCTCCCAAAGGACTTAGGGCGGCGTACATTAAAAAAATGCATATTACAAAAGTTAAAAAGGAAATTAGATAGAGTATCCAAAAACAAACCCAATTAATATTAACAATAACATTTTAAAAATTAGATTAAAATTAACAATTAAATCAATCATTTATTTTATTTTGTTCAGGCCAGGCCAGCTTGCTGGAAAAGCCAAGTTTTTAGGGCACATCGGAAGGACCGGAGGTCAGGGATTATGCAAAGCTCCGGGGACAGCTCATTCCAGAGAGAAGGCGCTCCCACGTAGAAGGTTCTCCACCTGGGGGTTGCTAGCCGACACTGTCTGGCTGACGGCACCCTGAGGAGGCCAACTCTGTGGGATCGCACTGGACGGTGGGAGGCTACTGGTGGCAGTAGGTGGTCTCACAAGTACCATGGGCCTAAGCCATGAACTGCTTTAAAGGTCATAATTAGTACCTTGAATCGCACCCAGAAAACAACCGGCAACCAGTGCAGGCTGCCTAAAAGGGGTGTAATATGGGAGTACCTAGGTACCCCCATGATAACCCGTGTGGGTTATCACAATGATGCAATTCTAAACTTCATATCTGTACACTATGGTGCTACCACTATTGCCAAGATCTCAGAGTTTTATAATGAACTGGATCCAGAAATAATGACTGAAGAATCAGTAGTGGCTCACGAAGAATCAGTGTACTTATGTCTCCTTACATGTAGAGGAATATAATAAGCAGCATTATAGAACCAGGAGTTTTGCTAAACCCAACCTATCTCACTGCTTAGAAACCCATAATTCAAATAGTCCAAATTTAGATCAGTAACTAAAATCTGTAACTTCAAATCTTAAATGCAATGGTAAGTAAGCATCTTTACTCAAAAATATTATGCCAAACTTTACTTTTACTTTACTTTTATTTAGATTTTTATACCACCCCTCTCCTCAAAGGGACTCGGGGTGGTGTACAGTCAAATAAAAACACATCAATAAATAGAAAATACAAACACAAAGAGGAGGCAATAAGAAACTGTACATATCTGAAGTAACGTAGTTAAAAGCAATATTTAAATACCCTAAAAATACCCAATTAAAATATCTGCCAGGAGGTAGAATAAAACTATAAATGGGCCAGGCCGGCTAAACGGAACAGGTGAGTCTTCAGTTTTTGTCGAAAGGAGCGGAAGTCGGTGGTGGTTCTGATATCTGGGGGAGGTCATTCCAGAGGGTTGGGCCCATCACAGAGAAGGCTCTACTCCTAGGCGCCGCCCGTTGGCATTGCTTAGTGGACGGCACCCGGAGGAGTCCTTCCCTGTGAGAGCGAATCGGTCGCAGGGAAGTGTGTGGTAGGATGCGATCCCACAAGTACCTAGGTCCTGAGCCATGGAGCACTTTAAAGATAGTAATTAACACCTTGAAACGCACTCGAAAGACCACAGGCAGCCAGTGCAGCTCGCGCAGGAGCGGTGTTACGTGGGAGTACCTAGTACTCCCCATAATAGCCTGCACGGCTGCGTTCTGGACTAGCTGCAGTCTTTGAGCGCATCCCAAGGGAAGCCCCATGTAGAGGGCATTGCAGTAGTCCAGCTGAGACATCACCAGTGCATGAGTGACTGTGCGTAGGGCATCCCGGTCCAGTAGGGGGCGCAATTGGCGCACCAGGCGAACCTGGTGGAACGCCCCCCTTGCCACGGCTGCCACATGGTCATCCATTGACAGCCGGGCATCTAGGAGGACGCCCAAATTGCGCGCCCGTTCCACAGGGGGCAATTGCTCGCCCCCTATGGTCAGTGATGGAATCAACTGACTGAACCAGGGTGCCGGTAGCCACAGCCACTCAGTCTTGGAGGGGTTGAGCTTGAGTCTGTTGTCCCCCATCCAGAGCCCGACAGCTTCCAAACACCGGGTCATCACCTCGACAGCCTCGTTGGGGTGGTCTGGGGTGGAAATGTACAGCTGCGTATCATCAGTGTACAGATGATACTCCACCCCAAAACCACGGATGATCTCCCCCAGCGGCTTCACATATGCGTTGAACAGGAGAGGCGAGAGGACCGACCCCTGAGGCACCCCACAAGTGAGTGACCTCAGGGTCGACCTCTGCCCCCCTGCCAACACACATTGCGTCCGGTCAGAGAGGTAGGAGCCGAACCACCGCAGAACGGTGCCTCCAACTCCCATCCCCCCCAGCCGGCGCAATAGGATACCATGGTCGATGGTATCAAAAGCCGCCGAGAGATCTAATAGGACAGGATAGAGGAACAACCCCTATCTCTGGCCCTCCAGAGATCATCGACCAACGCGACCAAGGCCATCTCCGTGCTGTGTCCGGGCCGGAAGCCGGACTGGCGTGGGTCTAGATATTCGGATTCCTCAAGGTGTCGTGGAAACTGCTGTGCCACCACATTCTCTACAACCTTCGCCAAAAAGGGAAGGTTGGAGACTGGACGATAATTAGCTAGCTCCATCGGGTCAAGGGAAGGCCTCTTGAGTAAGGGCCTCACCACCGCCTCTTTCAAGGCGGCAGGCAAGGACCCCTTGCTCAAAGAGGCGTTCACCAAGCCCAGTAGCCAGCCTCGTGTCACTTCCCAGGATGCCAGTACCAACCAGGAGGGACACGGGTCCATTAAACATGTGGTCGGTCACAGCCGTCCACGCAACCTATCCAAATCCTCGGGGGCAACAGAATCAAACTCCTCCCAGAATGGTCTCACAAGACTCACTGTTGGTGGCTCCTCTGGTCCACTGAAGGGGGCCCATCCGCTCCGGATCTGAGCGATTTTGTCCTGCAGATATTCCCCAAACTCCTCTGCTCTGCCCTGTAAAGGGGCTTCCCGTGTCCTCTGTGATAAGAGAGAGCGGGTCATCCGAAACAGGGCGGCAGGGCGGTTATCGGCGGACGCAATAAGAGTGGCACAATGTCTGCGTTTGGCCACTCTTAATGCCACAAGGTAAGTCCGTGAATAGGCTCTTACCTGTGTTCGGTCAGATTCGGAGCGTGAGGACCTCCACCTGCCCTCTAGGCGTCTCCTATGGCGCTTCATCACCCTCAGGTCCTTGGTAAACCAAGGAGCCCGGGTGGGTCGTTGCCGCAGGAGAGGCCGCAAAGGCGCAACTCGGTCCAGGGCCCCTGCGGCTGCCCTATTCCAGGCGGCCACTAGGTTCTCGGAGCGAGAGCGGGTCAGGGCTACAGGGAATGGCCCAAGCTCCATCTGGAACCTATCCGGTTCCATCAGGCGCCTGGGGCGGTACCAACTTGGACAGTTTGGTTCTGCCTCCTCGCGGTGGGGGGTAGCGCCAGGGAAGTCCAGCCGGAGACATGAGTGATCTGACCATGACAGGGGGGTAATGGTTGCATCCCCTCTTCCCAGATCACTCGTCCACTGTTCAGATACGAAAACAAGGTCCAGAATGTGGCCACCTTCATGTGTGGGGTCCTGAATTAATTGGGTCAGGTCCATGGCTGTCATGGAAGCCATGAACTCCCGAGCTACCTCGGATGCTTCCCCTGTCGACGGCAAGTTGAAATCCCCCATAACCACAAGCTTGGGGGTCTCAACTGCCGTCTCTGAGATCAGCTCGAGGAGCTCGGGCAGGGCTGCTGACGCAGCCCTGCCCGAGCATGGAACATGGAACTCTGTGTGCCATTGCAGAGATTGTGTCTGGTATGAGCTGGAGAAGCAAATAATAGGCTTCAGAGACAAAATAGACTTTGGGATGGGCTACTGGGTGCAGGAGAAAAAAATTCAATCCCAGTTCTTATTAGACCTGGTTGGTTACTTGGAACTATCCATGGTGCTGCTTTTCAAAACCAAGAACCAAACAACAAATTCGAGGTTGCATTCAAATATTAAATTGTTTCCTCGTGGAATATTTTTTTTAAAGAAAAAGAATTTGACTCATATGAGGAAAAATGACTTCATGAGAAATTTGTACATTTTCTCTTTGCTGATGGACATCTGTGGACTGAATTCATAATATTACTAACGTTTCAAACTAGGTAAGGCAAGTTTACTAAATACAGTAAGTGTGCTGTCAGTGTTTCTGTCCTGGGAGAGAAGGTGGAGCTTTTTTGTGTGTTTGTTGACAGCAAGAAAATTCCTAAGTGTGTAAAGGTAATTCAATCAAATCCAGAATTAGCTCTCCCAACTGAACTATCCAAGGGACTCAGAACAGCTGAAGTGAGTTTGATGTCTCCAATTCAAAAGGAGTCTAGTAGCAGCTTTTTCCATGTATGTATCAATGCAGCCTCCATCAGTAACAAAGAAAGAAACCACTCAAGTCCATTTTTCAGAATTAAGAGTACTTTTACTGGTTATGAGTAGATAGCAGCTAAGCAAAGCAAGATCTGAGGCAAAAGCGCGCACAGTCATAGATATCAAAATGTGACCCAGCTCCCTCCCCCTAGTGATCCCAACCCCCAGTCCAATCCCCACACCCCACAGGTGTCATGTGGGCTGCACTTTCAAAACCCATCATCAGGATGGTATGCCAGACGGTTGGCCTTGGCGGCAATTCCATATCTGCAATATGCACAGTAGATGGTGAGAAAACGACTCCCTTCTTCATTCACTCCTGTGCTCAAGCTTCCCCTCCCAAATACCATTTATATTCCCTCCCTCCCCGTTTCAATGGCAGCCGAAAGCGAGCAGCAAAGCAGTGTGTAGGTCCTTTGAACTTTGTAGTTGTAAGCAAAGAGTGAGTCTGCTTACATGTAGGAAAATGGGGTGGAGTTGGAAAGCTGTCCAATTAAAGAAGGAAATCATCCTACAGACAGAGCAAAATTGCTTTGTAAATGACTGAGTACCACTAACAAATAAAGAAGGAACCCTACAGTGCTGTTTATTCACTCTTTAGTGCAGAATTGCAGTTTAAACATTCAGATGATTGGCGCAACACCCATTTCAATGTATTACTAATTGTAATCATGACAATTATTCTGCACAACTGCATTATTACAGTGAACTCTTATAATAGGATTGTGACAAATAGCACAGTGTACATCAGTTGGCATTCTTTAATTCAAAGAGAATACTTTTGAACAGATGCCTCACGTGAAGTAATACAGATTTTTTCATGCTGCCTGTTTAATGGTGAAAAGATCTTTACAGTAGACTGTTCATAATGCCTTCCATTTTCTGCTTGACCTCTATTATTACAGGTCAAACACTTAAGGCTGCAAATCTGAAATTGCTTCCTTCTAAATAGTTCTACTGATTTTTAAAACAAGTCACTTGGATACAAGTCACCCTATGGGCCAAGTAGTCTTCTGTATCAAATAAGATGTCTAAAGAGGATGGGAAAAATCTGGGGTTGGGGGCATTTGTTATAGATTATTCTAATGTATAGCATGTTCATGTGATTTCTATATTCTGCTTTCACTTTATTCAAGGGGAGATCTTTTTCCTTTGTTGCAACTTCATGATTACCTTCCATTCTAAAATTGTGGCACAGTTGGATATAAAGGAAAGCGAAGTCCATCACAAATTTAATTCTGCATAGGATTAATTTTGATCATTCTATCAGTACAGCTGTGCCGTTATATGTCAATTCTGGGGCTGTTATTGAGAGGGCAGACAACTTTTTTTTGGTCTGGAGAGGACTTAATTTTGTTTTTAATTATATTGAGATCTGAGGTTTGCAAAGGGTATGCCTAGTAATGGGATGGTGTAACCAGATGAGCGGGTTGAAACATTTTTTTTAAGAACAGCAAGACATTTTTGCATGCTTCATTTCCTAACCTAAGTTTCTCATTACCTCTATAGGAAGCAAAGCTTTTTCCACCTGCCCATTCTGAGGTGAGTCTACAAGTCTATCTTTTCCAAATTGGTGACACTTCTATTGCACTTAGTTCTGACACCTGAATTTGTTGTACTATCATCTTTTAATTGTGTTGAGTCTGTTTAATACCTATATCCATGATAGTGAACCTATGGCATGCGTGTCACAGGTGGCATGCAGAACCATTTGTCAGGGCACGTGAGGCTTGCCCTGTCTGCTGGCCAGCGCACATGCGCATGCTGGCCAGCTGACTTCAGCCTTCTTTTGAGGCCATTTTTCACCCTCTGGAGGCTTCCACGAAGCCTCCAGAGCACGAAAAACTGGTCCTATGGGCAAACCAGAATTTTTTGCTCTCCAGAGCCTTCAGGGAAGCCAGAGGCTAAAATCTCTGACTTCCGGTTTGCTCATAGTATCATTTTTTGCCCTCTGGAGCCTTCAGGGAATCTCCTGAGGGGGCCTGAATGCTCTGGAGGGCTAAAATGGCCCTACAAGCAAACTGGAAGTCTGTTTCTGAACTTACATTTTGCCCATAGGGCTGGTTTTTTGCACTCCAGATGCTTCAGGGAAGCTCCTGAAGTCTCTGGAGGGCCTCCGGGGCGGGGGGAAAGGCTGTTTTCACCCTCCCAGGCTCCTATAAAGCCTCTGGAGCCTGGGGAGGATGAAAAAAGCACACCCAAAATGGGGGGAGCGCTGGTCGTGTGTGCATGCGCACTGCGGTTGTGCGCATGGTATTGTGGGTGTGGCATGCCCGCACATGACCCTCCCTGCACTCCCCCCGCTTTTTGGCATGCGAGCCAAAAAAGGTTCGCCATCACTGACCTATACAATTGTTTTCAGCTATTTTTATTGTAATGACATCAAGCAACGTGGTGGCCAGCAGAATATGAAATTCGCTCTAGTGAATGCTACAATTTTCTATCAAGTAAAACTTTGATGAGGCTCTGCTTGGGGGGAGGGGTGCCCTAAAACTGTCTGGCAAACCTATTTGGGCTGACTGCTTCTTGCTAGGAGAGACAAGCCAGGGGAATATCAGAGAGCTGTTATGTTGAATACTCTTGCTACTTGATAATGTCATTCAGATGCACTCTGACTTGAATTGGACAGATTCAATTGAGGTACATGGGAAACAGTCTTTGGAATTATTTGGAGTGAGTGACACCTGAGGGAGCAAACCTTCCAATTGTGAGCTTAGCCACTTCTTTGTTAGATTCACCCTGATACAGTGAGCGTAGCCACTTGTTCATTAGTTCATTCTCTGTCGTTAAGACTATCTTGGCAGTTACTTATGGTTAGGTCCATGAAGTGGCTTTAGTTTCTTTGAGATAGGGGTAGTCTATTCCCAGGAAGTCTTTGCTAGAGCCAATGAGTCTGGGCAATTTTTATTCAGTCTCCAATCTTCCCTTTTTGGTAAATGTTGAAAAAGTTGTCAGGTAACAATTCTAGTGGTTTTAGAGGAAAAAGATTATCTGAACCTCTTTCCATCTGATTTCAGGCCATGATACCATACAGATATGGCATTGGTCATGCTTATTAATGACCTTTGGTAATATGCAAATGGGACTAGTTCACCATTCTAGCAGCTTTTGATAGTATAAATCATGTATCTTCTGGATGCAGGGATTTTGTGGTGGGGACCATATTTTCCTCCTTCTTTGTGGTTGGTCACAATGAGTGCGGATTAACCTATCATTTGTGGCACATCTCATAGATCAACACTCTTGTCTCTGTTTAACTTTTACATGAAACTTCTGGGTGAAATCTATTTGTTCAGAGTCAGGTATTATAAGTACAGCTCAACTTTAGGCCAACAAGTGAGGTTATTGAGCTCCTATCCTGGAGTGTCAAGACAGTTCAGGTTTGGATTGGGGGGGAAACTTAGGTTCAATTCTAACAAGACAGGGTATAGATGGGTGTTTGGCCATCTCAGTTTAGTCTTGGATTTTGCATTTCTTCACTTGAGACAAGTACACAATCTCTGGGTTATTTTGGACTTCCAGATCTTGTTTAAAGAAGAGGTGTCAGCTGCAGTCAAGAGAGCCTTCGCACACATTCATCTAGTGTTCCAATTGAACCAGTTCCTAGACCAGGATGTCCTTCAGGCCCTAGTCACCTCTTGAAAAGGTTATTGCACTGCACTCTACATGGGGCTGCCTTTGAAGGCTATTTAGAAACTATAACTGGTCCATAATGTGTTAGTGCAGGCAGTATGATCTTGTGTATTATGCACTTTGTAAAATGTTCTAACATTGTGATGCCACTTTCAACTCCTTCAACTTGCTGATTGTCCCATATAAAACTCTTCCTTGCATAGAATACAGCTACGCAGGGATCCCCTAACTCCAACTATTTTTATCTGTTTGGTGAGATCAGTCAGAATCACACTTAGAATAAAGCAATATCATTTATAGGGTTTAAGGAAGCATGGCTGGATGGAGTCACTGAAGCAGTAGGCTTGAGCTTAAATGGACTCCAGAGGATGGTAGAGGACAGGAAGGCCTGGAGGAACATTGTCCATGGGGTCCCGATGGGTCAGACACGACTTCACAACTAACAACAACCACAAAGGAAGCATGCCTTCTCTGCTGCTATGTCTCTCCTCTGTCATAGCATTCTTCAGAGATTTGTCTGGTTTCCAATCCGATGACATTGAAAAAGTCATTTAAAACTTGACTGTTCCCTGCAGAGGTGGTTGAGCTCCTGTAAGAAAGTTTGCAGAATTCTGGATATTAATGAAATGTTTCTTGTTAAGAGCTGATTTTTAAATGTAATCTGCCCAGAGTTATCTTGAGCTGGGCATATCTAAATTGAAACAAGCAAATACAAATGTACCAGCCTGCCTAGAATAAAGCAGTAACACTTTTTTGAACAGATAAAAAGAAAGATTTGAGCTTGCCTCAAATTGGTGAAGCTTTTTCATTCTAATTTTGGATTCATAAATGCAGCTTGAAAAGCAAACATGGTCTTGACAGACTGCATTGCATGTAAACCTAAATGCTTTCTGCAATATTTCATATCACTTTCTATGGGTAAACTGAAGTGCCAAAGAGGGAGGGAGACAGACAGACAGACAGACACACAGACACAGACACACACACACACAGAGATAATTTATTGTTTAAAAGAAGTGTAAAGATAGGCAGTGTAAACCTAAAGAAGTCTACTGAGAAGTACACTTCACTGAATTAATTTCTGATCAGGCTTACATATAATATGCTGCAATTCATATTTAATATTTATTTATTTCACATGCATTCAAAGTATCCCACTAACAATAAGCCTCAGTCAAGTTCAACTTTAACAAAAGACAAACAAAGCCCTCTACTTCCTCTTCAGAAGATTGCACTTAATTACAACAATGACATTATATTTTTAAAGCTCACACAATATATATATATATATTACCTTTTAATAGCTTTGCTTTTAAATATGTGATACTGATATATTTATTTTGTAAAACAATTATGAATTAGAATAACATATGCTGCGAAATATTACTTGACTGATGGCAGTGGATATAACTGAATGGCTTAATTATTTTTATTACTGTGCTTGCTTTCAGTAATTTGATCAAAAGTTTTAATACATCCTGTATACTCAAAACATCTTATTAGAACTTTCAATGTTATAAAATTATTTTAAGATTCAAGTGTCTATTACATTAATGTATATGACTTTAATATATATCTATAGATATATATAGGAATTTCAGACCAACTCAGAAAACTTTTCCTTGAAAATCCTCAATGACTCCAGGAATCAGGTACCATACAAGGTTAATAAATAAATTAGGAAACAAACAGTCAGGAAATTTCTTATTTTGTGTGTGGATCTTCCTCTGTAAAATTTCCAACAGTCTTCTTTTTTCTCTTTAGTGCTTTCTTCTTGAGGATAAGCATATCTATTTCTTTTCATTGTTCTTGATAGGATCTTACCTCCAAGCCCCTCACCCACTTTGTGGCTGTTCTCTGCACTATTTCCAGTTCCTCGGTATTCTTTTTGTATTGTTGCAACTGGAATTGGACACAGTATTCCCTGGAAGAGACAGATAATGGAATGAAATAGAAGGATGTTGTCTTTAAATGGGGTGGGGTGGGTTAGAGAAAATGGAGTGGAAATGGAGGCTGAAGAGAGAATGGCAGGGAAATGGCAGACTGTGTGAACTGCAGAGCGATTGTGATCAATTGGAGCTTCACTACAAGATAAACAATCAATTAAGGAGGGATAATGATAAAAGGGAATGGATTTGGGGAAAGGCAGAGAGCACACAAGAAAGAAAGAAAAAATTGATTTAAGAAAGGGAGGGAATAAGCCCAAGTCTGTCTCTCTCCCTCTTCAATTGAACCTGCACAGAATATTCAGTTAGCCTTTAGATAGTGAAATTTTGTGTAGTAATAACACATACTGTATCCATACGGTATGTCAGCATCAAAAAGCCCACAATTTGGACCATTGCTTTGACAACACGTGAAAGAAACACTGCAATAATGTTAACCCTGAAAACCAGAAAGCCCACAGATTTTTCTGAAGTGTTTTTGAATCAAATGATTTAAAGATTCAGTATGGGGGTTCTGACTGAACGGCATGATTTCATGGAATCTCCTTAAAACTCCAGCATAGCATTGCACAGGCCTGCAAAGTGAACTGGGTGCAGCTTTACTAAGCCCACATTCCTAAGCTCTGCCTATCATCAGCACTAACACTGCCAACTGCCTACATACATTAGGTGATTTTTCTAACCTGAAGTATAATTTCAGAGGTTAGACATAATTGCTGCGTAACACATGATTGCTTAACAGGAAGTCCTATTTGAAAATGAAAATGAAAAAGATGACTATCAAATTATGCTGATAATGACTTTTTGATGAGGAATGAAAAAAATAGCAAATATGCCTTTATTAATGTTTAAAATAGTATGAATTCTAGTAGAAACTATCATGCTGTTATTAGCTATCACAAAGCAGTAAGCTTTAAACCTATTAATTCTTTTAGAAGCTTGGTTGGTGGCAGTCCCTTGTATCTGGCTGATGACTGTTAGCATCTGAAGGAGATTGTCTACTAGTTTATTGAGACTATTGAAAGTGATGGAGACAGGTTTGGGGGAAAGCATGTCAGCTTGACTCCACTCTTTCTATTTCTTAGAATGACATTTCCTGCAGACACATTAGTTAGAAACTAGCTATGTGCTAGGAAAGTGATTGCTAAGTTAGTGAACTGAAAGGTTTTTAAAGGATTCATTAAGTCACTGAAATAGTTTTGCTGTAAGAAGACATAAAAGTATGGCAATGAAAGATCTGAACTTCATTAGTCATGAAATAAATAAATAAATGCCATACTTAATGCCATACTTTAATAACCAGGCTTAGACTATCCTACTTTTGATACAATATGTGAAAAACTAACTTTCTGGAGAAGACTCGAATGCTATAAAAGGTCAAAAGAAATTGAAGAAGAGGATGACCAGCAGCAAAGTGAATGAGCTCAATTACAGTAGTGATCTAAGTGTGCTGTTGGAGACAGATCACCATGGAGAAAAATCTATCTATGCGATCATGAAGAGTCAAAACCAGCTTGAGGGCACATAATCAATGGTAATTTAAAAAGTGATTTAAAGTTATTTGAATGTATAGAAAGTTAGCACTCACCCTTCTCCTAGAAAAATGAAATATTCTAGGAAATATTAAAAAGGCAGAATATTTCTCCTAAAAGAGAAATAGAAATATTAAGGGACACGGAAACTCAGTCCCAGCAGATACTTTGGTGCCCTCTTATCTGCAGGACAAAAGACCTTCAGTTCCAGGGTGATAGGATTAGCCCTCACTCAAGATCCAAACAAGGACAAAACCATTATAGGAATTGCTGAAAGCCCCTTCATTATATCACCCAGCAAGATTCATCCATGCCTGGGACTCAAGACAACCTACCCCTGCATGGCCCATGGGAGTCTGACAACCAATCAGAATTCATTTCTTTCAAGGAACAGGAAGCTAGATCAAAACCCAACAGAGGGTATAACTCTCTCTCTCTCTCTACCCCATGTGCTTGATTGCTCAGGGCCTCAAACCATGTGGTCCTGACCACCATTAAAACCATCCTTCCAAGCAGTCTCCATGTTTCCAGTGTCTTTCTTCCCACTTTGAACTGAACTCAGATGGACATTTCTTCCAACACATGTGACCTCTCAAAATTGTTCACCCCATTAGAAATTGACAGTAGAGAAGAGGAGAGAAAAAAAACACCTCATTAATGGCAGTAGCGGTAATGCAATTTGAGTTCATCCCAATTAGTCCTGGATTGAAAGTGCATTGGGTTCATAATATGGGCATCACAGCATCTTATTCCATCATAGGGAACAAGGTGAAAAATGCCATGGGGATTTTGTATCACACTTTAGCTAACTGGATTGATCTGAGGAGTTTACAAGCCAAGTATTTAAAATGCGCAGCTTGTGGAGAAAACAGCCATCAATATATCAATGAACACAACCACTCTAATTAGCGTTTGATCCTGTCCCTTTTAAAATGACTGCTATTATTACAACTGCTGACAATTTAACTGTGAAGTACATATATAAAAGGATTTCCTTGTAGTGATTCTGATTCTCTTTGCCTTTAATTTTAATGGATGGCCTCAAGTCCTCTCACATTGTGTGCTTGTGAAAGACAAACGTATACATGTAATTCATGCCACACATGATTTCAAATAAAGCACATGTGATTTTACAGGCCTTTCCTTATCAAGCTAAGGAGTTCTTATAAAGCAGCTGCTTACAATAATTTTTCTCATTTTTTTTCCTGGCTCTTAAAATGCCATGACCAGAAAATCTTTTTTGAAGGACAGGGACCAGAAGTGCAACAATGCTCCAAATCTGGTCACACCATAGATTTATGTAAGAACATTAACTGTTCTATTTTCAGTTACTTTCCTAAAGAATCCAGGCCCAGTAGAGAATAGTTGAAGAATAGTTGAAGAAAATGTGCAAGCTGCCCTTAGTTTCCAGGGACCCGGGGGGGGGGGGGGGTGAGAAAAAGAGGAAATGTCATCTGAGAAAATGTAGTCATTTCTACTAGATTCTGACATAGCATTAATTCATCTCAGTGCTGCTTCCTCAAAATTAGTTGGGAATGGAAATGTATCAGAAAAGTATGCATTTCATTTTGAAATAAGACAAATAGTGCTGTCCCTGAAAAACACCCTGTATGATTTGCTGATGAACTGTCCCTTTTGAAAACTTTGCTCTAACTTCCTCCCAGTGCTAGAAACTAGCTAATATTAATTTTTGAAATAGTTTCAACAAGAATAAGTAAGAAATATAGCCATGTCCTTACCACTGCAAATAGAAAGCAGTTCAATCATCCCAAATGAAGCGATGAATTTGAAGATAGTACTGAGGAGACTTTGATTTGGATAGATTGTACATATCAGACAAATATACTGTATCTATCATCAAGCTGTAGCCTCTGATTAGGTTAGCAGAAAGTGGTCCACTGATAGCTACATTGTGATTTATGGTGAGTGGTATCTACTAGGAAAGCATGAACTACCCAGTTTGAATCTTTGATATCAGCTTACAGAGAAAGTGCTGCACAGCTAATAGTGACCTAAGGTCGAAGGTTCTTTGAAACAAGCTGATCCATTCAAGTCTTGGCTTGTTCATTGGGGAATGACTTAGCTGATGACAGTGCCTGTAGTAATCAGGCCTGATTCTAAGATATGATCAGGCAATGAACATGCTGAAAATGAGGTGCAGTTCATATAATTCATTATAAACTCTGCTGATTAGATAAGCAAAAGCATTGTGATGTTATGAAAAAATGACTGAACAAGGAGAAAGAGAAATTAGTAACTTGATGCTCCTTCAGTTGCTTGTATCCCAGAGCAGCAGTAGCAGCCTACCTTTATCCATGAAGTTGTTTTCCCCCTTTAAATCCACACATTTTTTTCTCTGCCTCACTTATATTAACTAATTGGTTGTCATTGCACTGTTCTCTTTATGAGCCTTTTATAACCAGCTTGCATTACATACTTAGAAAATTTATTGGTGCATGGAAGAACCAGACTGTATCTCTTCTAACAAAATTGGGTTCTTCTGATAGCTAAAAAAATAAGCAAACATAAAATACATGGTGGTCACAGAGCCTTTCTGACAACACTACAACTTGATTTCCTCCAAGGTTAAGAAGAGACTTGTGCACTATTTCTTTTTTTTACTGCACCAATGATCTGAAAAGAAAATCTAAGCAAGATTGGAACTGATTTCCATTTGGGAGAGAAATCATGAATAAATCTAGAGTTGTACAGTAAACAAGAAAGTCTAAAAGCCATCCAAGAAAGCACGCCAAGGCAAGCCATATCTGTTAAGTCCTCAGGGCTACGATGCCATTGAAAGGCATTGCCAGCTCCTGATTGGCTAAGACGTGAGCAGCCAGCTGGCGGGAGAATGGAACTGTTCTATTGGTTCAGCGTCTGACAGCTCCTGTATAAAAGAGCTGTCAGCTGTCAAATGTTGCTGTTTGCCAGTTCGTGGTTTGCCTTGCATTTTCCCTTGTTAACCGTTATAATAAAGGTTGTTGTTAGCTTCAACCTGCCTTGCCTCAGTTCCTGCCTGCCTCGTTCTCCCTACAGAACACTGGCAATGAAGGTGGGATCAGGACTGAGGTAAAAGAGAATCAAAGTCACTGAGAAGAGCTGCCTCAAGTCACTGGCGACAAGACATCGCTCCAAGGCTAACTCCTCAGTTTCTGTCCTTCTAAGGATGGCTAGTTCACTGGCATTCTTGGCTTTCAGCTCAGCCACTGAGACATGGGAGGCCTACCTCGAAAGGTTTGAATGTTTCCTAGAGGCAAATGGCTTCACTGGTTTGTCCAGTGGCCTTAAACGAGGTTATTTCCTCAGTGCATGTGGCCACTAGATGTTTGGGATGGCTAGGGCTCTAGCCGCCCCACAATCCGTCCATTCTGTGCCTTGGGAGACTCTTTTGGAGAGACTTTAAAATCATTACTCTCCAATTCCCTCGCACATAGCCAGACGTTATACGTTCAGGCAGAGAACCCAGAGAGAAGGCGAATCTATTAGCAACTACATGGCTTCTCTCAGAATGGCAGCCCTGCACTGTGACTTCCCTGTACTGGACAATGCCCTGTTAGAACAGCTGGTTTGTGGTATTAAAGACCTCAGACACCAGCAATGTTTGCTGGCACGAAAAGAGCTGAGCCTTCAGGCAGCCATGGGTGAAGCCACGGCATATGAAATGTCAGATAAATCCACTGCAGAAATTCAGAGATTTCTGCCACCGGCCACCCATACCAGCAGGGGCCATGCCGTCTACTATGAGGAAGATGATGAAGAAGACATCTCTGATGATGAAGAGGAAATTAGCCACCTCAAAATGGCCACAAGGAAAAAAAAGACTCAGGGTGACTTTTTACCTCAGGCGGGCTGCCTGAGTTGCGGCGGGAACCACACAAAGTCAGTTTGCAGGTTCAAAGCTGCAATATGCCGTCGTGACAGGAAAGGACATTTAGCCAAGGTTTTCAGAGCTGCCATGCCTATCTCTGAACCACCTTCTGAGCGCGCCTTTTTGAAACAATTCACAAAAAACCTTCTCAAATGCTGCGAAGACTGCTTTACCATCTCTGGAGACCAGCAACAGCCTGACTTGGCTATCAGCCATGCTTCTCTGACCTGCCCATAACATCTACCTGACTGTGCATATAGAGGGGGAGCCCTACAAGATGGAGGTGGACACTGGCTCCTCCAAATCTCTGGTCTCTTGGACTACTATTAAATGAGTAGTGCCCAGCCTGACCAAAACTCAACTCAGACAGTGCCCACTTCACTTCAGAGATTATCAGGGACAGCCAATACCCATTGTGGGTTGTGGCACATTCAACATCTCAAGCAAGAACTTCCACGGTCCCCTTCCCCTCATCATTGTAGATGGCCACCTGCCCAGCCTCCTGGGGCTTGACTGGTTCTCAGAATTGGGGCTCAATGTCTCCGGCATTCACTCCACTGTTCCTGATGCCTTCACAGCGCTGTCTAGTGAGTTCACAGACGTGTTTGACAACAAGCTTGGTAAATATAAAGGGACCCCAGTTTCTTTTAATTTGGAACCCCAGGTGGCACTAATTTGTCTAAAACCCAGAAGAGTGCCATTTGCTCTTCACCCCAAGTTAGATTTGAGCTAGATAAATTGATAGCACAGGGAGTACTTGAAGCAGCAGATCACTCCCCTGGGAGATCTCCATAGTGATAGCTATTAAGCAGGATGGTAGTATTAGAATTTGTGCGGACTATAAATGCTCAATTAATAAAGTGTTGCAAGCCAACCCTTATCCAGTGCCAGTGGCTTGCAATCCTTATCCAATGCCAGTGGTGCAACATCTGCTCCACTCATTAGGCTAGGGAAATGTTTTTTCCAAGCTGGACCTGGCACAAGCATACCAGCAGCTCACAGTAGAGCTGGACTTGGCACAAGAGTACCTGCAGCTTCCAGTAGATGAAGCCACTGCCATGACTCAAACGATTGTGAGCACAAGGGAGCTTTCAAATGTAAATGCCTTCATTTGGGGGTTAATGTAGCCCCAGGCATTTTCCAGAGCCTAATGGAGTGGCTGCTCCAGGGGCTGCCAGGGATGGTACCCTATTTCGACGACATGCTTTGGATCAAGCAGAGCTCGTCAATAAATTAAGAGTAGTCCTGACCCGCTTCCGCCAAGCGGGGCTGAAATTCAAATGAGAGAAATGTAGGATAGGGGTTCCCAATGTAGAATTTTTGGGGTATTTAGTTGATTCCAAAGGAATCCATCCTACTCCATCCAAGGTAGAGGCAATTAAGAAAGCCCCCACACCCTCTACTGAGGCAGAGCTGCAAGCTTTTCTGGGGCTGCTTAATTTTTATTCCATCCCCCCCCCATAAGGCATCTTTGGCAGAGCCTCTGCATAGGCTCCTGGACTCTAAAACGCCCTGACATTGGGGGTCTAAAGAAGCCCAAGCCTTTAGGGCACTTAAGGATATCCTTACATCCAAGGCTTTGTTAGTGCAATACAGTGACCACCTCCCATTAATATTGGCATGCGATGTATTGCCTTATGGCATTGGGGCTGTTCTGCGTCACATTCTATATAATGGCTCAGAAGCCCAAATTGCCTGTTATTTGTGCACGCTCTCAGCTGCTAAAAGAAATTACAGTCAGCGGGATAAAGAGGCCCTAACTGCTGTAGCAGGGGTAAAGTGATTTCACGATTACGTTTATGGCCACTTCTTTCACTTAGTGATCATAAACACCATTGCAGGTGACTCCACATGGGCTTTTAATGTGGGAGACCCAGGCTATGCCCAAAACTATGAGGCCAACCCAAGATGGCTGCCTGGACAAATCACTCAACTAACTGGACCCTATTCTTATAGGGTGCAGCTCAGCGACGGGCAAATATGGCGCCGACACATCAATCAACTCAGACAGCGGACCACTAACACAGCAGACCAGCACCCAGGGCAGGCCCAATCCTGCCCCGGGGAACTAACACCACCAGAGGCTGCTCCAGTGCAACCAGAGATGCATGCAACACCCCCCACTGATGTGTTATCATTGCCAGGCTTACCTGAGAATTCAATCAGTCCCGTGGTGGTCGAGTTTCCTGCCACCTGAGCTGTGCAGTCTCCAGAAGTTCCATAGAACTCTCCACCAGCTCCTCCTCCTTTGGCCGCCACCCCTGAATTAAGACGATTGGCATGGAGCTGATGCCGGCTGGCATACTTGGCTGACTACGCATGTGCTGCCTGGGAGGAGAGGGGTGTTAAGTCCTCAGGGCTATGATGCCATTGAAAGGCATTGCCGGCTCCTGATTGGCTAAGACGCGAGCAGCCAGCTGGCGGGAGAATGGAGCCATTCTATTGGTTCAGCATCTGACAGCTCCTGTATAAAAGATCTGTCAGCTGTCAAATGTTGCTGTTTACTGGTTCGTGGATTGCCTTGCATTTTGCCTAGTTAACCATTATAATAAAGGTTGTTGTTAGCTTCAACCTGCCTTGCCTCATTTCCTGCCTGCTTTGTTCTCCCTACAGAACAATATCTAGATATGACAAATATAATTATACAAATACAGTAAATCCATGTGGTCATTGACAGCTTGAACTCATTTCAGGGGAATTTTTATATTTTATCTTTACTGTTTTTCTTTTTTGCTGATTGTTATCAGTGCATTACCGTCATCTAGGGAACTCAGAATGGACAGTACCAGATTGGAAAAATTGATTTATATAATAATTGCAATAGCATCTGATTTCTGAACCTACTTCAGTGGTTTTGGAGGTGCAGAACATCAAAATCAACACAATGGTGAACAGAACAGTGCAGCACAATTCCTATCCCACTCTTGTGTACATCATTATTACATATATATTCAAAAGGTTTGCATCACAATTCTTCACCCACTAGCGTGCAAATTCTGAACCTCCTTTGCATGGTGAATCTTTGTGGGGCTGACAATGTCAATGTGTGAGATGTTGAAAAATAAAACACATGCACATAGGATGTACTCTGGATCTCCTAGGTCACAGATACTAAACTTGATCATGTCATGGGCCAGATCGTGATGTGTTGTGATGTTTTTTTGTGGAGCTGGGATGGGTGTGGCCTGCACATGACGTATCCAGCCTGCGGGCCGCCCGTTTGACAGGCCTGCCCTAGGTTGTCCTATTGCCATCAGCTGTTACTCTGTTTAATTTCTATTCTTGGAAAGGAAAAAAGGCAACACTTTTCCTAGGTGCAAATCAGCTTGTTTATGCTCTGACTGTTGTGACAGAGGTAATGGAAAGAGCTGGGTGGCAGGATAGTAGCAGCATTCAAAGTAGAAATACAATGCATGGCAAATTTGCACATCTAAATAGGTTTCATTTTGCCTTGCCTTGTCTTTTCATTCTCTGCTTCTCTCACACTTGGTTTGAACGGATAGGTATAGAAAGAAAGAAGCAATATTGCTATATCTCTCTGCTTTGTGTGTATTGCTATGTGCATGGACATGCCTCCTTTTCCTCATAGTTTTTTGAGTCAAACTTCTTTGAGGTTTCATGCTGAGAATCTATTTTAAATTTGCATTTGAACTAATGTGGGTATAGGGAGGATAAAACAATAGGGATACACCATTCTTATGATTTTTCCTCTATTTGTCTCAAATATTTAATCTTGTCACTATTTATTCAACTCCTCAAATGTCTCTTATTCTGCATCTCTTTCTGTAAATATTTTTTTTCCTTCTTGCCGGCCTGCTTGCAACTCCATCCCTTCAAAACCTCTCTCCATTCTGCTATTTAGACATACCCAGAACTTCTCATTTTATATTTGGCTTAGTATAAGCTTCATAAGAGGTTTGCTTTATTGAAAGAAACATTTGTTTATATTTTATTTATATTTCATATTTCTTAACCGCCCATCTCCCTCAAAAAATTGGAATGTACAGGCAGATAAACTTAAAGGATCTGCTGTGCCAAAGACATATTTTTTAACTTTATGCTTGTACAGGATGTAGATAAACTTACTTACATCATGCTATGTCTAAAGGTCTCAGCAAACACAAACATAATGGATTCTTAACACATTATAACTGTTAATTGATGAGGTCCTTGCAATCTGTCTCACATGATACTTGCATCCACTTAATCTGTCTTCCCCTCTCTTTCCCCAATTAAGTGGATTGTGTTTTTGAGAATAATTTATCGGGAGATGACTGATGGAAACAGATCAGTAATGGTATCCTATTATCTTCACTACCAGTTCAGTAGCGGGAGCACACATATCATGCTCATGTGCAGCACATCTGGACATGGGCAGGATTGTGATAACCTCTAGTGGGTGAGCAGAACCTTGTGCTGCTGCCACTACCAGTTCACCCAAACTGGTGTGAATGGGCAGAATACCACCTCTGGAACAGATGCATGGCTCCCATTGAGTTGTTTGTTGTGTAGCTATTGAGTTGTTTGTTGTGAGGATTCCCAGGATTCCCTCATCTGGAGATTCCCAAGTCTTTTGCCCAGCTCCCTACTTTGCTCAGCTTTCTGAGATTTTCAGAGGCCTGCCATGGATGTGAGAGCAGAGTGTCAGCCAGATGGAACAGCCAGATGGTATACAAGTAGGATGTCAACTCGCAAAGCATCCCTGGCCTGCTCTTGAGTTGTAGGTAGGAGTGATGGGAAAATGAACTTTACACCCACAGTGAGGCAGCATGTCAGTCAAAACAAAAGCACATTCCAGCCATATCTCTGTCAAGGCCATCTCCATGGTTACCCATAGTGGCCAGAGGGGAATGATCTCGACAACCTGTGAAATTGCTTTGTTGGGGAATGTGACTGATGACACATCTTGGGGGGACTGGAAAAAAGCGTCAGAGACGGAATGTAAATTAAGTGGGGTCAGAGTTGGTTTCATTTGGAACATGCCAACATGAAACTCCTAATAAATAACTTTCTCTTGAAGCTTGGCTCGAGGCTCATGAATTAATTAGGGCATCGGTCAGGACCCTGACGTAGAGTATCACACCAGGACAACCTGAACAGGCTGAAGCAGGCAGCACCCAAAAGTTGACGCCTCCTTGGGAGGTGGAATAATGAGGGAGTAGCAAATAGCAAGCATTGACAAGTGACGGACTGAGTGTGAAGTTGTGTGTGTGTGTGTGTGTGTGTGTGTGTGTGTGTGTGAGAGAGAGAGAGAGAGAGAGAGAGAATATGTAGACAATTTGGAATCCTCTTACTTGAGTGAAAGTTGAAAAGAGGGGACAAGTGGGTTGGGCACCACTTTGCTGGCTAGTTTAAACATGTTTAAAAGTATCTATTGCCTTTTGTTAGAAAATGCCCTGTAGAATCAATATTCCATCAATCCTGGCTTTTCTTGACCTCTTGGTAGCCTTCCATATAATCAACCATGGTATCTTTTGGGGTTGGCTTTGTGAAATAGAATGACAGGCATGGTTTTATGTTGGTTTACCTCCTTCCACCTGTGTATCCTTTGGGGGGGTATCCTTCTGGATTCATGACAATTGTGGCTAAGAGGGCCTTTGCTCCCCTTTGTGTTGTCCATCAGTTGCACCCCTTCCTGAATTGAGAGCCATTCTTTTCATCAATCATATTCTGAACATGTCTCTTATGGACTACTGCAATGCACTCTATATAGGGCTACTCTGGAAGAATATCTGGAAGCTGCAGAACCAAAGGTTTTGAGTGCCTCAGGGCTATGTGTTGAACACCACTACTACATGAACTTCATTGGGTGCCAGTTTGATTATGAGTCCAATTCAAGGTGTTGGTTATTACCTTTAAAGCTCTTTATGACATGGATCCAGGTTATCTGTCTTGTCCCTATTTCATCTACCCATCCTGCCTGTTCAAGCCTGGGAATTGTGTTGCAAATTCTGTTGTTTAAAGGTTTTCGACTGGTGGGGTCTAGGAAGAGAGCCTTTTCTGAATGCTCCCCACCCTATGAAAAACTGGCCTTCAGAAGTGGGCCAAGCCTCTACCCTTCTGGCCTTTTGGAAGAGCATCAAGATCTGGCTCTGCCAACTGCAAGTCTGGAGGTATTTGGTAATTTAAGGATGATCCCTCCACTTTTCATAATTTTTATAATTCTTAACATTTTAAATATTTTAACTAAGTCTCTTTTGATGTTTTTTTATTTGTAAACCTCCCAGACTCTCTTAGGTAAGATTTAGAAATGTAATAACCAAATAATTGCCTAATATTAAATTGGGTTTTTTCCTTCTTCTATCAATTGGAAGAGAATAAAACAAATTATCTTGGTCACCTTCAATGTACCTTGAATCAACCACCTTTTCACAGATCCAGACAATCGATTCAAAGGAGATAGTCACAAACTGTTTAAAAGTAACCATGGTGTTTCTTTAGAAAATGTCCAGTGCAATGGCCTGATCTCAGTAAGAACCACAGCTGAACTCCAGGAAATGGAGGAGTAAGAAAATGAGAAATTATTACTATCCAACTTCAAGATTGATGAAAGATCATGGAGAATTTAGTAGAAAGAGGTCCAGAAGGATGTTGGTCAAGCAACAGATCACTTGAGCAGTTTGTACCATTGTCACATAAAATAAACACTTCTAGCAGTTGCTTGATGTGCACTGTGTCATCAATCTCCACTGTGTGGTGATAAAGAGAATTCTTTCTAGCCAAGACAAATGTGAAAAAGAACTTTATAAACATTACTGCCAACAGACATCATGCAAAAATAATTTCTACTAATCTGGTAAGGAAAACATTGAGCAGTTAAAATATAAACAAATTAAATGCATTACATTATCTGTTATGGTACTAAAATCATCTGGGCTTGAAATTAAGATTGGCAATCCATGACTGCATTTGGCAAAGAGAATATTAACTATTCATTGTTCAATTTTGCAATGACCAATCAGAAGTGGCATTTTTAATAACTTTCTTTGTGCAGTCCCTGAAAGGTATGCTTTGCAGCTGCTTATAAAGTTCCTTTAAATTTGAATGGAATTTTCCCAACACATAATCAGACTAATTGTTTTGATTCCTTTATTTTCTTTCAAAATTGCTATTCCAAGTGAGGCAACTATAATAATGCCATTTCATCTTTGTTTTTGTATCAGTTAAATTCTTCTTCAGTGATTGCCAGATCTTGATCTTATGGATCACAGAGCTGCACTTCTTTACAAAATGCAGCTGCAAAACAGGAGACAAGATAAACCAGATGAGAGACAGATCAAAGAAATATCTACCTTATTCATCTTGACAAGCCATGCTTGTATTGTAGTGTCAGGTTCTTCAGGTCACAATGGTGGAAAGTGGTTGCATTTAGAATATTTAAATTTTCAGTTTCGATAGTTAGAAAGCTCAGGTAATTGGCAAGATGTATTTCAATAAAAAGACAGTTTATTTTTCCAGATTGCAAAATCTGTTCCGGAATGATTGCTACTGAGAATGTATTCAACTGTTCCACCTTCATGCATGATTATATTATTATCTGATGTAGTATCATTATCAGTTGTAGTGATGATGGTGGTGGTGATGATGAAGATTTTCCAACCAGAGACTAGACAGAAATTCCAAAAGTTTAGGAAAGAAATGAGAATATGGGGCATCTTTGTTTTTATCCATCTGCTTAAGATCTGATGGACTTGGCTTATTCCATGTGCTATTAGTAAGTAGGGGCATCTTGTGGGTACTTGGAATCAGGTTGTCTCTGTGGCCATGCCTGCCATCTAAAAAGCATTCCCTGTGAAGTCCTCCACATCATCCTATTTAGTACTATTATTTGCACTTGCTTTTTTGTTTATTCTTTAATCTTAATTTTTTATATTTAATAAGTAGCCTATACTTATAATTGAGAAGATGATTGAGAAGATCTATACATTTAACTTGAATTAAATTTATTTGAAATTTTGAAACTGAATCCTGGAAGAACCAAGGCAGACAAAAGGATTTTATTTTTTGCACAATGTATAATTAAACTTTGGAATTAACTACCGGATAAGGAGTTGGAAGAAGTACCATAGGCAATGATAGCAGGCCAGTGTTAATCATCTATTTGCTGTATCTCAGGTGTGGTAAAATATAAGAAACTGGAATTCAGCCAATTGTTCTTTGAAGCGAATCAAACTTCAAAGCACCACATCTTATGATAATGTTCCCTTCACTCAGGAACAAAACAGTTCTAATTTCTGATGTTTCATTCATTCAATTTCATTCATCAGAATAGACTACAAGCAGAAATTCTGATGAATGAAAAAGGAAAACAAAACACATAGAAGAATTACCTTGTTCTAGAGTGAAGAGAACCTTAGCAGAAGATGTGGTGCTATCTACCAGCTTGGCTGGCTTTAAAGAAGGGTTGGATGAATCTATAGAAATCATAAGGATCATCAACTATTGGCTTTTTTCATGGTGATTAGCTCTAATGGTATTTGCTAGAAGAGTAGTGGGCTTCTTTGTTGGCAGATTGCTGGCCCACATGGACCAAGGGTTTGATCTAGCAGGGTATTGCTTATGGTCTTATTACAGAAGGAACATTGTACATTAGCTCCTTCTCCCAACTCTAATGTGCCAAAAAGAGCTGTTTAATTTAATTTGGTTTAATTTTAATAATTTAATTCTGTTTAATTTAATTTAATCTGTTTGATGTATTTCACCTCCTTTTGGAAACTCACCTTTCTTTTCACTGTTATGGCAGCTTAGTCTGTGATGTTGAGAACAGAACTGCAATAGTAAGACCAATTGTATTGCTGGCATTTATGCTTTGGAATCACGCTCCTCATTTGCAAAGATAACAAATGCATTCTAAGAGGAGACAAATAAGTGAGTGGCAGAACCCAGCTGACAGTTCACTGAAAGCCATTAACATTCTTGGAATGATATTTAAATGGAGAGAAAAGAAAAGAGCTTTCCAACTGCAATCCTTTTATTAACTCGGCATTCCAAGTTTGCTGACGAAAATTGGCTTGTGTCAAAATTGGCCTTAATGAAACAATGGCAAAATAATTCATTGGCCCAAATGTGTCTTTGTACCAATCCAACTCACATTTCTGAAACCACTCTTACAAAAGTATTGTAGGTAGATGGCAGTGCAATGTAGGTAAAAATCAAGCTAAGTGACAACTTAAAAATCCCAAAGGCTTGTGCAGCAAGAGATACAAGGCACTTACCATTCAAAAGCTGTTGTGTTTTCTTCTCTGACATTCCACTTAAAGTTTGTAGTGGTTGCAAAAAGCATTCCAATTAAGGCAAATCTGCCAGGGTCTCTATGAACCCAAATAAGCATGAATGCTCCAGAGCCGATGCTAATTATCCTAATGAATCTGAATGAGGCCGCAAGATTAACACAAAGCATTTTGTTGTTGTTATTGTTGTTGTTGTTGTTTTTGTTGGCATTGTGTGGTCTCAAAGGGATAAAGTGATACAATTGTCTTTCTCTGTGTTGACATTTCTCTAGTTCCATTTATGCTCTCATTATCTGCTTTATGCTTTGATGTTTAGTGATGGAGAGGGGCAATACCCCAGAGTAAACAGGCAGGTGCTGTCCTAGATTTGAGTTCTACCTCCTCTGAATTCATGTTAAAAAGAAAAATAGAAAGTAATTATCTGAAATCCAGGAAATGGCTGCAATCCTATATTCCAGGGCAATGCAAAAGTTACGCCTGGCTCCCCTCTGGATGTGAACTAACTCCCAGAATGTTGTTGTCTACATGAGCAGAATTCCACAAAGCAAGATAATATCCTAAATGAGAAAGGGTGAGCTACATGATAAGAAGCTCCCTTCTATAATGAACCTTAATTCTGAGTAAACAGATATAGGCTGAGTGCACAACTAATAATAAGAACAATGATGAGAACAATATAGGCTGTTTATAGCAGAGACCATTTTCTGCCACAGGACTCTTTAAGCGATTTGGGGTGGCTGTCTGTGAAGATTCTCTGTCATCCAGGTCATAATTGTCTCAAAGGTGCTTTTTCAAAAGGCAACTGGACTCTTTTTTTCTTTGAGGAAGATGCTTCTCTTGTCATCTTGAAGCTGCTTCCACAAAGAAAAAACACTCTAGTTGCCTTTTGAAAAAGCTCCCTTGAGACAACTTGGGGTAGAATTTGGAGTTATACTGTTCATTTACTCTATAAGAGTATTGAATTTTTTTTACGAGTCCGTAGTCCCTATTTAGGGTAGGGACAGGGCAATTGGATGGTGCTGAACATTGACTGGCTGGATGCCCTTCTTAGTGCCTATGTGGAGTTTGCAGAAGATCCACAAAGGGATAAAACAGTCCAACCTATCAAAAACAGCACCACAAAAATCAGATTAGGAACACAAGTTGAAATAGGGAAGAAAATGGTAAGTGAGCATCTGTCTACCCTAGATGAGTTCAAATCACCAGGACCGGATGGATTACACCCAAGGGTTCTGAAGGAACTGGCAGACGAGATCTCAGAACCACTGAACTATATCTTTCAGAGATCCTGGAGTAACGGGGAACTACCAGAGGACTGGAAAAGAGCTGATGTGGTTCCCATCTTCAAAAAAGAGGAAAAAACAGATCCAGGAAACTACAGACCTATCAGCCTGACCTCAATACAAGGAAAGCTTCTGGAAAAGATAATCAAGCAACGAATTAGTGAACACCTAGAAGCAAACAAAGTAATAGCCAAAAGCCAACATGGGTTTGTCAAAAACAGATCATGCCAGACTAATCTTATTGCATTCTTTGACAAAGTGACAAAATTAGTGGACCAGAGGAATGCCGTCGATATAGTTTAGTTGGACTTCCGTAAGGCATTTGATAAGGTAGATCATAACCTACTACTAGATAAAGTAGAAGAATGTGGGTTAGACAGCATCACCACCAGATGGATTCGTAACTGGCTGACCAACCGCACTCAACGTGTAGTCCTCAATGGAACTGCATCTACATGGAGGGAGGTATGCAGTGGAGTACCCCAAGGTCTGTTTTGGGCCCAGTACTCTTCAACATCTTCATCAATGATTTGGATGAGGGAATAAATGGGGAACTCATCAAATTTGCAGATGACACAAAGCTGGCAGGAATAGCCAACACTCCAGAAAATAGGCTTAAGATACAGAAGGACAAACCTGAACATTTGGCACTATCTAACAAAATGAAATTCAATGATGAAAAGAGTAAGGTTCTACATTTAGGAAACAAAAACGAAATGCACAGGTACAGTGTAGGTGGTACCTTGCTCAATAGTAGTAATTGTGAAAGGGATCTTGGAGTCCTAGTGGACAACCATTTAAATATGAGCCAGCAGTGTGCAGCAGCTGCCAAAAAGCCAACACAGTTCTAAGCTGCATCAACAAAGGGATAGAATCAAGATCACGTGAAGTGTTAATACCACTTTATAATTCTTTGGTAAGGCCACACTTGGAATATGGCATTCAGTTTTGGTCACCACAATGTAGAAAAGATGTGGAAACTCTAGAAAGTGTGCAGAGAAGAGCAACAAAGATGATTAGGGGACTGGAGACTAAAACATATGAAGAACGGTTGCAGGAACTGGGTATGTCTAGTTTAATAGAAAGAAGGACTAGGGGAGACATGATAGCAGTGTTCCAATATCTCAGGGGTTGCCACAAGAAGAGGGAGTCAAACTATTTTCCAAGGCACCTGAGGGTAGAACAAGAAGCAATGGGTGGAAACTAATCAAGGAGAGAAGCAACTTAGAACTGAGGAGAAACCTCCTGACAGTTAAAACAATTAATCAGTGGAACAGCTTGCCTCCAGAAGTTGTGAATGCCCCAAAACTGGAAGTCTTTAAGAAGATGTTGGATAGCCATTTGTCTGAAATGGTATAGGGTTTCCTGCCTAGGCAGGGGGTTGGACTAGAAGACCTCCAAGGTCCCTTCCAACTATGCTATTGTATTGTATATTTTTAAAATTTGCATTTAAAATCTCCCACTACATAGGATTGAACTCTCAAACTTCCAAGTGGGAGGCAAGCATCTTCACCACTAGGCCACCACACCATTCTTACAAGAAAATTCAATAATGCCATAAAATCTGCTACAGAACTTCAGGCTGGAACAGTGACTCTTTCAAATTTTCCTAAAACCTATGCACCAAAAGTAAACTTTAGAGTCTTGAGATTCAGGACAGGAGATAGGTTGGAGATATAAGGTTCAGATATCATGAACAATGATTTAAAAAAACCACAGTGGGAGCTGTAGTCCCCCAGTGCTCAAATAGCAACAGACTCTCTCAAAAAAGAAAAGAGCTATGGCATATTGAATTTACCACAACCCACGTCAAGGCTATAGTTGTTAGCCTGTGCTTTGGAGAGCTCTGCAGTTCTTGAGAAAATTATCAAATATTTTGCAGTGAGATTACTGATGTACAATCTTCCAAGAGGCTCATTACAATCAAACCTGTGTAAAAAGAATTTCTCTGAGTATGGAATATTGACAAGCTACAATAATAAGAACTGTTCAAATATCAAGTAAGGCAAGATAGAGAAGCTCTGATCCTTTAAGTAGTTGCAGAATTACATTTCCAGCCTAGCCAAATATGTGGGCTGCTGAAATTGCCCTTCAAGAACACCTGAAGACTCACTCGTTTCCATCCCCCATATGCAGGGGTATGATTGCTTGCCAAGACTACATAGAGTTTGTATTTTTGAAAATATGTAAGCTTTACATATAGCTTCAGATGGGACAATATGGCCATCACATTAATCTTATCTACCTTCTATCCAGGAATACCCATGGATATTTTATAAGAAACATATGTGAACAAGACTGAGGAAATAAACTGAAACACTATGGTTTTAACCTAGTAACTTTTTTAGCAAGATCCAGGATGTCATCTAATTGACTGCATAAACATAACACCATTGATCTGTCATCAAGATTCCCAAAACTTTTTTTTCCCTCATGAAAGAAGCTTCTGTTTTCCTGCCTCGTTCTCAGGATGTTTTTGTATGGATTGCCCTCTTTCAGGATGACAATATCTGCAGGAAACCTGAGGTGCAGCAGATTATTAGAGAGAAAATTGAATAATGATAAACAATGCCTGCAGGCCCACACCCACTGTAGTTCCATCCATCCATCCATCCATCCATCCATCCATCCATCCATCCATCTGTCCATCTATCTGTCTATCATATCTATCTATCTATCTATCTATCTATTTATCTATCTATCTATCTATCTATCTATCTATCTATCTATCTATCTATCTATCTATCATCTATCTATCTATCTATCTATCTATCTTTCATCTATTTATCATTTATCTATCATCTATCTATCATCTATCTATCTTCTATGTGTTATCTATCTATCTATCTGTCTGTCTATCTATCTATCTATCTATCTATCTATCTATCTATCTATCTATCTATCTATCTATATTTCATCTATCTATCATCTATCTATGTTCTATGTATCATCTATCTATCTATCTATCTATCTATCTATCTATCTATCTATCTATCATAAATTTATTTATTTATTTATTTATTATTCATATTTATAGACCGCCCCCTCTCCCGAAAGGGACTCGGGGCGGTGTACAGTCATTAAAATGCGTTATAAAATACATACATAAAACAGTTAAATAATTAAATACGTAGGTGAAGGAGGTTGTAAGACTGTATATAGAATAATAAATATAATACATTAAAAACTTATTAAAACCCCAAACCCAATTAAAATGAATAAATCCCCGGGAGGTAAAACTAAGAAAGTGCCAGGCAATAGCAAAGTGCCAGGCAATAGCAATTCAAACGTATTTCAAAGATATTATTGAAAGTACACTATTCCAGAAAAATTGGAATCTATTTCTAGAAGTATCCTCTTTAAGAATACACTTGCTTGACTCTTGTTAGTCAAGAAACTTCATGGGAACAAAGAACGTGGGTGATTTAGATACTTTCTCATTAATCTTTTTAATTGACAGAAGAAGAAGGGGAGGAGGGAGGGAGGGAGGAAGAGAGGAAGGAAGCAAGCAAGGAAGGAAACTATAGTTTAATGACTATCTACGTGGATGAAATTTATGAGAGAGATTTAGTTTCCAGAAATATTATCGGAATTATCTGTATGATAGAATGCTGGCATAAGATAGGTTGCATCTCAGAAGAATGGGTAAAAATGCATTTGTCAAAAACATAGTAAATTTGATTAGGAGGCGTTAGGTGTTAGATGAAAGATTAGGATGATCTGAAGTGTCATTTAATGTTTACATGAGATGCCTCTACTGTTAGCTGACTTCTATTTAAAACATCGGCAACAGATAAGTTAAGCCAATTGTTGGAGCTCTAGTAGTATTACTGTTGCTGAATCAAATCCTGTTTGTCTCTTCAGTCATTTAGTCATAGATTTATCTGACATCAGCAATGGGTACTCAACAGAGACAATGGGCCATCAATGACAAGTTCATCTCATGCTCATTCCCCACAGTGTTGGCTTTCAGTATTATAACAAAACTTCTTTTGGGAGATCCATCATCAGGATGGACTTCCAAAGTAAAACTTCACTTGCAATTCTATCCATAAATTCACAGGAGACATAGTGAGGAATATCAGCTTTAAGGGGATAGGTATCCTAAAATCAGTAAATTCTCAAACTGCATATAGCTTTCTAGGCAAGTTTCTTAATTATTCTGATTTTAAAGGTGAAGTACAAAATACAGAATGCCAACAAGATAACAGAAGTAGGTGCACAGATTAGAGAATTAAAACGACTGAAAAGGCCTTTTATTTATTTACTTGCTTTTTGCATGGTACTAATTGGACAGAGGTTGATGATGATTGTGCTATTCAGAGAGAGAGAGAGAGAGAGAGAGAGAGAGAGAGAGAGAGAGAGAGAGAGAGAGAGAGAGAGAGAGAGAGAGGGAGGGAGAGAGGGACCTGAGTAATCATTTTGAAACAAAAACTCAATATTATGGTTTTCCAAGTCCTTCAAGTAAAATAAAACTCTTTTAACATTCTTACTTTTGGAAGTGAGAACTAGGAGTACCACATACAGGGTATCTGAGAAGGGGCTTGCTGCAGACTCCATCTGTTAGAGAATTTCCGCTAATGGGGTCAGGAGACCCCCACTGGGTCTCCTGCCCTAGGGAACACTAGAGGTGAGATTTGCTCCTCCTCTTCTGGCTCCTGGAATAGTCAGCAAACTTGGTTTTTCCAGTTGGCTGGTGATCTTACAATTAAATAGAATAGAAGAAGGGACCTTGGAGGCATTCTAGTCCAACCCCCTGCTTAGACAGAAAACCCTATACCACCTCAGACAAATGGTTATCCAATATCTTCTTAAAAGCTTTCGATGTTGGAGCATGTACAACTTCTGGAGGCAAGTTGTTCCATTGATTAATTAATTAATTGACCTTGATGGGGATGCTTGTGGGGTAAGAAGAAGACCTCACTCCCATGCCATCTGCTCACTTAGTCTTAGTTTTTATGTAACTCTTCTTAATTTTAATTGTCTTTATAATTATATTTTTAAAAATTTGTAAGATGCCCAGTGTCACCTTATTAGTGAGATGAGAATCATATAAATTTTAAAAAATGAATATTGAAAAAGTTCATAATGTATTAAGCATCTTCTCCAAGCATTTGGGGAACCTTGGTAAACCCATCTGCCATTACACCACTCTCCCCTTTTATGAAGAATCTAGGAAGTAATATCATATACTGAATAAATGATAGTAAAAGTAGACAACTAATTAAAAACCAGCATTGTAAAATGAATGGATATATGAATAGATGACAACTGAAATTTTAGAGACACAGTAGTGTTTATGTTCAGGCCAGTGAAAAGTTTCTGCTTCTGTGTTGCATTCAGTGAGTGCTTTGCTTTTGTTTCAAATTCAGTCTTTCCCCTACATGCATTTATTTCTCTGATGTCAATCCTGTTAGATTAAAGGACTCTTTCTTCTTTCTTCATGACGTTCAATTCAGTAATAAGATGTTCATCTGGCATTTGAAAATGCATGGTTCACTAGTCCATATGATTTTGCCTTGTTCCTCCGTGGATTTTATTACATCTGTATATTTTTTATATGAACACTACTAAATGAGCTTTTTTAAACAAGTCCCTATGGTTATATACTCTTACAGTCCATATATTCCCTCAGGTATTACATTACAATTATGGTAAGGGAAGTGACTATGTCAAAAATTAATATCTCTTTTCAATGTCTCTCTGAGTTATTCTCAATGTCAAAAATAGCTAATGGGATGGCAAAATTTGGAGGGTGTTGCACAGCCAGGTGGAAGAAAGAAGTAGAAGAACTGGATTAAGAAAGAACTATTGCACAAGAACCTTAAAAGTTATTAGAAAGTAAAAGACTGGATGTTGATTGAGTTCTGCAAAATACTTAGATGAAAACAATCTCAGTAATTTCAATGTGGAAACATAGATTTGAATTGCAATTTTAAAAACATCCCTCCTTCTAAATATATCAAAACATTTGACATTATCTGCAACTACTGTACTTCAGATGTTTTTCTCCTTCCTTCACTGAAGAAGTATAGTTAAAGATGTATATTTTCCAGATCCAAAAGTAGGAAAAAAGATCTAGAAATCAATTCTGATTAGAAATTAATACTGAATATCATTTCTATCTATCTATCTATCTATCTATCTATCTATCTATCTATCTATCTATCTATCTATCTATCATCTATCTATCTATTTATTTATTTATTTAATTCTTCGTATTTCTAAACCGCCCCCTCTCCCAAAAAGGGACTCGGGGCGGTGTACAGTCCACAATAAATAACAGATAAAATACCTGAATGTCTGAAGAACTATGTGAATCATAGTAAAATTTGTCTCAAAATGGACTACGTAGAATTCGTAGTCACCCTCATCAACCACACTCAAAAGGCTGAGCTATTTCCAGTATGTTAGACTTGCCTGGTATGTAGCTGCTCAAAATGAGAAGCTTCACTGGAAAAAGAATGTGAGGAAAACTAATTTATTTCATAAATGCATAAATGCAATTCAGTAAGTAAAATTGCATTTTGTAAGCTGTCCAGGGGTCGCCTCTAGTCAAAATGGGCAGCAAACAAGTCTAATAAGTAAGTAAGTAAGTAAATAAAAGCATTCAAAGCCCTATGCCTGAATTCACAAATGCACCCTTTTCTTCTTATTCTATCAAAATATTATCTTGTTTGTGAAGAGTAGGGTACATTTCTGAGTCTGTCTGGTCTCCAGAAGTAGCTTGGCCTTGATTTGTATCCAACAATTCTAAAACTGTAGGAAAGGCATTTGAAAGAAGGCAATTCAAAATATTGTCATATGGTTGCCAAGAAAATGGCACGGACATGTCTTTGTAGGCAGTTGGAGCTAAGCAGCTTTACATTGTCATTTTTAATGAATAGACTGGATGAAGTTCTTCTCCATCCTGGCTTGTCTGAAAAGGAGAGAAAGGGAGCTAAAGCTGTGTGAAAAGTAGAGAATGCCAGAAATAAGGTAATTCCCTTTCTATGCCTTCTGGGTTCAAATTCACAAACTCTCCACATTGCCTCATTATCCCTTAAAATGCCATAATTGTATCTGACTAACTTGCTGTCCAATAGCCTTATCAGATGTGACTATGGGGGAAAGAAACAATAAAGCAGATGGGATTGTGTGTCTGTGAAGAGACACATAGTCTGTGAGATTTTCTGCACATTTCCACCTGTAAATAATGTCCATCTGTCCCAAAGAAGATGGATTTAGGCAGAATGAAGAGGATCAACCCTACCTTTTCTTATAAAATAAAAAACAGAAAATTTTGTATAATACAGAGGGAACATCTTGACAGTTCTGCCTAATTTTAAGTATCCACTTTCATTTCAGAGGTGGTCTTCAGAAGGATTTCTTGATTATTTATGGTGCAATATTACACATATCAACAATTCACCATCTAAGTCAGGGGTGTCCAAACTTGGGAACTTTAAGACTTGTGGACTTTAACTCCAAGAATTCCCCAGCCAGCCATGCTGGCTGGGGAATTCTGGGAGTTGAAGTCCACAAGTCTTAAAGTTCCCAAGTTTGGACACCCCTGATCTAAGTAGAACAATAATGTGGTGCCTGTTATGAAGCTATAAATGCCATCAGGAAATGAATGCACTAAAAAAGTCATAGGTGCTGTGATTATCCAGTTGTGAATGTTGTATAAACTGATGCTATCATAAAGTTTGGGAATTTTACAATGCGTCACTTTGAGCCTTGACAAGAAACTTCGTACAAGAATATAGGGTCCAATTTTCCAATTCAGAGCAGGCTGATTTGGAGAATGTGAGTAATGTTAGCTGTTTATATCTAAGTAAAGCCTATCATTGATTCCTGTAACTGATGACTTGGCAACAATGACAAAGTGATTTGTCACTGTCTTCTGTTTGTTCAATTCAGCCTATAGCCATAGGATTCGTGAATAATTTCCCATTCTAGAACTAACCAGGTTAGCTAAGATAAATACACACACTATATAGTAATACTCATCTTTAGGAATGAGCAGATCTATCTGTTTGATTTTTCTGTTTTTCATTCCTCTAGTCTAAACTTATTTTTGGATTATTATATATATTTGAAAAAGAATCATGATTATACTCACAATATGCATTTTTCTCTCTTTTTTGTTTCTCTCTCCCAGAGCCCAGTTCTCTCCTTATACACATTTTTGAAATTAGAGCTGTATATGAAATTGTTGTGGCCTGCCAGTGGCCAGCAGAGCTGGTAGCAGATTCGGGCAGTGAGGAGGTTGGGTAGAAACATGGGCCAGTCCTGGAGTGTGGAGAAGGCTCCGATGAGGGCTCTGTGTCAGAGACAGAGAGGGAGCCAGAGCCGTATGCCAATTATCAGCTGCCTTCAGAGTCAGACATCAGTGAGGCAGATGAATAGCTGGAGCCTGTTCCCAGTGTGCACATGCACAGAGTTGCCAGACGAAGGGAACAGATAAAGAATAGGAGTTGACTTGGGAGTAAGGCCACAGGGAGATGATGAATTGCCTCTCCCAGAGGAAGTAAAAGAAGAGTGAAAGTGGAGTGGAGTTTGCAGGAGACAATTAGTTCGCTTAATTCACGTAATCATGACTCTCTGAGCCTCCTTGCCAAGTTTTTCAGATATCAGCCTGGCAACTGTCCAAGTCAGATAAGGTCTGTGACTGTAAATCCTCTCTTGAAAGACTTTGTTGGATGTGAATGAGAAGAATTCACAGTAAATTAATAAAAGGGATTTTTGTTGAGACAAGGAGTTTGCTTCATACTCTTGGGAAGCCTAGGTCAGAATAGAAATGCAGACTGCAGCATATAATTTTAACATACAATAGAAGACAGGTTTCTTTAACAATATTTTTTGAAAGGGGAAAGCTTAAGTTCATCTGAGCTCTTTTTAATGTCCTGTTTCCAAAATTTGACATAATAATCAAGGTGAGGTCTGAGAAGAAAGAGGAATTACGAACATCTCTGCACTACACTCTTCCTCCTGTGAGGTCCTTGGTGCTCTCTGAATTTAGCTGCTGGTTGTTGTTTTTTGAAAGCATCTTATTACAAAATTATGTAACATTATTAGTACTAGATAAAATCATTGCACTGAAATGTTACCTGGTTTGGTAATGACACATCTGCAAGAAAACAACCAAGTTTAGAGTGTACCAAGGACCCACTGTTCAAGCTTCAGATACAAATATTATCTTTTATCAGTACTCTTCTACCTTAAATATCTAAAAAATAAATAAATAAGGGAACAGTGCACTGATGGACTTGTTTCTTTTAAAAAGCCCCCAGGAAAAGTTTTAGGAAAGAAAAAAATTGTACTTAAAACTAAAATTCTGTTGGTTTCAAACTAGCATCACTCTGCATGCCAAGCAAGTATTATAATCGCCAAGCCACTGACAAAGATTGATAACAGAAATTGGAATAGATCTCAGTGAGGAAAACCTGGGAAATGAGGTGAGATTTCACAGTAGCCTATGACAAAGTAAAGTCCATTGAACATTTCAGACAACGTTTGAATCAACTCAAGCTGGAAAAACTACTGTATCTACCTTCTATGCAGGAATTTTGAAGGATGTCATATTCACAGTGACTTAAAGATGAGGAGAGGAGAATGACATTTATTTTTTTGCCATCCAGAAACTGCTTATGGACCATACTCATCACAGGGCTATCTGGCAATGTGAATATGCTTTATTTCTTAGTATTTTGAAACTTTCCTTTTATTGATGCAACCTAAACTGCCTTTTTTTGTAGCCACTGAACTTCAATTCCAAGATAATGAATGTCTAGAAAGCATACAGTAGATAGTACTTCATATGTCCTATAACCAAGCTAGATTTCACAATCTCTATCTATGAACCTTTCAGCTAGTGCTGGATGTCTGCTTTGGTCTTTGATTCTATTTTGACAACCTGTGTCTCACCTACTTCTCAGGTTCTCTATTCAATGGCTTGTGATTTATTGGCTGCTTTATAATCTCTGACTTTACTAAGAGTCAAATTACCCTACTTACTCTGAGACTGGGCATTTTATGAGAGAACAAAAATCTAAAATGTTGCAACTTTAAATTGCAAACTACAAGGATATTTTGCTGAAGGTTTTCAGAAGCCTTCAAGCATTTAATAATATTAATACATTTTACCATGCTTCATTATTTTTTATATGTGGGAAGATTGAAAGTTTACCCAAGCAAAAGAACCATACTTATTTTTAGGAAAATAGGTAAGAATATGCATTGTCGGCCATATTAGGGCAGAACAGATATTTGAAAATATGTTACCTAGATGAAAAATGGAAAATCATGTTTATTTTTGTTTCTTTTACATGTGACTATCTAAAGTTTTTCTTTGGACAGATAATAATAATAATAATAATAAATTTTTATTTGTTAGCCGCACCCTCTCCCGAAGGACTCGGGGCGGCGTACAATAAAAACACATAAAATATACAAGTAAACAATACATATACAGATAAAAATAAACACATACACGTACGTACACATATACATATACATGGAGGAGGTATCAAATATATAAAACAGAATTTAAAATTGACAATTTAAAACACCCTCAATTAAATTACAAGATTTAAAAAACCCGTCAGGAGCGATAGGTAAAACTATGGTTGAGCCAGGCCAGCTAATTGGAAGAGGTGGGTCTTGAGCTTTGCACGGAAGGAGCGGAGGTCAGAGGTAGTCCTGATATCAGGGGGGAGGTCATTCCACAGGGCTGGGCCCGTCACAGAGAAGGCTCTGATCCTAGGCGTCGCTCCCCGACACTGTTTGGTGGACGGCACCTGGAGAAGTCCCTCTCTGTGCGAGCGAATTGGTCGTAGATGGCAAAATAGTATATCTGTGCAACATATATACAAACAGAAAAGGTTAAAATTATTGGCACACTGAACAGTATCCTTCTCCTCTGTGTGCTGCTGAGTTCTCTGAGTCTATATGTAGTATAGCTAGAGCACAATGCCAAGATAGGTCTGGCTTTCAGACAACAATGGCAAATGGGATTTTGAAAATTTGTTTTTGATTCTCAGCTCAGTATTTCTACCAATAGCAATAGCACTTAGGCTTATATACTGCTTCACATTGCTTTACCACCCTCTCTAAGAAGTTTACAGAGTCAGCTTATTGGCCCCAACAATCTGGGTCCTCATTTTACTGAGCTCAGAAGGATGGAAGGCTGAGTCAACCTTGAGCCAGTTAGGTTCGAACTGCTAGCAGTCGGCAGAAGAATTAGCCTGCAATACTACATTCTAACCACTGTGCCACCGTGGTTCTCTTTCAATTCTACCAATCTCACCAATATTGTATTTTCACAACCTTACAGCATAGTGATTAAATTTTTCTTTGTGTTACTTTTTGTGCTCTGTACTAGATGGTAGGATCCTCAGACTTGATTTATTTTTCAGAAACAATTCAGTTTTACTGGTATGATTGATTATGTGAATGGATGGATGGTATTTTATTTTAACTCTGTAATTCACGAGCTATGTACAGCTATGAAGAACATCTATTAGCTTTTCAACAATCATCATTTTCCATTTAACATGCATGCATAACTTCTACTGTGATATCATTATGCGTCAGAGGTGGGTTGCTCCCAGTTTGGCCCTAATCAGGCAAACCGGTAGTAGTGGGGTTGAGAGGTTCTGCCTACCCACTCGGATGCTTCTGTGTGAAAACATTGTGTGAGCGCAGTGCGCACACGTGCATGAGCAAACCAGTAGTAAAAAAAAATGGAAACCCACCACTGCTATGTGTGTTATTTTGTCTTCATTCAGGTTAGGCACAGGTGCTAACACTCATCCTACTGGACAGCATAAGATAAGCGTAGCCATTCACATTTATCCATTTGTAATGTCATCCAATCATAGGAAATGATACTGTACACTTCACATGTTGCTGAAAATAAATAAAATAAAAACAACAAATACTTGTGCTTTTCTCATGCTAGATTATTAGACAATAGAGTATGTTTACTGAGACTTACTTGAATCCATCAAACTTGATATGTGGTATCTTCTACCAGACCAGATCATTTTTATAGCTTTCAGTTGAACTTGTAAACCAGCCATATTGGTTTTTGAACATTACTGGTACAAAAACATACCTTAAATTTGACAATTCCTGTTTCCACCATCACCCAAAACACATGCAGAATTTCTAATTGATGAAAACAATCCAATGCAGTTGAAGACAAAGAATATATTGCGTATAATTTCAGGCCAGTGTTCTGTCTTAGTGTAATGATAGTGTTTGCCTAGAATTCCAATTATTAACTTCATAGCACAGTTTTATTGCATAAAGTTCTGAAGGTAGAGACATCAAAGACCTATTTTTAAAAAGAATAAATAAATTAAGCATGTAAGTCTGGCAAATAAGCTTCCTAGGAACTTGTATACCCTAGAGGTACAAGGGCCAATTACTTTTATTTATTCTCTGTTCCCATGACACCTGAAATCTTTGCATATGATATAAAACATTAAAGTAGGTTCTGCTTGAATACTAATGTATATTAATTCTTTGCTAATATAACTTTTCTCTTGCTTTCTCTTGGTTTCATTATAATGAACAACAATTGCATTTTTTAAAGCAACTACTATAAATCATAGACTGCTTATGACTCTACACTGAACTTAATGTTACGCTGTTTGCTAGTTCAATTAAAGAAAGAGGTTTCATGCTGTGTTTCTTTCTCTTTCTCTCACTGTATGGAGAGAATAAACCTGTTGAAAATGATTATGATGATGACATGTCAACTATGCAACTTCTTTAGACAGTGATGTACTAATTAATGATGTTATCTGAATATCAAGCTGGAAAAGATATTTCACACTTAGTTATGAAGAGAAGGCCATCAAAGTGGATGCAGAATGTCGTATATCATTTTTTTGGCATCTTCAGATTAACATCCAGGCAACAGACAGTGAGAATGAGTTCTTCTCAAGATCCATATCCTCCAGAATTGACAATGGACTAGGTGGAAGAAGAAGAAGAAGAAGAGGAGGAGGAGGAGGAGGAGGAGGAGGAGGAGGAGGAGGAGGAGGAGGAGGAGGAGGAGGAGGAACCACCACCACCACAACAGAATTGAATAACAATGACAATAAAGCAACTATATGTGTTCAACTAACATAACATATCTAACATAACAGTTGTATAATTCAAGGCAAAAATATAGAGGCAACATCTATTTTTAACCTTGAATTCATAGGCATCATTAAAGGAAAAAAATCAGATGTAGCAATCAAATAAAATATTTTTGGCTAACCCAGTTTTTTTTAAATGTATGAGTATATGACAGAAAACCCTTGGGAGACAGCCACTTTATCTTCTTAAGTAAAGCATGATTTTTATAAGACTTTGAATTTAGTAATATATTGAGTCTCCAGGGAGCTTTTATTTTATTTTTTTCATTTTTGATTTTTATTGGCTTTTATAGAATATTTGTCCCTAGAAATCAATGCAAAGAGATGAAGAAATTAATCTAGAAAGTGCATTTCCCCACAGAAGTCTATATGAAAGTATATACTAAGGGACATACTAAAATCAGATAACATACTTCATGACAGAGGCTATAAAGTAATATAGGAAATAATATATGAATAATGTATGCAAAAGAGAAAAGGGTCTTGTCCAGTAGTGTTTTGTGAGGGGACAAATTGCAATATGATTGATAGTCACAGTGTAAGCTTCAGGTATGGTTTGCATCATGATTCTGTACCATGTTGCCAAGTTTCACACACAGACACATACAGACAAACACACAGAGGGCATACAGAGCCAGGGCCTGATGCTGATGCTCTGCAATGCAAGGTCCGCTGTTAACAAGGCCCCCCTTATAAATGAGTTGATCTCAGAGGGGGAGCCGGACCTTGCAGGGATAACGGAGACCTGGTTGGGCCACGAGGGTGGTTTACCTCTTGTGGAGATGTGCCCACCAGGCTACCGTGCATTCCATCAGCCGCGGGCCCAGGGTAAGGGTGGCGGGGTGGCGGTTATTATACGGGAGAGTATGGAACCGAGGGAGTTCACTGTGCCGCAGATATCCGGTTGTGAGTCCCTTGGTGTGAAATGGGGCCCCGGGAGGCAGTTGGGCTTGCTGATTGTATACTTGGCTCCTTGCTATGCATCAGCGGCCCTGCCTGAGCTCCTCGAGCTGATCACGGAGACGGCGGTTGATACCCCCAAACTTGTGGTTATGGGGGATTTCAACCTGCCGTCGACGGGTGAAGCATCCGAGGTGGCTCGGGAGTTCATGGCTTCCATGACAGCCATGGACCTGACCCAATTAATTCAGGGCCCCACACACGAAGGTGGGCACACACTGGACCTTGTTTTTGTCTCTGGACAGTGGACGAGTGATCTGGGAATAGGGGATTTGGTTATTACACCCCTGTCATGGTCAGATCACTCATTTCTCTGGCTCGACTTCCCCGGCGCTACACCCCACCGCGGGGAGGCGGAACCTGACTGTCCCAGATGGTTCCGCCCCAGGCGACTGATGGAACCGGACAGGTTCCAGACGGAGCTTGGGCCACTTCCTGTAGCCCTGACCCACTCCCGGACGGAGGACCTAGTGGCTGCTTGGAATAGGGCTGCTGCTGGGGCCTTGGACCGGGTAGTGCCTTTGCAGCCTCTCCTGCGGCAACGAACCACCCTGGCGCCTTGGTTTACCGAGGAGCTGAGGGTGATGAAACACCACAAGAGACGCCTAGAAAGCAGGTGGAGGTCCTCACGCTCCGAATCTGACCGAACACAGGTAAGATCCTATTTACGGACTTACCTTGTGGCACTGAGAGCGGCCAAACATAGACACTGTGCCGCTCTTATTGCGTCTGCAGATAACCGCCCTGCCGCCCTGTTTCGGGTGACCCGCTCCCTCTTATCACAGAGGCCGCGGGAAGCCCCTCTGCAGGGTAGAGCAGAGGAGTTTGGGGAATATCTGCAGGACAAAATCGCTCAGATCCGGAGTGGATGGGCCCCCTTCAGTGGCCCAGGGGAGACGTCGGAAGCAAGTCTTGAGGCACCACGCTGGGAGGAGTTTGACTCTGTTGCCCCCGAGGATTTGGACAGGTTATGTGGGCGACTGCGAGCCACTACATGTTTATTGGACCCGTGTCCCTCCTGGCTTGTACTGGCATCCTGGGAGGTTACACGAGGCTGGCTCCTGGGTCTTGTGAATGCTTCATTGGGGGAGGGGTCCTTGCCGGTCGCCTTGAAAGAGGCGGTGGTGAGGCCCCTACTCAAGAAGCCTTCCCTGGACCCGGTGGAGCTAGCTAATTACCGTCCCGTCTCCAACCTTCCCTTTTTAGCGAAGGTTGTAGAGAGTGTGGTGGCACAACAGTTCCCACGTCACCTGGAGGAAACCGACTATCTAGACCCGTGCCAGTCCGGCTTCCGGCCCGGTCACAGCACGGAGACGGCCTTGGTCGCATTGGTGGACGATCTCTGGAGGGCCAGAGATAGGGGTTGTTCCTCTATCCTGGTCCTATTAGACCTATCAGCGGCCTTCGATACCATCGACCATGGTATCCTATTGCGCCGGCTGGAGGGGATGGGAGTGGGGGGCACCGTTTTACGGTGGTTCTGCTCCTACCTCTCCGGCCAGACGCAATGTGTGTTGGCAGGGGAGCAGAGATCGACCCTGAGGCCACTCACTTGTGGGGTGCCGCAGGGGTCGGTCCTCTCGCCCCTCCTGTTCAACACATACATGAAGCCGCTGGGTGAGATCATCCGTGATTTTGGGGTTGGATACCATCTGTACGCTGATGACACACAGCTGTACATCTCCACCCCAAACCACCCCAACGAGGCCGTCGAAATGATGTCCCGGTGCTTGGAAGCTGTTCGGGTCTGGATGGGGGACAACAGACTCAGACTCAACCCCTCCAAGACTGAGTGGCTGTGGCTACCGGCGCCCCGGTTCAACCAGTGGATTCCATCGCTGGCCATAGGGGGCGAACAACTGCCCCCCGTGGAACGGGCGCGCAATTTGGGCGTCCTCCTTGATGCCCAGCTGTCGAAGGATGACCATGTGGCAGCCGTGGCAAGGGGGGCGTTCCACCAGGTTCGCCTGGTGCGCCAATTGCGCCCCCTATTGGATCGGGATGCCTTACGCACGGTCACTCATGCGCTGGTGACGTCTCGCCTGGACTACTGCAACGCTCTCTACATGGGGCTCCCCTTGAGATGCACCCGAAGACTACAGCTAGTTCAGAATGCGGCCGCGCGGGCCATCATGGGAGGGACAAGATACTCCCATATAACACCACTCCTGCGCGAGCTGCACTGGCTGCCTGTGGTTTTTCGGGTGCGTTTCAAGGTGTTGGTTACTATCTTCAAAGCGCTCCATGGCACGGGACCTAGTTACCTGCGGGATCGTATCTCACCTCATACATCCCTGCGACCAATCCGCTCTCACAGGGAGGGACTCCTCCAGGTGCCGTCCACGAAGCAGTGTCAACGGGCGGCGCCCAGGAGTAGAGCCTTCTCTGTGATGGGCCCAACCCTCTGGAATGACCTCCCCCCTGATATTAGAACTACCATCGACCTCCGCTCCTTCCGACAGAAGCTTAAGACCCACCTGTTCCAATTAGCTGGCCTAACTGACTTATAGTCCCATTCAATCCTCCTGGCAAACATCTTATTGGGTAGTTTTTAAGGGTATTTTAAGGATATTTTTAATGTTTATTTGTATTTTAATTTAAATATTGTACAGTCCACATCCTACCTCCTCCGTTTAACTATTTGTTAACTATTTGTATATTAAGTAAACCTATATTGTGTATTTATTCTGTTTTAACATGACTGTACACCACCCCGAGTCCTGTTTAGGAAAGGGTGCGGTTTATAAATTAAAGTTGTTGTTGTTGTTGTTGTTGTTGTTGTTGTTGTTGTTATTATTATTATTATTATTATTATTATTATTATTATTATTATTATTACACACAGTGTCAGCTGCTGAAATATCTTCTAGCTGTTGGAAGTACTGGGGGAGGCTCAGGGTTGACACTAAATGTAGTCAGAATACAGCTGGAAGGGACCTTGGAGTCCTTCTAGTTCAACTCCCTTCTCAATCAGGAGACCCTATACCAGTGATTCTCAACCTTCCCAATGCCGCGACCCTTTAATACAGTACCTCATGTTGTGGTGACCCCCAACCATTTAATTATTTTCGTTGCTACCTCATAACTGTAATTTTGCTGCTGTTATGAATCGTAATGTAAATATCTGATATGCAGGATATATTTTCATTATTACAAATTGAACATAATTAAAGCATAGTGATTAATCTGCCAGTCTTGGTTTGGGAGAAGATCAGCCAGGCTGGGATTTTCCAGGATAAAACGACCTCCCTGCCTGCCTCCAGCAGCAGTTCATGGTTTACATGAGTTTCACTTTATTAAGTTTACTTTTTTTACATTCCGTTCCCCCACCCACCGTTTTCTTTCTTTCTTTCTTTCTTTCTTTCTTTCTTTCTTTCTTTCTTTCTTTCTTTCTTTCTTTCTTTCTTTCTTTCCATTCCTTCCTCTCTTTTCTTCTTTCTTTCTTTCTATTCCTCCATCCTTCCCTTTTCTTTCTTTCTTTCTTTCTTTCTTTTAGCCCGCAGGACAGGACCAGCGGTGGCGGTGGCAAAGGGAGCTTCCAGGCCCAAGGCGGCTTGAATCATGTGCCTGCCTGGGCGAGAGTCTGTCCCGCCAGCTGAAGTGGATGGCCCGACTGCCCCCACCGGTCTCCTGCTCTCTGGACGCCTTTGATCCTCTGTGCAGGTGGCTGGGCTGAAGTGGCACCACCGACCGCTCTTGCTTCAGATGTCCATCAGAGTTGAGGCTGATCCGCCACTCAGAAGAACCTGTCTCTCTCCCACTTCAGCCCCTCGGCCTTTCCCTGGCATGGAGACCAGGTGGGATGGCGTCTGGGTTGCGTCCGGAGCAGGGGGGAGGTTGCTTCGCCACCTGGCGCTCTTCCTGCACCTGCCACTTCAGGATGTGCTCCTGAGCATCGGTGACACTGGTGGAGGTGGATGGTCTTAGGCGACCCCTATGAAAGGGTCGTTCGACCCCACAGGTTGAAAACCTCTGCCCTATACCATTTCAGACAAGTGCTCTGCCCAGTCTTTTCTTTCAATTCTCCAGTGATGAAGCATCCACAACTTCTGAAGGCAAGTTGTTCCATTGGTAATGGTTTTCACTGGTGGGAAGTTTCCCCTTACTTCCAGGTTGCTTCTCTCCTTGATTAGTCTCCATCCATTGTTTCTTGAGCTTTGGAAAATAAATTCACTCTCCTCTCTGTGACAGCCCATCAAATATTGGAATTTTGCTATCATGTCACCCTTTTCTCTAGATTAGTCGTACCCAAATCCTGCAACTGTTATTCATATGTTTATGAAGAATAAAACTAATAGTCTTAGTTGCTCTTCTCTGCAGTCTCAACATCTTTTTTGTAATGTGGTGACCAAAACTGGATGCTGGATTCTAAGTGTGGTCTTACTAAGGTTTTATAAAGCAGTACTAATACTTCATGTGATTTTGATTCTGTGCCTCTGGCTATACAACCAAGGATAATATTGTTTTTTTTCTGGCTGCTGTCATATACTGCTGGCTCATATTTAAGTGATGATCCATTAGAACTCCAAGGGCCCTCTCACAGTTACTGTTTTTGAGCCAAATTTCACCTAATCTGTGTTTGTACCTTTGGTTTTTCCTGAGGTGTTAAACCTTGCTTTTCTCCACATTAAATTTCATTTTATTGGATAGGGTCCAGTTTTCAAATCTATCAAGTTCCTTTTGAAACCGAAGCTTGTCTTCTTGGGTATTGGCTATTCCTGCTAGCTTAATATCATTTGATGAGTTCTCCTTCTATTCCCTCATCTAACTCATTTATGAAGATATTACAGAGTATTGGGCCTAACATGGAACCTTGTGGTACCCCACTGCTTACTGTCAGGCGTGCCACATTCAATATTCAAGAAAGAAAACCCCCAACTCCATTTAAGTAGAGATAAAGGTACTTTTACTGGACATGAAATGAAAACAGCTAAATTGAAGCAAGATCCGAAGCAAAAAAGTGTGAATGTGTACATATCAAACATTTGCCCAAGACCTTTCCCCCAGTTACCCCAACCCAATGTCCAATCTGCAACTCCCAAAGGTGTCATGTGGGGTGCATCTTCAAGTGGCCTCATTCAGCTGGTATGCAGAGATGGTTGACCTTGACCAAGCCTAAGCTCGAGCCATCAGCATGCGCAGAAGATGGTGAGAACAAAACTCCCTTCATGATAACTCCTCCAGTATCTAGTAATCCCCCCCAAAAAATACCATGATCCCCCACCCTTCCCGTTACTATGGCAGCTGATAGCAAGAAAGCAATATAGAGGCTGACACTTAGTTTCCTCCACATATATGTAATACCATTAAGGACTACTCATTGAGTACAGTTTGTCAGCCACTTACAAATCCATCCAGTGCTGATATCTAACCCACATTTTTCTAGCTTACCAAGAAGTAGGTTGCAGTCTACTTTGTCAAATGCCTTACTGAAATCTAAGTATACTATGTCCTGATTTACCCATTTTGTCAAAGAATGAAATAAGTATGGTTTGGCCTGTCCTATTTTTAACAAACCCATGCTGGCTTCTAGTTATAACTTTATTTGTTCCTAGATATTTGCAAATCTGTTTTTTATTATCTTTTCCGGTATCTTTCCAGGTATTGGACTACTGATTGGTCTGTAGTTTCTGTGTCTATTTTTTCCTTTTTTGAAGATGGGAAACATATCAGCTCATTTCCAATCCTAAGTGAAGGTTTATTCTTTCAAAGTCAAAAGCCACCCTGCTTCAGAAAGCAATACTGCGGTTTTGATTGAAGCATTTCTGAAATGAAGTAAATGTTCGAAGCTTCAGAAAACCCATCTATTATAACTGGCTATATTCATGATACTTTACCAAAGGGTGAATTCTACTTTGAATTATTGTTCAATGTTACTTAATGGTTAGTACAGGCTGAAGATTTTGTTAGAAAAAAAAATCAGTGAACAGAGCTCTCTGCATCAAATACAGTATCTCCCCCTCTATCAAGTGGTGTCAAGCACAACTGGGCAATGCTTTGGATTTGAAGGCAACATGGTACTTCAAAGCACACACTGATGCTTTTTGTCAACAATTCCTAAAGCACAAAGTTTGTTCTTAGTATTGTGTGGCTGCCCACTGCAGTTTTTGTATAATTTAAAGCTAAGAAAAGAAAAGAAAAATGTGGCCAAGACAAAATACATTTCTCCTTTCAATTTTTCCTTTTGAACAACTCTGTGAAGTATATTCAGCCAGAAAAGAGAGTAACTGGCCCAAAGTCATCCAGTTAGCTTAAGTGGCTGAAGATGGATTTGAATCTGGGTCCCTTTGCTCCCAGTCTAGCATCTTAATTGCTACATTACACTAGTTCCATTTTTTAAAAAAAAAAAATCTCACTTGGAATTAATCAGTTTTAACTTAAGGCCATCCAGTTATGTTCAGGTTAAACACACAACTGGTAGAACCAAACTGGGGAAAACTGTAGGTGAGACCAATCCATTTACCAGCCAAATTCATGTCATGGAATGACAAAGGGAGAATCCAAATTAGCAATATGCTACACTTTGGATACAAAGTTGAAGTGGTGCTTTAGAATAGGCATGATGAACATGCTGTAACTGTTAGCACTTCCCTAAAGAAAATTTTTGGACCCTCTTTAATTTGTGCGTTTGCCTGACTTTGGGTAGCTACCATATGAATCGAAAGAATGCTACATTTCTTTAAGGGAGTGTCAGAAGAGGTAGCCTTTGTGTCCAGATCCATTATGAAGCATCCTTTTGACTTTTCCCTAATCCAAACTCAGACTTCCATTGCTCACATTTCTTAGATGTAATCATTCTGTGACATTTATATCCTGTTGTTCTTATAGTGCACAACAGAAGCAATGATTCATATAATCTGTAAGAGACAAGAAGTCAGCACTGGAAAAAATAGCATCCCACACTTGTAAAACATCTCATAAAACGTACTCTAAAGAGAAAGAACTATATAATAAATCTAATTTATTCTTAAGTTAAATATCATGAGATCCAACCAATTGCTCCTACTTACTCTATCTCTGTGAAATGAACTCCAGTGAAGAAATTTCAATCATCTTTGGAAATCTACAGTCCCCAGGACTAGGCGAAGCCACGTTAGTGCCTCAGGAAGAAATGAAGCTGCAGTATCTACTATTACAACCTCTCACATAGATTAAATTTGCCAGAATCACAGTACCAGCTAGAGAATATATAGAATTCTTTTCTGCCTTATAAACATTGCTCATGGTCTGACTGTTCCATCAAGCATTACTCTTTTGCTCTAAGGCCAATAAGAGCATTCTCATAAGGTCAAATCCACTGTAAATGGAAATCCTTATCCTTGAGGTCTAAGAGAAGGTGTTTTATTTCTTTGTATTTTCAACCTGTTCTCATTTTATTTTTCCCCACAGCATTCTATGCTCTTTATTAGAGGGCTCACACTGTTGGCATTATTATCCCTGCTGAAGACTACAGAGTTGCTTCAGGCTCCTGTTTTTTCTCCCCACAATCCCTGCTGTGCAGTTGTTTAGTTGTGAATGCAAGCTTAGTAGTTGCTCTTTCCTTTTGCTGGCTAATTTCTCAGGGCAGACAAACTTTTTGGTAGCAACTTAATCTCTCTTCTTTCAAGACCATCTTGAAACAGAAGCCTTTTTGTGACTTGGCTTTAAGATTTAAGAGTTTAATGAGTACTGTTATTCATACTGTTCAGCTTTGGGCACCCCATTGCAGATCATGCCTTCTCAGAGGTGAATAAAGTGCTAACAAAAGCCAGGCACCAGTTTATATAATGGTTTATACCACATTACAATGCTTGCATTCACAAGGCATAGTTGTAGAATACCCTGTCCCAATGGGCCTGTTTTCCAGATGTTTTTTTTTAAAAAAAACTTCAATGTTTGGAAATGGAAGTCTACCCAAATGAAGGGTTGGGATCGGCAAAGACTGCATTATAAGATATAACACATACTACCACAGTTTAAAGTTAACAATGTTGTACATTAGTTTATAGAATCTTGGTAATTTGACCTGCATCTTTATCCAATGAAAATTATTGCATGATGGATTGGGAGACAACTGAGTAACTGCCCCCACCCCACACTGATTTTCCATTATAAGGGTGATATTGAAGAACTTCCACTTTTGGTGCTAAGAAATGTCTAAACTTCATAGCTTGGCAGGAGCAGGAGAGTTCAGGATTTCATGGTCATTTCTTTTCACTTGCTCAGGCAGATTGTCACCTCTTATGACTTTCACAGGGCTGGTGGTCTGTTTAGGGTAATCCATTCCTAGTGCCTAATGATCCACTAAGTTTCCAATAGGTACTTGGGGAGTTTCCCAATAACTTGGCAGGCAGTTATACAGCATGCCTAGTCAAGCTCTGGAAATCAGAGGAGGATGTAATTAATCTTGGGTGGTCTCTTTCTATCTGTGAATTCCATTAAAAGAGCCTCAGGAGATGAAACTAAACAAAATATTAACAACATTTTAAAGAACCTGTCCAAATAGTTCTTTTATTTAAGAATTAATCCAAGGGCCCGGTTTAAGTATCTGCGTTTTTTTTTACAAAGCCCCAAAGATATTCCTAAAATCTACATGCAGTTTAGAAATTTATAAAACTATTTCTTTGTGTGACATGATCAAATGTAAATACAATTAATTTTCTATGGAAAATAGCATCTTGGATCAGCCAGTTCCCCTTGGGATCAATGGATCCATCTATGTTGGGGCATGCCTCATTTGCATGTATTCCTTTCCTTCCTTTCCTTTCCTTTTTCCCTTCCTCCCTCTTTCATTTTTAAACCAAACATGAACATTGTTGTGACAGAAGGGAAAAGAAAGATAAATTTTTCAATGTGATCAATTCCTGTGATCTTCCAAATGCATGTACAGACTAGTTGTAGCTGGCGTAGGATCTGCTTACCTTGGGCAGCTGCCCAGAGAGGTAAGAAGGGATCCTAGACTCGAAGAGGCAGATCAAATTTCTGCCAACCACGACAGATTGTAAGCTAGGTTTTAATTGAAACTCTTGAGTAATACTACATGGCATTTGCTAATAATTATACACTTAGCAATAACTTAAGGTAGACATATTGATACAGAAGCATTACTTCTGCAAGCATGGAGAGAGTTAATTTCCAAATGGTAGAGTGATTAAGCCATAAATCAATTCAACACATTCCACTCTCTTCTGAAGTCTGAAGGAGAAGGGATCAGTCAACATGTTTGAGCTGAATGCCCCTTGCATAGTTACTGTTGCATGGTTGAAAGTGAAACTATTTTTTTCTTTCAATTGTTATAAGTAAAGAATAATTTAAACAGGTTTGCAAAAGAATCTTTATATGTTGTGTTTTGTCTGTTTGATGATAAACAACCTCTTTACAGTTTATATTTAAAGTGTAAACTATTGTCCATATGATGTGCATTTCTCAATCTTAAAACGTTTAAAATTTAGATCAATCTGTAATCCAAAATATAAACATATTCCAATGTGGGTTCTTTGCCAAAAAAAAAAAAATACAAATTAGGTTAGTCTGTTCAGAAATTTGGCAGGTATGAAGTTTTCCAGTCTCCTCCAATCTTCAGATGCAGCTATGATGATTCAATCATGTAAGATATGGATTAATTCTTGAGTGATCTCCATCAGTACAAATCATTTGTAATTTTACAATGATTTCTTGCATGTTGTTGTTAGTCCTGGAAAATGGGAATTTGCTATGGGATTCTGGGTTGCAGTGGGCGTGTATGTGTGGTTTTCATCTGTAGATCCTTTATTTTGTAATTTCACAAATTTTTACCAAGTATCATATTCCATATTTTGGATTGCCGTATTATTAATTGTTTGAATACAGATAGCAATTAAATATAATTAGCTAGTTGATGATCATTTGCCAGTAAATTTTCTCATATGCCACTTTGGGGAGTTGCTTTCTATTTCCTGCATCACTGGATCTGATGCTGTTTAGAGAGAGCCTTTTCTCCCCCCCTCCCCTATTTACTGCTCTAGTGATCTGGGGCAGGAAGAAAGTAGGTTTATGAAAATATGCATGCACTAGCCTGTGAAGAACTTGGTCATGGAGAATGAAAGGCTGAGGCTTCAAATTGGCTTTGTTGCTAAGCAAAAATGCCCAAATGAGAATATGCTTATTAGAAAGGTCATTGTTCTAAAATGAACGGCAGGAAAAAAGATACTAACATCTTCATGGATTGGGCCACACCTGCAGAGGTCAAACACAGGTTTAAGAAAACAACTGGCATTATTCTTGATTTGTATTGCCTGTCGTGCTGAGGCAAGATCCAAAGACACTGAGACAGTTGTCACACATTTCACCTTTGGGAGGATTATGGATACATTTTGTGTTTTAAAAAGTGCCATGCCGGCCACTGCGAAATTACCCCTCCTGTCCCCACCAGATATACAAATACTTTCTCTACATAAGAAAAAAAAAGAGCTGGAAAAAAGAGAGACTGATGGGGTGGAAGGAAGGATAAAGAGAAGGTGGGGAGAGTTTCTGTTGCTTAACTAAAAGAAGGAAATGGTTCGATTCACTTCCATTGGAGACAAATATCTTCTCTGGCAAAAAACTGCTGAAGAGTGGAGTACACTAACCCGCCAAGGATCCTATTTCCTCGAGGGAACCACATTTCCATCTACTTCCAGTATTCATTTATTTGTTTAGGCAACAGTGAAATGTTTGGTTTGTTTTATATCTTGAACTTTGGGGATGTTACAAGAATTTCTGATAAGTGCTGCCTGTCACAATTTGATGCAGGAAGGAAAAAGGATATCAATCTGATCAAAATATACTGGAATTGTTTTTCCTTTGATACTGATCTCTGGACATTTTTTCCCTTTTAAAACCTTTATGTTGGCAATTATTAAAAGATTGTATGAACTGTGAAGGTTTATATAACACTGAAAAATTAAGAAGACATTCACCTATTTTTATTTCCATCATTATTGTGCTTTACACAGTTATTTTTTTTAAAACAATGGTTAATAAAGAAAAAAAGCGCAAGTGGGCACATTTGCTAGGCAAACAGTGAATTTCCCCCCTTTTTAATATTGTGAAGCAGAAGCTGATTAGACATCTGTGAAAACAGAAGACTGGACAATTGTGTTGTTGTTCCTTTATTGCTGAGAAAGAAAGGGAAAAAAATGCAAACACTTTCAAAATACTTTTCTTCCGGAGACAGGGAAAAAAAAAACCCAACAGAAAGGAAAATCCTGAAAACATGTTTTAGTACTTAATATCTGCACTGAGAAAAATTGTGACCCAACTTCTTTGAAGCTGGAGAGTGGGTACTGCAATTGAAAGCAGATGGTTTCTGAATTTTTAACATCTTGCAACTCAAGCAACTATAAATGTTCCCAGGCAAGTGAAAATAAATACAGAGAATTGATTCCATAATATATATGGCAAAAGCCTTGTCAATAATGCAAACCTACTTGGATACTCCTGAAACTCTTACTACAACATATAATAAGGTCAGTTTAGTTCTCCCACAGAAACTAAATGTTCTCTACAAGTCCTGGATCATCATCTTAAGTATCTTCTGTTTTAAATACAAGCAATGTTTTCTTTGTTTTCGTTTTATTTTTTCATAATATCTAGAAGATCCATTTCAACAAAAGATGGTAACTTTAGAGGCTAATAACACTACACAGTAATATTAATTCCTTTAAATGTTGCTTCCAAACAAAGCAGGGGAAAAATCCATGCACAACACCCTTAGATAATTGCTTCTTTTGCTCAAAGAAACAAAACTGATTCTGGAGCAACCGTTTCTTTGGTCATTTTGTTAAAATTAATTAAGAAATAAAAAGGAAGCAATAGAAAAACATATGCAAGATGAGACCTCAAAGGGACTATAAAAAATTTAAGAATATCAAACATATTGTTGTTCACTCAGTTTTTGCCCTTTCCTGTTCTTTTCTTCTTGTAAAATCCTGCACAGGATTAAAAGCAGACAGATTTAATCAATGAAACCGGGTTGGGAGGGCAGTTGGTAGACTAACATTTCAAAATATTTCGAAAGCTCTAATCAACTGACTTTACTGCACAACAATTTAGTCTGCAGAATTAAATCAATCTAGTACAGCAAAAAAAAGCATTTACACATTAGGAGAAGATAAAAAGAAACACTTTTTTTATCTGGTATGGATAGATAACATTAGCAAAGTTGATAGTCAATAACACCTTGAGGAAAAAGGACTTGAAGAAAAGGACTTTAAAAAAATAACAGATGGCAAATAGCTCGGCTATTAGCATTGTGTGTTTTTTTAAAAAAAACCACCTCAATTTTTTTACCATTTCCAAGGCTCATTTTTTTTAAAAAAAATCAAGTTTTCAAAATTTCAAAGCAGAAAAAAAAATATTGATGAAATTCTCACAGGTGGAGCCCTATATTCTTGAACAGATTTGAGTTAAAACATGGCCTTAATTAACTCACTGTAAATGAGGCTGGGAAATTCCCATTACAGTTTCCTGAGATTCTGCATTTACTCCAGGCAAACATTAAATAAGCCTTTCTGAAAATCCATGTTTTTCTTCTTGCGTTGATCTTGACTGGCTGTGTAGGGGCTGAAAACCATATTCTGAATATCTCTAATGATGTTTTATCAATGAGAGCACCAGGTTCAGGAGGAATAGAAGTGACCCACTGGAAAGGGTTTAGCAATGCCAGGGTAGAATGAGATCTATCAAAGGAGCTCTATTTTTTACCATCTGTAGGAATACTTGAGAGGAACCTGGTGGCTCAGTGGCTAAGTTGCTGAGCTTGTCAATCAGAAAGGTTGGCAGTTCGGCAGTTCAAATTCCTAGCGCCGTGTAACAGAGTGAGCTCCCATTACTTATCCCAACTTCTGCCAACCGAGCAGTTCGAAAGCACATAAAAATGCAAGTAGAAAAATAGGAACCACCTTTGGTGGCAAGGTAACAGCATTCCATGCGCCTTCGGCATTTAGTCATGCCAGCCACATGACCACAGAGATGTCTTCGGACAGCGCTGGCTTTTTGGCTTTGAAACAGAGATGAGCACTGCTCCCTAGAGTTGGGAACGCCTAGCACATATATGTGAGGGGAACCTTTACCTTTAGGAATACTTGGCAGACTGGAATACTTAGATTGGACATCATTCACTTTATGAGGTGGTTGAGATGGGGAGACTTTTATTTCTTGTTAAGCATTTAGAACAGACATACATACTCAAAGCTCTTTGCATAGATGTTGCTATCACCATGGGATTTCCCAGAACGATTATACGACCCCCAGACATACATAATCCAATGAAACTTTAGCTACCATTGGAGCATTGCTATTCCAATTGGAGTCTTCTGTTTTAGACATTGCTATTGAAGGAGGTTGAAGTTTTCTGATATTTGCAATTTTTGCTTCTGGCAAAGTAATCAGAGTAACATAATTATGTCTGGCTTTCCACAAAGGAGTAGATAAATGTTGTAAAACAGGTTCAGTGGTTTGGATATTATGTTATTAATGTGTTCATAAATATGGGAAATGATAGCATGGAAGTGCTACGGAAAATAAATAAATAAATGAGGAATCTGAAGAAAATAAGGAGGATGAGATTTTGAAGTAAAATTTTAAGCTGAAGAAAATGATCAATTCCATTTCATAAAATGCCTGAAACCCACCCCTCTTCTTTTGACAGTGCTGAAAATAATGTTACTGAGGTGAGTCACAACCAGCATCCTATTTATGCAATTCTCCCAGTGTAATGTAACATATCTAATATAGATCAGCTGGATGTGAGTTAAGAAGGATGTTTTAATAAGATGCATTCAAATCTTCACTTGTTTTTTATGCCAAAGGATTGTTTCCTGTACATCTTAGGACATAAAGCAGAAAGAAATAACATTTTTCCCAATTGTTCAGCTGTTACAGCATTATTCTTTTGATTTCCTTTTCTATTCTTTGGTTTTAGCCTTGGGACTCTTTATATCAAAAACCCCTTTCAGTCTCAGGATAGAATAGCTAGTTCTTACTATACCAGGGAATTAATTAGAGCCTGACCATTAGATTTGTACATATGTAAACATTTAATTGACAGAACAGCTTTGCATTTTTTTCTTTTTCTAAATTGAAGTATATCTATCATCTGTCTGTTTGTCTGTCTGTCTGTCTGTCTGTCTGTCTGTCTGTCTGTCTATCTATCTATCTATCTATCTATCTATCTATCTATCATCTATCTATCTATCTATCTATCTATCTATCTATCTATCACCTACCTACCTACCTACCTACCTACCTACCTACCTACCTACCTATCTATCATCTATCTATCTATCTATCTATCTATCTATCTATCTATCTATCATCTATCTATCTATCTATCATCTGTCTGTCTATTCTGCCATATCTTCTGTTCTGCTCTATCTTCATAATCCCAGTTCCACATCAGAACTTCTGTCATTCTCCTGCTTAGTCAGGGCTCACGGTATCAGTATATTGCTAACATCTAACTCCACATTGATAGATGATTTTTCCCAGTGGTTTTTAATGTAGCTATTAAATAATATGGTAAAAAGATAGGAATCATAGGGACTCTAAGGGAACTCTTCTGATTAGAACCATCCTTTCAAGGAGGAATAGAACAGGGGTGGGTTTCAGGGAAAACACCCTGGTACGCCCGTACTCGTTCAACAAATTTAGCGTGTCTTCCGGTACCCGTTATTCTGGAGGCCGCATACCAGAACGCTCCCTCCCATTGACTGCTCCCTTGCTCGCTCTCCCGCCCGCCCAGCCGCTGCTCACTTGCCCCGCCTATCCGCACCAGGCTTGGCCCGCCAACAGCCACCTTGTTACCAATATGGGGTGGGAAATCCATGCAGAGGTAGGAAAACACATGTTCTCCCCACCCCCTCCATTGGAAACAAGGCGACTGTCAGAGAGAAGAGGGCAGTGCACACCACGTGGGCTTGTGCAGCAGCCGAAGAAGGAACAGGAGGCGAGGATTCGGCTGTTGCACAAGCCCATGGGTGCACACTGCCCTCTTCTCTCTGACAGCCGCCTGGTTAAAAAGCCATCCCCCACTGTGTTTTTTCCTAGGGGGCTCCACAGAACATCCCAAGACTGATACCACCACCACATCTGCCCTCTTCAGGAACAGGTCCTCTTCAGAAGGACAAGGCCCCGCTGGTCCCCTTGCTTTCCTCATCTTCCAGTCGCGGCCCATGTCATGGAAAACATAGGCATGCACACACCCTGCACAACTACAGCCCTGAACAGGACCCAAACCCCTCTCCCAACTGGCCCTTCCTCCCTCAGAGGGCTTCGGAGGGAAGCTTCTGCAGAAGCCTGGGTGAGTGAGAACAAGTCCCCGCTGTTACGACGTCTCCAAGGCTGTAATTTTACGGTGTGTGCACGCACATCTATGTTTTTCATGGCGTGTAGCCACGGCGAGGCTCTGCACGGTCGGTGATGACTCCAGAGCCCATAAAATATAAAATATTTTTGAATGTACTTCAATTTAAGATCATAACAAAAAAATTATATTTATACAATGTAGCTTTTTGGTGTTATTTATTAGTGGAATTAATTCTGAGTAACATATGACACAATGAACATGTGTTGAGGTTCTAGCAGTTGTGCTGCTAGTTTCTGCTAGATCTGAAAAAGGGCTTGACAACAGATGCCACTTCCTTATCTATTTTAATGGAGCCTAAAATGCTCACAGCTAATTGCTAACTACCACATATATTACCATTTATAAAATTTCAATTTCCTGTCTAATAATTCTGTTGCACAGTACAAGGCAATGCCTTCTCCGTGACTAATCTGTGATATGTTGCTTGTGATTGGTGTTCAGCCAGGGTTGTTTGTCCTATGTTTTTGAGCTTAACATTCTTTCTATTTTTTAAAAAAAAATCTGCATTCTGTGAAGTGTGTTCAACTTTAATATACCCAACCATTATCACCACTTCCTTCTTTACTCTAAAAGATCAGACAGCTGAATACACAATTCAGAAGCTGGTAATATGGAACTGCTTTTAATTCCAGTCATTTAAAATATTTTAAAACAATAGATAGATAGATGATAGATAGACAAACTATGGCAGAAGGTAAAGGTAAAAGATAAAGGTTCTCCTTGCACATATATGCTAGTCGTTCCCGACTCTAGGCAGTAGTGCTCATCTCTGTTTCAAAGCCAAAGAGCCAGCGCTGTCCAAAGACGTCTCCATGGCCATGTGACTGGCATGACTAAATGCCAAAGGTGCCCGGAACGCTGTTACCTTCCTACCAAAGGTGGTTCCTATTTTTTCTACTTGCATTTTTACATGCTTTCGAACTGCTAGGTAAGCAGAAGCTGGGACAAGTAACCGGACCTCACTCCGTTACATGGCACTAGGGATTCAAACTGCTGAATTGCCAACTTTTCTGATCGACAAGCTCAGCATCTTAGCCACTAAGCCACTGCATCCCTTCAGAAAAGACTATGGCAAATCCCACCAAAAGGGAATTACTCCTTGTTAGAAACCTTCTGTTACCCCAAATATTCCAATTTATAGCTTTTGATGGGGCAGCCCTTTGCTTAAAATAGTGATGTGCAATTTGGTAGTTTTTCTGGACTGCTGACTTCTACTACAATAGCAAATAGAATCCATAGCCAGGAGAACATTTAGCCAGCTGTTCACAGTTGTAAGCTTTTCTAGAACCAACTACTCCCGAAATCAAAAAATCATAATGGCACTTTTGTATTTATTATATGCTGCATAGAATTGTAAGAAGAGGCAGTACACAAATGATTAGAAATATCTAAGTAATTAATAATAAAATATTAACCAATAATGTCAAGTATTCAAACAGAGACAATCGGGCCATCATATAAGGGCTGCAAAAATGAAGATGACCACCAGATGACAGCAAAAATATATTTCTCTGTTTCTATTGATAAAGCTGATTTCTGCAGCCCAGATGCAATAGCACTAAGCACAGTGTGCTATTAATGCAGAAATTGTCGCCGGTGCTGTGATTCATAATTTTGTGTATGTACAATGTGAACATCTGACAAAGACTGTTTGGCTGATTAATTTTGCAACTGAGAATTCTGTTAATTAACCAATATGCAAGGATGTTCATTTGAATGAAATGAGTTTAAAGATTTACAAAGTTCTATAGATATGAGGAAATCTGAAAGGTATTTGATTAACTGGGGCCATTTGGACCAGTGCTTTCAGTGTCCAGTCAATTCCCCTATGAGCAGTCACATAGTTTTAGTAATTGATAAGCTAATCAATCAGATATTTGTGGTAAAAGGTAATAACTATAAGTACAGATTTTATCTTAACTAGTCTCTCAGTATTAGAATATACAGATAATCCTGATTTACAATTCATTTGGTGACCATTCAAATTACAATGGCACTGAAAAAAAGTGACTTGTGATTGTTTTTCACAGTTATGACCTTTGTAGCATCATGTGATCCCATGATCATGATCATGTGATCAACATTTGGAAGCTTGGCAACTGGCTCATATTTATGATGGTTGCAGTGCCCAAGGTCATGGGATCACCTTTTGCAAACTTCTGAAAGCAAAGTCAATGGGAAAGTCCAGGTTAAAACTGGGTTAAAAACTAATCAACTGCAGCGATTCGCTTAACAACTGTGGCAAGAAAGGTAGTAAAATGGGGCAAAACTCACTTAACAGAAATTTAGGACTCAGTTGTGGTCATAAGTTGAGAACTACCTGTATTTAATATTGGCATCTGCATTTGAACTTGTAACTAGAGTAATGTCATTCTTATCTCACCTTGATTTCTTTGTCAGATTGCTGGATGATCTTGAAATTATATGTGGCAGAACATTTGATACACCAGTTGCTTGACATCTATATTTTTGTACTTGCGTGGTATTTGCTCCTTGCTTGGTATCTATATTTATTTTGTTGCTTGGTTTGTAAAACAGGTGGTTATATAAATTTGAAAGCTGGAAGGATGGAACTTGTAGCAGGTCCTTGAATAAATGTGTCCATTTAATAATATCACTACATACATGTACATTCAAAGGATGGAGTCAATATTTTAATTATTTTTTAAAAACATCCTAGTAGGGACTAGAATTTGGAATATGTTTTTAAAGAAGCTAAGTATTTACTGATGTTGATCAGAAAAAAAATAGTAGCAATTTGGGTTTTGTTTTGCTACCTTCAAGTCAGAGTTGACTTTTGGCAACTGCCTGGAGAAGTCCCTGCACTTTTCTTGGCAAGATTTTGGAAGTGCTTTGCCATCGCCACGTCCATAGGGCTGAGATAATTTCCTAGAAGACTTGTACCTAAGACTGGACTAGAATTCACAATCTCTGGGTTTCTATCTGGAGCCATAGCCCAGAACCTTACCCAGTCCACCAAACTGGTTCTAATTGTTTTAGTATAGCCAATTCAAAGCCAAGGAGAAGGAATTTTTAGAGCTATTTTTTAGAGCTATGTAAAAAGCTCTTCATCTTTTTTTCTTGATATACAGTATATATAATAACTGTGTCTTCCAGTGCAACTTCCCAGATATGATACTTTCACAGAGAGAGAGAAGCCCTCTTAAAGAGAGCAGAAAGTTTTGTCATTGGCGAATGCTACATTTAGGTCCTTTCTAAACTGCTTTGTTTGCCTGGGATTGTGGCCTCTGTATGCAATAAGCTGCTCCTCCATTTTCCTGAGTCCAATAGGTTAGTTTTTAATTTACTGGGTAACATGTCCATGAAGCCTATTAGAAGAACCAGAATACCACATATTACCTGAAAATCTGATTGACATACGTGGGCAGTCAGATGCATCAATATTTTTTGGTTCATTTCTGCTATAATAGCCAAAGTCATTAAAAAATACATAATTGTTAAAATTCACTTTAGGGCAGATTCCAAAGAGCAGAACATCACGTATTTCAGAAAACATATTTATTTAAATTCCTGGTGCTACAAATGCAAAAGGAATTTTTGAGAAAAGTGGAGGATACAATGCCTGGCTAAATGTTGACATTTTCTTAGATTGTGTCAGTGTTTTTTCAACCATGGCAACTTTATGATGTATGGTCCTCAACTCCCAGAATTCCTCACCCAGCATGTCAAGGTTGAGAAACACTGGTGTACATGCATTTTATACTTCAATGTCACGACCATGTTTCATTATATGCTGGCTTGTGGAAATATGGCCCTCAATCATGAAGACACTGAGTGGCTTTGAGTAAATGTGTCTGAAACGGTATAGGGCTTCCTGCCTAGGCAGGGGGTTGGACTAGAAGACCTCAAATGTCCCTTCCAACTCTGCTATTGTATTGTATTATAAATAATTATGGTGGTTACATGAAGTGCAAAAACTTATGGGAAAGTGTTTGGGAATGGAAAACATGGCCCCTCTAAATTTTTCTTTTTCTTTTTTGCAAAGAATGAAATCATTCCAGCAAACATTTCCTGTGGTTAAATTAACATTTTCTTGTATCTATGATATTCATCTTATGGTTTCTTTTCTGCTTCATATATAATCTGCAAGCTGGTAGTGTGTAGATTTTGCTGTTACACTGATGAAACTCATTTCCACATTTTGCTTGCCAGGATACCAAGATCTTTTACTAAAACATTATTTAAAGATTGGTTCTCATGGTTGCCTCTATTTTATCTAGGCAGTTGAGGCTCCTGAAGCTATTGTTAGTAGTTCTAGTTCAGAAATGGTCTTTTTTTTCTCTCATGACAAAAAATCCAGGCAATCTAGGATGCTTCAGGGGGATGAACCTAGGAACACTGCAGTCAAGGACTACAGTCAGCCCAGCTCTAATTGATCTGGCAAATCTGCCATGAAAACACTCTCTTAATGTCCTATTGCTGGGCACTGTGCCTCTATTGCCATTTTCAGTTGGCAGAGAGACCGGACACCTAGTTCCCCCCTTCCCCCCATCTTTTTTCATTGCAATATTGAACTCCAAGATCAATAAAGCTATCATCCAGGAACTCTGCTATATGAAAGGATGTGAGTGTGAGAGCTCAGGAGACTATAACATAGTGAAAGTACATAAGGCAGGCCTGTGCGCATGCACACTCACACTGAATTTGGAATGGATAGATGTGGAAGAGAAGAAACTCTGTGCTTGACCAAAATCAAGGTGAAAAAAAAGGTAGATCCAGAAACTAGAAGCTTTGAGAGTTCTCTGGTTTGGCATTCTTGCTTTTGTTTTTCAGGTGTTCTCTTCCAATGAGTAGATGTTATTCTGGGTGATCGGGGTGGTCAGGTTGTTTAACACAAGTGTTTTGACCTTCTGTTTCTTTGAAAGGACTGCCAGACTCCCAGTAGATCAATACTGTAGTCCTGTCCAAAGAAACAATTAATTTAATAAATAAGGACAAATGCATAAATAATAAAGTTTGCACCCTGAACTACAGCAGGGAATCCCCCACATCACTATCCTCAAACTACTATATATTAAATTTGTGAGGACAAACTTATTGTTGAGGCATAAGTAAAGATTGACTGGAGAGGAAAGTTACTACAACTTATGTTGATATATTTGTTCACCAATCTCTGGATGGGAGGAAAACACATTCTTTTAGCTGTAAGGAAAAGCCCATAGTTTTACTCATTTATTTGATTTCTGAATCACCTGACTCCAGACCGACTTTGGATAATCTTTTATCTTAATCAGTCTTACAAGGCAGCTGTGATTATTCAATACTGCTTTGAGCTATGTCAGAGAAATAATAAAAGTAAGACTTCAAAGTAGGTTTTGGAAGAGAAATCTAGTCCATCAGCTTTTGTACATAATTTAAATTGTCCCAAATATGTAAGAAAACTAAGAATGCATTTGCATGCCAAAATCTGCACTTTTCAAAATGTTATAATGTGGTTCATCACTTAAAAATAATGAAAACCCCAGAATTAAAAGAACAGTAAGCATATAAATGTGTGTTTTAGGGGAAAGTACATGAAAAAGTTGAATAAGTTTGGAAACTTTTAACTTTGTTCCTGTTATTGCCTATATTGTTGCATACATCTGAATTTGTGCTGCTGAGATACTGTATTAAATATTCACATCGGCCTTAGATACCCTATTTCCTCATCTCATATAGCAGAATATTTGTATAGTTAGCATTTTCAGATTTAGAACCCCTGTGGGAAATTTTAGCAATGCCTGATGATTCCATTTTTAAATATCAAAGGCACCAAAGGCAGAAACCCTGGCGGCTATTGGGGTCTTGCACAGCTCATTAACACTGATAGAAGAGGCTCTCTTGTCAACGACTGCATTTTACATTTTAACTTAAAATTCTCCATCCAACAATTTCTGTTTGGAAAAAAAAAATCCTTAGTAAAGTACTTAAGCATCTATTTCTTAACTTTACAGTATTGAAGTTTGCTTAGTGTGCTATAAACGGAATCAAATAATTAAATAAGAAAATCAACTTTATATTTTTATAGTACTGGGCTTGTTTGCTCTTTTGTAACTGATTGGGAAAATTATATTGCCTTTGATACTAGGAGTAAAAAACAAAATAGCCATTATGACTAACCACATTGACAGCTTAATTAACTATGAATGGGATTAATTCTCTTTTAAGGCTGTCCAATAATTTGTGTCTTTAAATAATTTGATAGTGAAGCTTTAGGCTGATTATATATGTGAAGAAGCACACATATTTTTTACCTAATTTATTTGAATATTTATAGCTCCCCATCTCATTGTCATGACTCTGGGGAGTTAAGAACAGTTAAAAATATAATATAAAACAATCTAACAATAACAGTATCATAGTTGTCTGAATATTTTTGCTATTTAGGTTCATCTGAGAACAAGGAGAGAGCAAATCATTTTATATATCTGTGGCATATCCTCTTCCATCACCACTTTAAAACTCAGTGCAACTGTTTATCAAGAGGATGAATTCCAAGGGTTCTTTTGGGGTCATACGGACTTTTCTGTAACTTTTTCAGTTGTGAGTAAAAGCAATGTCACCTTTGGATTGAACTTTTTATTAGTGTCTTTATGAACACATAATCTTTGTCAACAATATGGAAGTCATTTGTTTTTGTCTCATTTGAGGTTTTTTCCCCTCTTCTTTAATTTTTTCTCCATCCAGTCTGCAGCCCCGGTATTTTGGGTGAACTCCTATTCAAGTAGGGCAGTGCGGTGGTTCAGTGGTTAAGATGCTGAGCTTGTTGGCTGGAAAGCCAGCAGCCCAGGTTCGAAACCCAAACACTATAGGGTACAGTTCACATTCTTCTGCCAACCTAGCCGTTTGCCAACCTCCCCCCCCTCCTTATCTATTCAAGTAATAAACAATTTCAACTTTGTTTAGCTTTTTGGATCTATCCAGGTGCTGCCATAGCAGCATTCTTGCCAAGTATTTTATAAGACCATATTGTAGTTCTATCCGAAAGTATTGTTAAATTTCTTTCCTAGTGAATAACATGCAATTTTTGTCACAGCAGCATAATGGCTGGGTATTCTTACGAAGTTATTTCCCCCATGAAACCAATGATGCTTTGTAGTTAGTTAAAATCAACTCACACCCGATCAATTTAGCCCTGAATATACTATATGAAAATATTACAGAATATGGGAGGAGGCGTGTCATGAGAATAAAGACAGCAAGACAAAAACATGAAGTTTTGTCAAGTAACAGGAAGATACAACCCATAGATGTCAGAATTGATTAATGGCAACAGATAAAGCCTTATATAGTGAGGGAATCATCCAGTTCATTTTATCAATTGCACCAATCAAATGGAATGCCCAGACATTAAATTGATTGGGAAACTTTCGTTTAACACAACCTTTGAATTCATGATTGATATATTTTTGGAATATTAGAAAAAAATTAGAAACTTGGTGTCCAGCAGGAAGAAAAATAAAATGAAATCTTCATTTGAAGCAATACCAAATTCTATGTATCTTTCCTATGTGTGCATTTATGAAAATGCAAAATGTTTTTTTGAAATCCATAATGTAATTGTAAATGTATAATTAATTTGTATTATATGTGTCTTCCTTTCTTGACTTCCCTTCTACCAAATGTTGTTTTATTTATTTCTGGGGGTAGAAGGAAAGTCAAAAGGTAGCTACATAAAACAGAAAGATAGATACGTTTAACAAAAAGTAATGTTACATTAAAGTTTATTGTAGTAACAATAGCAATTAAAACTGCACACTATGTATGTTGAGATAACATTTCCCGTACGGTTTGGCTATCTGATAAATGACTTCTAGGTAGTGGCTGATAGCTAGGTAAAATTCATATCCAAGTTACAGTCTATTGAAGAATTAAGGAACTAGGTTCTATGCATGCACATTTTTCATATAGCGATGAATCTGTATTGCCTGTCAACAACACTAAAGTCATTTTATATTTTTTATAGAGGATTTAAAAAGATAAATTATATTTGAGCCATATAATGTACCCATACTCATTTTTTTCTGGTTTTTTTAAATTCTTGGCAATGTTTCAAAATGGAAGAAGAGGAGGCTCTGGGGGTTTCTGTGTAAATGTTTTTTAAATGTTTTAAAGGGATCCAGGGTGGGGGGTGGGTCTAGCCAGACCAGGAATAGGAGTAGAGCCAGGCGAACAGGTGGGGCTGAGGCGGAAGGGAGCGGAGCGGGGGAGGGGAGTCAGTATAACGTTCCTTTAGAGGGTTCCTATATTCCAACGGTCGCAGGAAGGGGTGGATGCGAGGACAGAAGAAGATCCTGCAGTCGGTTGGGAGACCGGGGGTGTTGGTTACGCCCGGTCGTTTGCACCAACCCCCGCATCCTAGGTGGTCAGGGTTTACAGAGCCGAGGCATGAGACTGATGTTATGTAACGCAAGGTCCGTTGTTAATAAGGCCCCCCTCATCCATGACCTGGTTTCTGAGGGGGAGCCGGACCTTGCAGGGATCATGGAAACCTGGTTGGGCCACGAGGGGGGTGTGCCCCTCGTGGAAATGTGCCCACCAGGATACCATGTATTCCATCAGCCTCGTGCCCGGGGTAGGGGTGGTGGGGTGGCGGTCATTATACGGGAAGTCCTGGCACCGAGAGAATTCACCGTACCTCAGATATCCGGATGTGAGACTCTAGGTGTGAGATGGGGCCCAGGGATTCAGTTGGGCCTGCTGATTGCATACTTGGCTCCTCGCTATGCTTCAGCGGCCCTGCCAGAGCTCCTCGAGGTGATTGCGGAGGTGGCAGTTGAGACCTCTAGACTATTAGTCATGGGGGACTTCAACTTGCCATTGACGGGTGAATCATCCGAGGTAGCCCAGGAGTTCATGGGTTCCATGACAGCCTTGGACCTGACCCAAATAATTCAGGGCCCCACACACGAGGGAGGACACATGCTGGACCTTGTTTTTATCTCTGGTCGATGGAAGAGTGATCTGGGAATAGGGGATCAGGTGATCACTCCCCTGTCATGGCCAGATCTTCTCCGGCTGGACTTCCCTGACGCCACCCCCCATCGCGGGGAGGCGGAACCAGAAGATCTTAGATGGTTCCGCCCCAGGCGACTGATGGAACCAGATAGGTTCCAGACGGAGCTTGGGCCACCTCCTGTTGCCCTGACCCGCTCCCGGATGGAGGACCTGGTGGCCGCATGAAATAGTGCGGCGGCCGGGGCCTTGGACCGGGTGGCGCCCTTGTGGCCTCTCCGGTGGCAGCGAACCACCCTGGCCCCTTGGTTTTCCGAGGAGCTGAGGGTGATGAAGCGCCACAAGAGATGCCTAGAGAGCAGATGGAGATCCTCTCGTGCCGAATCTGACTGAACACAGGTAAGAGCCCATTTACGGACCTACCTTGTGGCACTAAGGGTGGCTAAACGTCGATATTATGCCACCCTTTTTGCGTTTGCAGAAAACCGCCCTGCTGCCCTGTTCCGGGTGACCCGCTCCCTCCTTTCACAGAGGTCGCGGGAAGCCCCTTTACAGGGGAGGGCAGAGGAATTTGGGGAATATCTGCAGGACAAAATCGCTCAGATCCGGAGCGAATGGGTCCCCTTCAGTGATCGTGAGGAGACACCGGAGGCGAGTCTTGAGGTACCTATCTGGGAGGAGTTTGACTCTGTTGCCGCCGAGGATATGGGCAGGCTACGCGGGTGACTGCGGGCCACCACATGTTTATTGGACCCGTGCCCCTCCTGGCTTGTACTGGCAACCTGGGAGGTGACACGTGACTGGCTCCTGGTTCTGATGAACGCCTCGCTGGAGGAGGGGTTCCTGCCAACCGCCTTGAAAGAGGCGGTGGTGAGGCCCCTACTTAAGAGGCCTTCCCTAGACCCAGTTGAGTTAGCCAATTATCGTCCTGTCTCCAACCTCCCCTTCTTAGCGAAGGTTGTTGAGAGTGTGGTGGCGCAGCAGTTCCCTCGACACCTGGAGGAAATTACTTATCTAGACCCGCGCCAGTCCGGTTTCCGACCCGGTCACAGCACAGAGACGGCTTTGGTCGCGTTGGTGGATGATCTCTGGAGGGCGAAAGATGGGGGTTGTTCCTCCATCTTAGTCCTGTTAGACCTCTCAGCGGCTTTCGATACCATCGACCATGGTATCCTATTGCGTCGTCTGGAGGGGATGGGGGTGAGGGGCACCGTTTTGCAGTGGTTCTCCTCCTTCCTCTCTGGTCGGATGCAATGTGTGTTGGCGGGAGAGCAGAGATCGACCCTGAGGCCGCTCACGTGTGGAGTGCGACAGGGGTCGGTCCTCTCCCCTCTCCTGTTCAACACATACATGAAACCGCTGGGCGAGATCATTCGAGGATTCGGGGTTGAGTGCCATCTGTATGCGGATGACACTCAGTTGTACATTTCTACCCCGAACCACCCCAACGAAGCCGTCGAGGTGATGTCCCGGTGTCTGGAAGCCATGCGGGTCTGGAAGCCGTGCGGATCTGGATGGGCGACAACAGACTCAAACTCAACCCTTCCAAGACGGAGTGGCTGTGGCTACCGGTGCCCCGCTTTAGCCAATGTGTTCCATCTCTGGCCATTGGGGGGGGAACAACTGCCCCCAGTGGATAGGGTACGCAATTTGGGCGTCCTCCTAGATTCCCGGCTGTCGCTAGATGATCATGTGACGGCCATGGCTAGGGGGGCGTTCCACCAGGTTCGCCTGGTGCGCCAATTGCATCCCTTACTGGAGCGGGACGCCCTTTGCACAGTCACCCATGCCCTAGTGACTTCTCGCCTTGATTACTGTAACACTCTCTACATGGGGCTCCCCTTGAGATGCACCCGAAGGCTCCAGCTGGTCCAGAATGCAGCCGCGCGGGTTATTATGGGGAGTACTGGGTACTCCCATGTAACACCTCTCCTGCGCGAGCTGCACTGGCTACCTGTGGCCTTTCGGGTGCGTTTCAAGGTGTTGATCGTCATCTTCAAAGCGCTCCATGGCTCGGGACCTAGTTATTTGCGGGATCGCATTCTACCCCATACATCCCTGCGACCAATCCGCTCTCACAGAGAGGGCCTCCTCCGGGTACCATCTGCTAAACAGTGCGGGCGGGCGGTGCCTAGGAGTAGGGCCTTCTCTGTGATGGGCCCAACCCTCTGGAACGACCTCCCCCCCGATATTAGAACCACCTCTGATCTCCGCACTTTCCGCAAGAAACTCAAGACCCACCTGTTTCGAGCAGCTGGTCTGGCCTAATTATAATTATAATAGTAACTGTATTTAACATCTATTACTAACTTCCCTGGGTGGCTTTTTAAATTTTTAAATTTTATATTGGGGTTTTAAACGGGTTTTAAAATTGTTTTTTAATTATTCAATTGGTTTTGGGGTTTTATATACAGACAGTGTGTGTGTGTTGTTTCTTATGTTATTATGTTTTATGTTATTTTCTGTTGTTTTGATTATGAATGGTCTGTACACCGCCCCGAGTCCCTACGGGGAGAGGGGGCGGTCTATAAATTAAATAAACTATAAACTATAAACTATAAAATTAGTAGCTCTATAGCAATTAGTATCCATCTTTGTCATTGTTCTCATGAAATTATTTAGCTTTCAAAGGAAAACAGGTTGTCTCAGACTTCTTTTACCACAGAAATGATTAAAAAAGGGAAAAAAGAAAGTAGCTTTACTTTTCCCAGTCTTTAAACATTGACACTCATCACCTGCCACCAATATAATTGAAAGCTTTGTACTTTTTTCATGTATTTATCTATCCTAAAGATCTAATATCCCCAAATATGGAACATTGAGCACAATGTAGCAGTTACTACATTATACTGCTTAAAATACAAAATACAATAGTAGAGTTGGAAGGGACCTTGGAGGTCTTCTAGTCCAACCCCCTGCCTAGGCAGGAAACCTAGGATATTTCATTTTTCTGGGAGAGGGCTATACCGTTCCAGACAAATGGCTATCCAACATCTTTTTAAAGACTTCCAGTGTTGGGGCATTCACAACTTCTGGAGGCAAGCTGTTCCACTGATTAATTGTTCTAACTGTCAGGAAGTTTCTCCTCAGTTCTAAGTTGCTTCTCTCCTTGATTAGTTTCCACCCATTGCTTCTTGTTCTGTCCTCAGGTGCCTTGGAGAATAGCTTGACTCCCTCTTCTTTGTGGCAACCCCTGAGATATTGGAACACTCCTATCATGTCTCCCCTAGTCCTTCTTTCTCTTAAGCTAGACATACCTAGTTCCTGCAACCATTCTTCATATGTTTTAGTCTCCAGTCCCCTAATCATCTTTGTTGCTCTTCTCTGCACTCTTTCTAGAGTCTCCACATCTTTTTTACATCGTGGCGACCAGAACTGAATGCAGTATTCCAAGTGTGGCCTTACCAAGGCTTTATAAAGTGGTATTAACACTTCACGTGATCTTGATTCTATCCCCCTGTTGATGCAGCCTAGAACTGTGTTGGCTTTTTTGGCAGCTGCTGCACACTGCTGGCTCATATTTAAATGGTTGTCCACTAGAACTCCAAGATCCCTCTCACAGTTACTACTATTGAGCATGGTACCACCTATACTGTACCTGTGCTGTAGCAGTTAATATTTTTGTGAACCTCTGCAAAACCTGAACATGTTTCTAGCATCATTCTCCCCTCTTTATTATTACAGGAAACTGTTTCTTCCTCCATGTCTTGCAACTGCTGTCCATCATGTACCAATCACTCCTTTATTACTTATACTCTTTCCCAGAATTATCCTGTGAGACTGTAAAGAAGTCAAATACCGTAGAGACATATTAAAATGAATGACTAATCCAAAATGGCTCCAGCTTTATTCAGTTCAGCATACTAAGTTGGGAAGGATAATTAATGACGATTAGGTTATCAGTGGAATTAGATTCAGTATATCTGCTAGAATGAACCACATAACAACAATTTCAAAACTCCTGTGGAAATATTACAGAAAATTTCTATCTACAGTCTAATCATTTTTCAACATTCACTCAACACTTATTTCCCTTTCATTGTTTTCTTTTCTTTTATACTGTAGGAAGTTATCACTCAGCCCTCTCCCAGAAAAATGAAATATCCTAGGAAATATTGAAAAGGCAGAATATTTCTCTGGATGTGAAAAGAAACATGTTTCAAAAAGAAAAGGTAACTCTTCCTGCAGCTTCCTGCCCGCACCTTTTGTCCATGAGCCATTAAAGCCTGAGCCAGTCCCTTTACATAATAAAAGAGTTCTCCCCTTCAGCTCCAGGGGGATGGGAATGAAGGCATGATAATATAAGCCTTTACTCAACTGACCACATGGCATCTGAACTCAACCAAACCTGGATTCAAAATTCAGCCTAGGGGTTGCCCTTGCATGGGCCCATGTGAGTCTGACAAACAATCAGAATACATTTCTTACACAGGAACAGGAAACAGATAGGTGGGGCCGAACAGGTTATAAAAAGCCCTGCAAGCCCTTCTTCGACCTTTTTTCTTCTTCTTCCCTTTTCTTCTTCTTCACCCAACACCTGAAAGCATGTGATCACCTTTTCCTCCTCCTTCTAGGAGGAGGAGAAGCTTCCGGAGGGAATAGAGGTCTGCCTCTGAGCTCCGCTTAATGCGGGGGACTCTCTGATGGGCAGGGATGCTGCCGACCCTCGTTTCCAGCTCGAGGGTCAGGATTTTTGTTGCTGACCATACTGGTCTTCGCCCTGGACCCACGCTGGCCCGCTAGGTCGGTCTGACAGCCGGGCAGAAGGAGGATAGCGCGCCGGTTGGCGTGGTGACTGGCGTTTTTGAGCGGAGCAGTACGGAGCGGCGAAGCAGTGAAGGCCCTGAGCGGAGGGGGCTGGAGGACGGTCATGGCCTGAGCGGAAGGACGGAAGAATCATAGCAGGATGGCGGCGACCCATGAGAGCCGAGTGGCACGAACAGCGACCAGCTGTGAGCCCAGACCAGCGGGAGGGCTGCGGGAAGGAGAGCGAGGCCCAAGGCGCCGGAGGGATGAAGGGAAGGAGAGCGAGGCCCGAGGCGCTGGAGGGAATTGAAAGATCGGCAGGAAGGCCGCAGGGAGGCCGCAGGGAGGCCGCAGGGAGGCGGGAGTGGTCCTCCGGGCCTGGAAACAACGGCTGTGGGTTGTCGAACAGACGGAGGACTATCTGCAGTGAAGGCAGGCCATGGGGATGGAGGCGCTGGAGCACGGGCCATGGGATGGAGGCGTTGTAACACCAGAGGCCTATGCAGAAGGTTTGACTCTGCACCCCTGCCGTGCTTATCACAAACCGCCCCCCCACTCATTTACCACTCATTTACCACTCATTTACCACTCATTTACCACTCATTTACCACTCATTTACCTTGGGCTATCTGCCCCTACCGCCTACTACGAACTATCTCCCAGTCTTCTTCATTTACCAGCTGGCTATCTCATTATTCCATCAGCCCATCATTTCCACCTAAGATGTGGACTATTACCATCTGCCTATCCCCTTAGCCAGGACTACTCCATCCGTTCCATCTAGGATGTGTATCTATCCCCTTAGTGGGGAACTGTGGTTTGCTAACTCACATTAACATCGACAACACCCACTTGACGAGCTTTGGCCCTGTTTAATATGTTATATTCGAGGTTAGACCTACTGCTGCTGCGAGAGTCCCCACTCTCGCAGTTATAGCCTCCAGCCCTTTCAAGGGCCCACCTTGAGGATGGGTTTATTAACCCAGAGAGGTGGAGGAAGCGTACACTGAGGGGCTTTTTAATCAACCATTTTTTAAAAATTGTAAGGGGTTCCAGGGAGGGGGGGGGATGGACCAGGTCAGGAGTGATGGTAGAGCCAGGCGATTAGGTGTGGTCGAAAGAGGAGGGAGCAGAGTGGGGGAGGAGAGGGAAGACAGCATTCCATTACAGGGCTTTTTGATACCAACGGTCGTGGGGAGGGGCAGGTGCGAGGACAGATTAAGAACGCGTAGTCGGTTGGGAGACCGGGGTTATTGGTTATACCCGGTCGCTTGTACCAACCCCCGCATACTAGGTGGTCAGGTTCTACAGACCCAGGGCCTGAGACTGTTGTTATGCAATGCGAGGTCCGTTGTCAACAAGGCAACAAGGCATCAATGATCTAATTCTGGAGGGGGAGCCGACCTCGCAGGAATAACTGAGACCTGGTTGGGCCACGAGGGAGGTCTACCCCTCGTGGAAATGTGCCCACCAGGTTATCGAGCATTTCACCAGCCTTGGACCCAGGGAAGGGGCGGTGGGGTAGCAGTGATTATCCAGGAATACCTAGAGCCGAGAGAGTTCACTTTGCCGCAGACATCCGGGTGTGAGTCCCTTGTCGTGAGATGGGGCCCAGGGAGGCAGTTGGGCCTGCTGATTATTATTATTATTATTATTATTATTATTATTATTATTATTATTATTATTATTATTATTATTATTATTATTATTATTATTATTATTATTATTATTATTATTATTCCCCAGGACCTCCAGCCATGCGGTCCTGTCCTCCATTAAAACATTAAACCATCTTTCTAAGCAGCCTCCATGCTCCAATGTCTTTCACTTGGGGGCGAACCCAGAAGGACATTTCTTCCAACAATACTAACACACATAATGTAATTCTTTGCACCAGAAACATGCTATCATTTTTCTATGCAAACCAGGGCGCCTTATATAGAGATTACCTTGCAAGCCAAAATAATACTGCCTATCTCTCATAAACTAAAAAGTAAATATGGTGTATTGATAACTCATGTTACATGACATACTCAGAATGCCAAGATTTCTCTCCCTCCCTCCCGTCATCTAGGTGGCTCATCAGCTAACCACCATCTACTTGTCTACTATCCCTCTAAATGTCTGATGACAATTTATACAAAGCTTTTAGTATAAGGACTACACTGAAAGTCATTAATATGCAAACAGCTTAGAGAATTTTATGAAAATACATTTTAGAGAAGGTTAACGTCTTGCAAATTTTACAGAAGGCTTAAAAATCTTTAGAATAAATGATTTCTTGGAGATTAATGCATACAAAAATTGTAGGAGTTGTATTTGCTCATTAATGATATGAAGCTAATGACTGTGCACAAATCATTCTTTCCAGCATAGTTTATTTGTCATATAAAATCATTATCCCCTTCATAAATTCATTAGAAATGTGATTTAAAAAAACAAAACCATTAGTTACTGAGTTAATGTTGTAAAATTAGCAAGTATATTAGTTCATCATTTTCAGGAGGCAAATATGTAGGTTTGGCAAAATCACTTCTATTGATAAGTAGCCTTAGCTGCATTGTTCAATAGGCAGACTCATTGCCCTTCAATTTCAATAGGATTTAATCATAGTTCAAACTTTCATTTAGTAATGTATAAAAAGCCTCCAAAATAAACCAGAACTAATAATACTCTGCCATCAAATAGAGAAGAAGAAATGTCAAACAAAAGACAAGTAAATAGGATATCTATCTCTCTTTCTCTAGACCAGTGATGGAGAAAAGTTAGGCTTGGAATGTCAAAAATTCAGAAAATGCCAAACTTGTTTCTGCTGATATTCACACATACCTCCTCCTGACAAGAGACACATATTTTGTACATAGGAGCTGTGGTGGTGCAATGGTTAGAATGCAGTGCTGCAGGCTACTTATGCTGCCTGCTGGCTGACTGCAATTTGGCAGTTCAAATCTCACCAGGCTCAAGGTTGATTCAGCCTTCCATTCTTCCAAGGTCAGTAAAATGAGGACCAATATGCTTACTCTGTAAACCATTTAGAGAGCGCTGTAAAGCACTGTGAAGTGGTATTTAAGTCTAAATGTTATTGCTATGCTATATTCATTTATTTGAAATCCAATCATGTGCACAATCCTCAGATACTGCTGCACACCGCTTAATTGCAGGAAGTGTTCCTTTTCTGTTGTTAGACTCCTGCAAACTCCAAAATCCATTATATACATGTATGTACAACCTACTTCATGCAAGTTTTAGAGGGTTTGAAGGCCGCACAAGAGTATGGCCCTCTTGTGCAACTTCCAGAGGATCCAGAGGTCATGTGAGAACATATCCTGTTCTTGCATAGTCTCTATAGCCTCCAAAAATCATTCAGGAATCGAGCATGCTTTCAAGACTAGTTGTTGTTGGGTGTTAGTGAATGCTGCAAAGTCACCAAAAATGTTGTGGTGTGCCAGTTTTGACACACATGTCATAGGTTCATTATCACTGCTCTAGACATTGTATAGGGGGGAGAGCCACGTTAGTTTATGGAACGCCAAAATCAAAATACATTTAGCAGTACCTTTTCAGACTAACAATTTCTATTAAAAAGCATAAGCTTTTATGAATTATAAATATGAATTTTGTCATTCATTTGTCATGACTGCGATTAAACAAAGCCATTGTTGGTAGATTCTAAAATTACCCCTTCTCTGTGGCAACACCTGCCTTCACCTGAAATTCAAATGGAATTGGCCAGATATTGGACATCAAAAATAATGCTAACATGCTGCAACAGCACTTCCTTGATGCAACCCACATTGTCTTTCAACACACACGCACACACACACACTTACTTATTTTTTTTAATACAAAGTTAAAAATAAACAAATAAGAGAAAAAATATTTGGAAAAAAGGGTCAGAGAATTAAAAAATGAAGATAGAAAAAGAAGGGAAAAAAAAGAAAAAAAAAGAATGACTTTCTTTAGTACAGTTACAAATTTAAAAAATACATTAAACTCTTACTCTAAAATCAACATTTATATACATTATTTCCATAGTCTTAAATAATTCTAATCATTTAGTGATTGCTGCTAAAAGAGACCTTAGCTAAAACCTGATCATCTTTCTGGTTATCTGTTTGGCTGTAAAATATATCTCTAGCTTCTCTTATTGGGGATTTTTCTCCAAAATAGATTTCCTATGGAGAAATTAGCTAGACTTCGTTATTCACAGGCTCCAGGTTTCTGGAGTAAGAAGGGAAGAGTAATGAAATAAAATTGTGCAAAGGGTTGTATCTTAAGATTCATGATGAATACATTTTTATGACGCCTATGATCATGATTTATCACTTTATTGCTTGTATGTACACTGAGACCTTATGCATCGGAGACAATTTTCTTGTGTGTCCAATCACATTTGGCTAATAAAGAATTCGATTCTAATGGACAACAAACTTCTCCAATGCAGGATTATACTTCTCCATGATTATATACCTCAAGATTATATGTCTCAAAAGCCTCTTCCCTGTTCAGATTTGACTTTCTGGCTTGTCCAATCCTAACTTATCATATCTGTCTCTGGCATGTCCTTAATAAAATGAGAATTATATAATTTTATCTTTTTACAATAGCTTTTATGTAATACTTTATCCCTTGTGCTCTCTATTCATATAAAAATATATGTGTGTTTCTGTATGCACTGTACTTCTTTTGTTATATTTTCTATTTAGGACCTGTAGAGCTCAAAGAAAGAGATAAGACTTTGAATTTTAAATTTAAAGCAAGGAACAAAGGAATCACTTGCAACAGACTTGAGATAATTAACAAGAAACAACTAGCACAATGTGCCTGGATATAATGCTAAACATGTGTATCTTAGAATTCAGAAGGAGAGGCATTTATCTTTATGAACTTTGGAACTGATAAAAAACAGACACACTATAGCACCAGTAACATGAAATGAAAGATGAATGTGAGCAATACATTGGTGTAACCATCCAAGGTGGCTCTGACATATATGAGACATATTCATCATAAGGATGATTAAAGAAAGACAAGTATGTTTCAACTGATTGACAGATGATGACAGAAAAATATAGAAATGAATGGACTGCATGCAGAGGTGAGGTCTACCTCCATTCTATCAAGAAAGAAGAGCTTTTCATTTTGGATCTTCCAATTCCCCTGTGTTTGTTTGGCTAACAAGAAAGGTTAGGTATATTTAGTATATGGTAAGATACTGTAATAAAGCAGCTACAATTCTCTTGACTGTATAAAAGAAACTTCTACTATTGCACTGTTCTTCTGCATAAGATCCCCAAGAAATTATGAGACCCCCAAACCTCTCTCTCCATCCCTTTCCTGATAAATCCTCATAATCTTCATGATTGGGTCATGGGAGGTCTACTTTTCTGTTTCCTTAAACTGGAATTTGATTATTCAGGATCTCAGCTCTTTAAGGACAACTAGCATGTAATTAGCAGACTAGAAATATGACCAATCACGAGCTCTACAAAGGATAATTCTGATTAAAATCAAAGGGAAAAGGCAGCAACAAAACCAAACTCCCATCTGTTTTATCCCTCCTTAGACTCTACAACAGAAAAATATATTTTTTTCTATATAAGCGCTCCCCCCCCTAACAAATAACCTCAAATAAAGACTGGTGTATAATAACTACTACCCCTTTCCCCCCTTTTTGTATTTTAACAGATCTAATACTTGGTGCTTTGAGTCTGAGTCGCTGTAATGAAAAGCATAAAGCATTAAGGCACTATTATGTTCTGTGTGAAAGCAACAATAAGAGCATTACACTACACCAAAGCTTTTCAAATTGACCTGTTAAGTCTTGTTTAGTTTCTTTGGGACATGAATGTTTTGTAGTAATTTTCACCCCTATATGAAAAGCATATAAATTCTTAGTATTATAACCGTAGGAAGAAAAAAAAAAGACATAAGGGGGTTCTACTCCATTTAGTAACAATTGTTTCATCTGATCACACAGCCAATCTTGGTTGTTAATTATTTTTATTAAAATAAACAAAATCAAATTAAAAATCAACCTTTTTCAATATGGCAAAAATGATAAACTGCAAAAGATTTTGTTATTAAATCTAGCTACATTTTGACTTCTTTGCATGATAATTGCATCAGGAATTAAACAGCTAGCCCTAATTTGCACAACACAGTGGTGTTTTTTAAGGTTAAAACTCGGCAAATTTGTTGGGTTGTGTCAATGCAGCCACCAAGTCTTAACTGACTTTATTAAGTCTGGGAATCCAACAATTATTTCTCTAATCTTCCCTCAAATTTTAATAATAGTTTTAGGAATAATGGCCAGATTATGTGAAAGACCATTTTCCCCAGATGCATCTACCAGATTCCCCAGAATAGAAAGCAGGGTATATTACAGGTTCTTTCCATCAAGAAAGTCTACTTAATGTGACCAAGAAGTGCCTTTTCCATGATGGTACATCATTCCCATGGAGATAAAATGGGCCCCAATTCTGACCCTGAAGATATGATTTAGATACATAAGAAAAGTTATAACCAAATATGATGTTTATCTAAGGTCTCTTAGAGAGTTGAAAGTCAGTCATACATCCACACGTTGTTTCTGGAAAGTAACTAATCATGTTTAATAAATTATTCAATTCAACTATGCACAAATGCACAACCCAGGAAACCAAACAATGAAGTAGGAGATGAAATGGTGGTTAAAACAAAGATATAAATCTGGACATACTATTAGCTGTGAATCCGGATTCATAGCATTATAGTGCAATATCTTGATCTACAAAAACAATGATTTGGTTTTATAGTATATACAAGTTCATTAGCTATTGCATAATGACCAAGTCAAAAGCTTAAATAAATGTCAAATGTTGACATAATTTCAAGAAAAATAATAATAATGTGAATTCTTCATATATTGAGGATCAAGGCTGGAAAAAAGCATGTTTTCTGTAAATCTAAGATTTTTCCACCTTTTCTTTGATTAGCACTCTGCATTATTGTGTATCCGAGAGGACATAACTTATTTGTGAGGAATGAAAGCCAAAATAAACATAGGGGATAATGCTTCCCATGTCCCCCAACCTTCGAAAACACATTAATCCTATTTTAGAGACTGTATTCCATTATCTGAACTTTTTTATGCCTCAAAAGACATTATGCCATTTAACTTTGGTGATTATGATTGGGGATGACCATCCACTATCTCATAATCTCTGCTTTCTAAATTGTTCACCAGAGGCAAATATTTTCTGCTTTTTAAAATTAAATTGCAGCCAAAAAAAAAAAAAAAAACCCTTATGACTGTGAGATCAGAAAACAGGTACAGATCAAAACAATGTGGAAAAACAACAGGCCTATGAGAAAGATAGACGAAAGTGGCAAATAAACATTGATAAAAGTTAGCCATTAGATGAGTGTTCCCCAACCTTGATAAATTTATGATGTGTGGACTTCAACTCCCAGATTGCTGGCTGTGGATTTCTGGAAATTGAAGTCCTTATATTTTTAAATTGCCAAGATTAAGAAACACTGCTTTAGATGAACACATAGTACATGGAGGTGTATGTTTACTCTTTACTTTCAGACTAAAATTAGGATAATAATAACATTCATGCTTTTATAATAACATTGTTGCGCCCCCCCCCCCCCCAGCATTCACAGTTCTCTCCTTAAATATTCATTTTACCACCTTACAATGAGGAGTTCCTATTAACGCAATCACTGGCATTTACATAATGATCCAACATTCATTATGGTATTTGGGGTCAGTGCTCTAATCTCCACTAATGTATCATGTGGTTCTGTTCATGTCAGATGCAAAAAAAAAAAAAAGCAGTTGAAAATCAAATGGACCATAAAGGAGATTTTAACATTTTTAATGCAGCAAGGAAAAAAAACACCTGTGTATGGAGCAAAAATTAGTTTGATTTCTTTTACTTTTGGAACTGATTACGTGAATATTAATTCTGTTTTCAATATGAAATTATCTCAGACCTGGGAAAACTAGGTACCTACCAAGCCAACAATATACTGTAGACCAGACTAAGAAACCATTCCATAAGTTTAGAGCTATTTTTATTGTAACAGTTACAGTAATACAATTTTGCCAATCTGAACGTACTTCCCCTACCTCACTTCGTGTGAACTAGGGAGGGGTTTGTGGGAGATAACATCTCATGTCATTTTTGTGGTCTGATTTCAAGCCCCTCTTTTCTGACAATTGCTTTGGTAGTAGTTCTTTATGTCCCTCAAGACTATTGCATATGCCCTTCTAAGGTTCATGTTTTAATTTCAGATTATATCAATCTAATACACAAATCCATCAGGTAACATGAATCTCTGACTTATAAACAGTTGCTAGATACTAATGGGTTGCCTGCAAAATGGTGGACAGCCAACCAGCAATGATACCTGACTCAAAAAGAGAACGTCAGGTGTGTACTGTTAAGTAGAGTGTTGGCACTGCAGGTAGGGAGGCCTGTTGGTGTCTCTCTCATGCAATTTCTCTTTCATGCTTAGCTGTTGGTGCTACAGGTGGGGAAGACATGGCAGTGTCCCCCTCTCTCTCTCACACACACATGCAGCTGGCAAGGGAAATCTGTTACCTCAGCCTATTCTGAGCTGCAGTTTGTTCTGACCTAGGCTTCCTTAAAAAGCATGAAGCAGAATCTTGGTTTGGGCAAACCCTCTTTTATTTACATGACTGTGAATTCCTTTCATTCACAGTTCACAAGGCTTAAAAAACAGGCTTTCAGAGAAATGTTTATCAACACGAACCTTATCTTGCTTGGTGAGCTGCCAAATAACTAGTTTCGAAACGAAGGGCAAGGCAACACTTGGCACAGAGTCTCTTATAGTCACAGAACTTTCCACTCTTGAAATGACCAAAGGAATGAATTGTTCCATGCAAAAGCCCTCTTTGCTCCTCTTTTGTTTCATATGGGTGGGATGAATCACCTCCAAGGTACGGCTTTACTCCCAAATTGACCTTGCTTTCTTAGTTGTTCTTGTGTTCTGGCAGCTCTGCGTGTACACACACTGGGCACAGGCTCCAGCTGTTAGTCTGCCTCGATGCTGTCTAGCTTCCTCTCTGCCTCCAATGCAGAGCCCTTGTCTGAGCTTTCCTCAGCCCCCAGGACTGGCCCATGTTCCTTCCCAACCTCCTCACTGTCTGACTTTGCTGCCATCTCCGCTGGCCGCTGGTGGGCCAAAACACAGTTGTCTTCGCCACTCTGCATTCAGAGGCCCCTACTTCTCTACGTTCTGCTGCTGCAGGTAACTTTTCCCGTTTCTTTGCTCCCACTATTGACAAAGAGTGTCCACCCAGGCCCTTCATGAGTCAGCTACTGGTCATGTGAGGCCATCTTTCCCAGGTCTTTTGAGGAAACTGCAGACTCTGGGGAAGAAAGCCTTGGATAGCCAGCAGCTGCCTCGCTAAGGGCCAAGTTGAATATGTTTGGTCATAAGCAGGAACAAGGAGAAGCTAAGCTCAGCTGGGGTGGCATTGGGCACAGAATGTAGGAGGTGAAAATAGGATAGATAGGGAGAAACAGGTAAGTGAGAGCAGTTGCAAGCACCACCTTTATTATATGAATGTCTGGCACTGCAACAACCATAATTTTGGGGAACAGTCAGAAGTCCTTTTGATTAGCACTAGCATAACTTTGAACAGACACTGAACAAATGGTCATGTCAGAATGTAAACTAACAGTTGGGTTAGCAATATATAAACCAAGATGGTAGTACTGTTTCTTTAAGTACTGCTGTAATGTGATTGGTTCTTGGAACTGCAGAATGGCTGAGAGGCAGAGCTGAAGTTTGGGAAGGAAAATAATCTAACTAGGGTCTGCAAATCCAAACAAGCCCATTGGATGCTGCAGCCCACGTTAGTGGTGGGATTCAAATTTTTTTACTATTGGTTCCATGAGCATGGGTGTGGAATGGCTTTGTGGGGTGGCTTGGTGGGCATGGCAGGGGAAGGATACTGTAAAATCTCCATTCTCTCCCCACTCCAGGGGAAATATAGTGCAAAATCCCCATTCCCTCCCGATCAGCTGCGATGTGGGAGGCAGAGAATAGATGGGGATGGGGCCAGTCAGAGGTGGTATTTACCAGTTCTCCAAACTACTCAAAATTTCTGCTACTGGTTCTCCAGAACTGGTCAGAACCTGCTGAATACCACCTCTGGCTCAGGTTCAGAACTCTACAAACCAGCTCCAGAAGCAGAGGACTGGTAGTGTGCGTGTGGGTGAGAGAAAAGCTCATTTGTGAGATCCATCACTTTGTTGTTGTTAGTTGCAAAGTCATGTTTGGCCCATCACAACCACATGGACAACATTCCTCCAGGCCTTCCTGTCCTCTACCATCCTCTGGAGTCCATTTAAGCTCACGCCTACTGCTTCGGTGACTCCATCGAGCCACCTCATTCTCTGTTGTCCCCTTCTTCTTTTGCCCTCAATCTTTCCCAGCATTAGGCTCTTCTCCAGTGAGTCCTTCCTTCTCATTAGGTGGCCAAAGTATTTAAGTTTGATCTTCAGGATCTGGCCTTCTAAAGAACAGTCAGGGTTGATCTCCCCCAGGACTGACCAGTTTGATCGCCTTGCAGTCCAAGGGACTCGCAGGAGTCTTCTCCAGCACCATAGTTCAAAGGCCTCAATTCTTGAATAAAGCATTCAAATCTCTCTAGGAATGCCTCCCACGATTCCTTGTCCGGTCTGTATTCAGCAAAAACGTTTGCAGTTGCCATTTGGCTTTTTTTATGCTCACTGGTATTTATATGGGTTCTTAAACACCTTCGTCGCCAGTTTTATGTTTCTCTTTTACTGAAACAGTAACTGAGGAGCCGAGTTAACAGTAACGGTTTATTCTGCTCAAGATACAAAGTAACGAACTTAACGGCTCTCCCTCTGACAGCCCTTTTATAGCTGAGCTGTCAGATAGTTAACCAATCAGCTTGTTTAACGATCCCCTCGAGCCTGCACGGACGCAGGAGCCAATCCCTGGACACAACACTCCTTCCCCCCGGACTGCACATGCATAGTCCTGCAAATATGTTGGTCTCCTCCGTATTCTCTGAGACCTGCGCAAGCCAGCCTCAGGAGCCCCAGGGCACAGAACATTGCCTCTCTCCAGCCCCCGTGCCAGTGGTGCTAACAATACAGATATTTGTCCATGCAACTCGGGTTCTTCTCTAACAGGTAACTCATCAACTGGTAACGGAACTTGAACTCCCTTGGTAACTGTGTCTTGTATTGTGTCAGCTGCGGACCCCGTTATTCGTCTGCGTAATTGGTTAATATGTCTTCTCCATTCCCGACCATCACATAGCTGGACTCTGTAAGAGCAAGGCCCTGTTAATCTCAGATATCCAACCCGGCACCCACTTAGGTTCCCCCGTAAAATTTTGTGCAAACACCCCCTCCCCCCTGTTGAATACTCTAGGAGGGTCATCCTGTACTGAATTCCTAGGTGAGTATGTTGGGTGAAGCCTATCTAATGTGGTGCGTAATTTCCGACCCATTAAAATCTCAGCAGGGCTTTTCCCTGTTATGGGGTTTGGTGTGGTGTGTTGGGTTAATAAGTATGAAGCTATTTTCTCTGGCCATGGAAGATTCCCCATTCGGCTTAATGCCTCTTTAGCTGAGCGAACGGCGCGTTCCGCTAATCCATTCCCAGCAGGATGATATGGTGCTATTTGAGCGTGCCTTATTCCCAATGATGTTAGGTAAATTTGGAAACTAGCTGCTGTGAATTGTGGCCCATTGTCTGATACCAATGTATCAGGCAACCCATGTGTGGTGAATAATTTGTTCAAAACTGCTATAGTTGCTTCTGCAGTTGTGCTGCGCATCAGGAATAATTCTACCCATTTTGACAGGGCATCAACCACTATGAAGATAGTTTGTCCTAACCATGGCCCTAGAAAATCTACGTGTATTCTACTCCAGGGTGCAGATGGTTTGTCCCATTCTCTTACTGGTGCGGCCGCAGGGGCTGGCCGGACCTTTTGACATGGTTGGCATTTCTGTACCCACTCCGTGATGTTATTATCAATGGATGGCCACCATACATAACTTCTGCTCAGCCCCTTCATTCTAACTATTCCTGGGTGCCCTTCATGTAGTCTGTCCAGTACAATCTGTCTCAAAGTTTTTGGAATTACAACTCTAGAGCCCCACAACAGACACCCTTGAAGCACAGATAATTCTTCTCTACGACGATAAAATGGTAGGAATTCTAACCCCACTGGGTCCGTTGGCCACCCACGATGTACCCAATCCATTACTTGCATTATAATGGAGTCTTTTCGAGAATGATATGCGATATCCTTTGCTGATAGAGGTAGTCTAAATTCATCTAGCAGACACACGCTGTGTACTGGAGCAGGGTCAGACACTAAAGTGTGCATTGGACAGCGACTCAGACCGTCTGCATTTCCCATTTGCTTACCAGGTCTATGTTGTAATTTATAATTGTAAGCTGCCATAAACTCTGCCCATCGTGACATTCGTGGTGATATAATGTGAGGAGTAGGACGATCCCCAGCTAAAATTCCTAACAAAGGTTTATGATCTGTTACCAATTGAAAGGGCCGTCCATACAGATAATGATGGAATCTTTTAACCCCTGCCACGGCTGCCAATGCCTCTTTATCTAACTGACTATAGTTTCGTTCTGCTTTTGACAGTGTTCGTGAATAGAACGCTATAGGAACCTCTAGTCCATTTGGAATTATGTGGCTTAATACAGCACCAACTCCAAACGGGGAGGCGTCACATGCCAGAATTAATGGCAATTTTTCATTGTATTGGGCTAGTATTGGTGCTGATGTTAGCAACTTCTTAACTTCCACAAAAGCTTTCTCCTCACGGTTCGTCCAACTCCAATTTGCAGAAGTGTCTAACAAACGGTGCAGAGGTTCTGCCACCGAAGCCTTATGAGGTATGAAGCTTGAATAAAAATTCAAGAGTCCTAAAAAGGCTTGTAATTCTGCCCTATTTGTTGGCGTTGGGGCTGCATTAATTGCCTCCACCTTTGCTGGTGTGGGGTGGATTCCCTGACTGTCGATCAGATATCCTAAAAACTCTACAGCTGGCACTCCTATTTTGCATTTTTCTTTTTTTAACCTGAGGCCAAATTCTCTGAACCGCCCAAACACTTGTCTGAGTGTGATAGCTAGTTGTGACCGATTTTTAGCCGCAATCACAACATCATCAAAGTATGGAATAACCCCGGGTATTCCATGGAGCACGCGCTCCATAATGCTTTGGAATAAACCGGGAGCAACGCATACCCCAAATTGAAGCCTGTTGCACTTGAATGCCCCGCGGTGTGTTACGATTGTTTGGGCTAGTGCAGTATCAGCATCCACGGGTAATTGCTGGTAAGCTTGTGCCAAATCCAGCTTTGCGAATATCTTGCCCTGACCCAGTGAGTGCAACACATGTTGTACCACTGGGACAGGGTAAGGGTGTGCCTGTAAGGCTCTATTTAATGTTGCCTTATAGTCAGCGCATATTCTTATAGAGCCATCTGCCTTCAAGGGAATTACTATGGGAGTTTCCCATTTTGCGTGATCTACTGGCTCAATCACCCCTTGTTCCAGTAGTTTATCAATTTCCGCATCCACTTTATGTTTTAAAGCTAATGGAACGCGGCGGGCTTTAAGCCGAATGGGTGCCACCTGGGGGTCAAGGTTTAGGGATATAGGTGTGCCCTTGTATTTACCTAAGGACGGGGAAAATACATCTGCAAATTCCCTTAGTAACCCGTCCATTTCATCCCCTTGGGCAGTGTGATTAACTCCCGAGATTGAAAGACCTATTGCCCGAAACCAGTCCATGCCCAATAGTGAGGCTAAAGGTTTGGCAACTACTATGAGGGGTAATTGGCCCTTAAAGTGGCCATAGTGCACATGGAATTTTCCGCAGCCGATGACAGGGATGATATTTCCCTGATAGTCCCTCAAACGGCAGCGGGGAGATGTCAACTGGTCTTGGCGTATTGATGGTATTAGAGAGCGTAGGGTGTTCCAAGAGATTATAGATTTCGCTGATCCGGTATCCAGCTCCATGATGCAGGGCTTGCCCTCCAGTTCAATGGTTATATGGATTTTTTCTGAGCTGTTACCTTCAGTGGATGCTGAATCGATAGTCCATTCTGCAGAATTGTCTTCATTAATGACGGAAGGACAGCTGTTTGTCTGACGAACGGTTGGTCGTCCAGAGTTTGGGCGATTTGAAATTTGTGGAGTGGCTTCCTTATTTGCAGGTAACCACGCCCGACAGACAGTAGCCAGGTGTCCCTTCTTTCCACAGCGCCGGCACACTGCAGCTTTGAATCTGCACTGGGATCTCAGGTGCTTGCCTCCGCAGCTTAGACACCCACCCCAATTCCCTCTGGGGTTGTCTCCTCTGTTGTTTGCGATTTTAAGGCGACTAACATCAATGTCTGCATTGACTTCATTTTTAAAATTGCGACTCTGGTTGTGGATTGAAGCTGCTGATGAAGCAATGCTGGCAGCCAAGTGGTAGCGCTGAAACTCTGTTGTGGATTTTTCAGCCATTTCAGTTGCTCTTGCCTCTTCAACTGCTATTTTAAGGGACAATTCAGCCCTTGCAAGGAGGCGGCGTTGTAAACGCAAGTCATTAAGTCCGTATATAAATTGCTCTAACAATGCTTCGTCTAAATCACTAAACTCGCAGTGAATTGCTGCGGCTCTCAAGGAAGCAATGTATTTACTTATAGACTCACCTTCCGCTTGCACACGCTTGCGAAATAGATGTCTGCGAGCAAAACGGGAAGGTGTAGGACCGTAATGAGCTTTCAGCTTAGCCAGCAGTGAATCCCAGGCAATTGTGTGTACAGGAGTTGGAGCTGCCAGTGCCCTGGCTGTTGCGAACATGTCTGGTCCACAGCAATTCAGAAAGACACCTCTCTTTCTTTCAGGAGACAGACCAGTTAAATCATTGGCTTGAATAAAGCATTCAAATCTCTCTAGGAATGCCTCCCACGATTCCTTGTCCGGTCTGTATTCAGCAAAAACGTTTGCAGTTGCCATTTGGCTTTTTTTATGCTCACTGGTATTTATATGGGTTCTTAAACACCTTCGTCGCCAGTTTTATGTTTCTCTTTTACTGAAACAGTAACTGAGGAGCCGAGTTAACAGTAACGGTTTATTCTGCTCAAGATACAAAGTAACGAACTTAACGGCTCTCCCTCTGACAGCCCTTTTATAGCTGAGCTGTCAGATAGTTAACCAATCAGCTTGTTTAACGATCCCCTCGAGCCTGCACGGACGCAGGAGCCAATCCCTGGACACAACATTGGTGCTCAGCCTTTCTTATGGTCCAACTTTCACAGCCCACAACTGCAACTGGGAAAACCATAGCCTTGACTATACACACTTTTGTTGCCACTTCACTTAGTGGAAATGAAAAGCATTTTCAAATGCAAATATATTGAGATTGGCTATAACAGCTAAAAATCTGGGGGAAAAGAGAATCAAAGAGCTAGGAAACAGTAATATAAGAACACATCTACTGCTACAAACACAAGAATAGAAAAAGAGAAATAGAACTTCGAAGTACAAGTTTATAGATTAAATAACAATAGGAATCGCTGTAAAACTCATAGTAATGGGAAGATAGTAGAATTAGATAGCAACTTGATTGTACTATAAAAGCCTTTTGTGTGGAAAAACAAATACAGTCTTTGTGTCTGTGTTCTGTACCATATTAAGAAAACAGCTAAAAATGCGATTCTGATACATCTGGCAAATTAGCCATTTTCCAGTTATCTAAACTACATAATCTAGATACATCAAAAGCTAATTTCCCCAACTTCTGTACATCTGCTGAAAAAGCTACTTATTAGTACTTTAGCAAAGCTGAATTCTTGAAGAATATTTGGTAGCTCATGGTGAAGTTATAGTTGTTTGTTTTGCTTTTTAAATAAATTGGCCTGAAACATTTTAAACAACAATAGCTTTGCTCATTTACAGTAATATAACAATATCTAAACTTCTTATAATCTTTCCTTACTTGGGTAACATCAGCACACTGGTGGCATTTGTTATATATTTAGAATTCTTTATTGGCCAAGTGTGAATGGACACATAAGGAATTTGTCTCCGGTGTGTAAGCTCTCTGTTTACATACAAGCAACACGTGATAAATCATGGTGATAATTATAAAATACAAACTCATAACTCACACCTACATCAAAAATACATCAAAAATAACCCAAACAGAATATGACTAAATCATATTGTTCTCAGGGACAAAATTGATAGAAAAGCTAGTTATCCTTTTTGGATTGTAGAACAAGGGCTAGTGCTGTACTTGCTGTCAGTCCTGGAGCAAACTTATAAAGTCAGTATTGTTGACTGCAATCTCAACTCTCTGCTGAAGCAATAGCAATATTACCAGTGCTGTGAAAGAAATGTATCTGTGTATGTGTGAAACAATAACCACTTTGTCATATTGTCTTTTATGGGGAATGTGAGTCTTAACTGACGATTAAAGGAATTTGTACACTCTGTCTTCACCCATCCCACTGAAATAAGAAATGGGTTCCCAAAATTATAGGTATAAGTTGTGAATGATTGTGTCTGTCTGTCTGTCTGTCTGTCTGTCTGTCTGTCTGTCTCTCTCTCTCTCTCTCTCTCCCTTTGTGTGTGTGTGTGTGTGTGTGTGTGTACGCGTGCACGCATGCACGTATGTGTCAGTGGTGGGAGTCAAATTTTTTAATTACTAGGTCTGTGGGCGTGGCATGGTTTTGTGGGCATGGTTTTGTGGACATGGCAGGGGAAGAATACTGTAAAATCTCAATTCCCTTCCCACTCCAGGGAAAGGTTACTGCAAAATCTCAATTTCTTCCCTATCAGCTGGGACTTGAGAGACAGAGAATAGATGAGGGCGGGGCCAGTCAGAGGTGGTATTTACCGGTTCTCCGCTACTCAAAATTTCTGCTACCGGTTCTCCAGAACTGGTCAGAACCTGCTGAATATTTCCTCTGGTGTGTGAGTGAGAAAGAAAGAGAGAGATAAGTGGCAAGAGGAATAATATAAAAGGTTTACCATTTAAATATGCGGATGTTGAATAGTAATTGTGTAACAATTTCTTTAGGAATAAATAAGCATTTGTTTGCCAGTTTGTTACTGAAGGTATAATTGAAAAACTAGCTGCAAAGAGAAAATTTAATATTCACTAATCTTAGATATCGGATTTGATTTTTTTTGAAGGGGGATGGTGTCTAACCTCTTTAATTTCATTCTATTTTTTTTTAGTTCAGAAGCTTACTTTTATCTTTTCTTTTTGCTGAATTATATATCTAATAGATATCATGACTGTTCAAATTGATTTTCATTATCACAAACAAAATCAGTTTATTTAAATTGGATGAAATTTTACATACCATATAACTGGATATCAGTTTATCATAAATATGTGTAGATGATTCTGAAATTTACTGACTAAATATAATCACTCTGGCATGACATTAGAAAAGAAAACAGCAAACCCATGAAAATATAGTGCAATAAATGAATCCAAAAGACAGCTGATAAAACGGAGCTTGGATAATCAGGATAGGTTGCTTGCTTTACTCTGACTGAAAGCTTTAGGGATGGTATTGAAATCCTTATTCCTTTGTAGAATTTGCATTCAGAAGGCAGAAAATACAAAAGAGGAATACAAATTGTACAATTGAAGCCAGCACTGAAAGAGCAATGAAAGGATATCACCCCTTTTTGAACCGAATCGAACATGGCCTTTTCATCACAATTCTTACAGTGCTGAATGGGTGCACATTGCAGAAATGCGTGCTCAGAAAATTCTTGGTCATTCATCAAGTATCGGCCATTCCTGACCTAAGCCTAAATGAATTAGAAGTGTTATGGGAGAGTTATGTATGGCCACCCAAATTTGTGCTTTAAGATCAGAGGTGGTATTCAGCAGGTTCTGAACAGTTCTGAAGAACCAGTAGTGAAAAATTTGAGTAGTTTGGAGAACTGGTAAATGCCACCTCTGACTGGTCCTGCTCTCATCTATTCTCTGCCTCCCAAGTCTCAGCTGATTGGGAGGGAATGGGGATTTTGCAGTAACCTTCCTCTGCCACACCCACCAAGCCACACCACTCCCACCAAGCCACGCCTACAGAACCGGTAGTAAAAAATTTTGCATCCCACCACTGTTTAAGATGGGCAAATCCTTTAAGTTAATAGATAAATAAACAGAAGAGAACATAAACAGTTTTAGCTAGTGATGAGGTTGAACAAATTATATTAATTTTTCATTGTGGTGAATTTCCCATCAATATTTATCAATTAGGATGGTAAAGACTTTAGCAAGCTATAGATACAGGCAGTCCTCAACTTACAACAGTTCATTTAGTGATACTTTAAAATTACAATGGCACTGAAAGAGTGGCTTATGACCATTTTCCACACTTACAATTGTTGCAGCATCCCCATGGTCCAGAAATCAAAATTCGGATGCTTGGCAACTTACTCATATTTATGACGGTTGCAGTGTCCTAAGGTCATGTGATCACATTTTGCGACCTTTTGGCAAGCGAAGTCAATGGGAAAGCCCAGCTTAACAACTGCAGTGATTCACTTAACAACTGTGGCAAGAAAGGTCATAAAATGGAGCAAAACACCCTTACCAATTGCTTCACTTAAGAACAGAAAGTTTGGGCTAAACGGTGGTCGTATGTCAAGGATTATTTTGGCTTGGAAATGTTAAATCCAGCAGGCAGCATGAAGATGGCTGGACAGTGAATTGAAGAAGATACAAGTTGCACAGTATCCACAGTATTATCTGCATAAATGTATAAATAACAGGTCAGGATACATGAAATATCCAAAGTGTACCATGGGAGGAAATAAAAAGTTTGAAAGATCATTTAGATATTTTATGTTGAATGATGAAAGATTTGATTCTAATTCTGAAAATGTTTCAGTTATAAGGATTCCCCCACCCCCCACCCCCCTATTTGTTTCTGTGTATATGTTCAGTTTTGGAAAGGACGTATTGCATTCCAAAATGCAAAGGGATGAAGAAAAGATGACTAAATCAGTACGTTCATTATTCTGACCTTTGAAAAATCTAGATTATATTAATGAAAGTTAAATCCATCCCAATGCATATTAACATAATGAACTCAATTCATTTAAATGATTAATATTAAAAATATTGAAAAAAAAAACATTTAAAAAAAAAGAAATACATTGTATACATAGCAGTATGATGTAATGAGTAAAAGTAAAATTACATTTTAAAAACTGATGTTAAACTTTTTAAAACCCGGCTCTAGTGTGGAATGGAAGTGGGTCTGATAGACATGAAGACTTCTAGACCAGATGGGCACCCTGGGCACCTCTCCTGGGTTATGCTAGGCTCCTCTGCCAGGTGGTGCGGGGCAGGCATGGGGAACAAAAATGGATCAATATTTTCATTTATTTATCATATTTAGGAACTGTCCACTTTCCTCCTCCCCAAAAAGCAGAATTTGAAATGTGACCTCCCCCCTTGTCTAGTTCTCCTCAAGGGATTTTTAAGGGGAGATAAAATGACAAACTGCTTTGTCAAAACAGACATTAAAATGGAGCAGATTTTTAGAAATTAAGAAAAGTGTTCAAAAATTTAATAAAAACTTTTTTTTAAAAAAGGAAGACTTTGACTCAGAGTATGGTAAACTCTCTGTTTAAGGAATGAAGGAGAGTCTCGAGAGCCATAGGAAAGTTACAGAGCCTTCCTTTAATAAGGTACTAGCTCTGTAAAGTAGGCTGATTACACAGGTTAGACTTCTGAAGTCTATGGGCAGCTAATGTCTTTAATGGGAGTTCTATCACGTACTTGCAATAATTAATATTCAGTAGCATAACTAGACAAAGTGAATGTAAAACATTTTGAAATGGCTTTAAATTGAGCTAGTTATCTCCTGGAAACTTCCCTAATTTCTGTCAACAACTCAGTTTCAAGTGAAATTATTTTAAGTGTCACTATGAAGAGGAGATTATCTTGCCTAGATAAATGCCACTTCACAAAAGAAAAGTAACCAGGGTACTCAATACATCACTTTTCATGTTCTAGGGCAAAGTATATCATTTGTAAGAAAAAGACATTCATGACACACATTTTTCTCTCTAGTTTTAAACCAAGAATTATTACAACTCAGATAATATTCCTTAAAGGTGTGTTATTTTGTTACTCTCCATAAAATAAGCCCATCTACCTTCCTTTCCTGTCTTAGAGCAAGGATACAACAATTCAAATATATTAGTAAATATTACAGCAAAAATATGCACAAAGTTTATTTTCATTGTAAAATATTGTTTTCTGTACTCAAACAAAACCAAGAGTTGGGTTTGTTAAGCCTTGCTATTGATTGACAAAACAGATTAATCCTAGGAGTTTAAATTAGTCTTTCAAAATATATTGGCACATATTTTCATTAGTAAAACCACAATTATTTAAAATGTGAAACTTTAGATACTCAAAAATAGTGAAGCAGAGCCTATATTTAGAATAGAAGAACAGAGTTGGAAGGGACCTTGGAGGTCTTCTAGTCCAACCCCCTGCCTAGACAGGAAACCCTATACCATTTCAGACAAATGGTTATCCAACATCTTCTTAAAAACCTTCAGTGTTGGAGCATTCACAATTTCTGGAGGCAAGTTGTTCCACTGATTAATTGCTCTAACTGTCAGGAAATTTCTCCTCATTTCTAAGTTGCTTCTCTCCTTGATTAGTTTCTACCCATTGCTTCTTGTTCTGCCCTCAGGTGCCTTGGAGAACAGTTTGACTCCCTCTTCTTTGTGGCAGCCCCTGAGATATTGGAACACTGCTATCATGTTGTACCTAGTCCTTCTTTTCATTAAACTAGACACACCACTTCCTGCAACCCTTCCTCATATATTTTAGCCTCCAGTCCCCTAATCATCTTTGTTGCTCTTCTCTGCACTTTTTCTAGAGTCTCCACATCTTTTCTACATCGTGGCAACCAAAACTGAATGCAGTATTCCAAGTGTGGCCTTACCAAGGCATTATAAAGTAGTATTAACACTTCATGTGGGACTCATAGCTGATAATAAATCAGTCTCCGATTTATTTGAAAGGCATTAGGAACAGGTGTAACCAAAGGAAGGCAAATATATTTTAATCTCTCTCTCTCTCTCTCTCTCTCTCTCTCTCTCTCTCTCTCTCTCTCTCTCTCTCTCTCTCCCTCCCTCCCTCCCTCCCTCCCTCCCTCCCTCCCTCTCTCTCTCTCTCTCTCTCTCTCTCTCTCTCCTTTCCCACACATCTCCTACTTAATGACTCTGGGCAGCTTACAGCATACAAATATTAAAGCATTAAAACATTAAAATTAACAATCATAGAAACACAATGGACAAAATCATTAACAAATAAAATCATTGACAGCAGATGGGAAAGAAAGGAGCTGGACACATGAGGCGGGAGAGGGAGGATTAAGTTTTAATCAGTTAACCACCTCCAGTAAGAATCTTCCCCATTAGGTCTCCAAGTCATCTGGCAAACCCAGATCTTAAGGGTCTTACAAAACATCAGGAAAGTGGGAGCCATTCTCACCACAGGGTAGGATGTTCCAGAGAGCAGGTGCCATGGCAGAGAAGGCTTTTCTCCTGGATCCCACCAAGTGAAATTCCTTGGATGATGGGAGCTGCAGTATGCCCCTTCTGCTCGTGTGGGTGGGTGGGCCAGTCCCATTGAGACAGTTCCTCAAATGGACCAATTCTATGCAGGGCTTTAAAAGCGATAATCAAGACTTGAATTTTATCTGGAAGCAAACCAGCAACCAGTATAGCTCATGAAGCAGTGGTGTAATATGAGCCACTCTAGGATCCCTAAGAACTGCCTGTGCTGTTGCATACTGTGCAGTGGTGGGTTTCAATTTTTTTTAGAAGCTCTTCTGTAGGTGTGGCCTGTTTTGTGGGAGTGGCTTGGCAGTCATATGGCTGGGTGGGAGTGGCTTGGTGGTCATGTGACCAGGTGGGCATGGCCAACTTGGAAAATGTGGTGAAACTCACTTAACGATGCTCTTGCTTAGCAACCATAATTTTGGAATCAATCGTGGTCATAAGTTCTCTTTCTTTCATTCTTTCTTTCATTCTCTCTCTCCTTCTTTCTCTCTCTCTCTCTCTCTCTCTCTCTCTCTCTCTCTCTCTTTCTTTCTGTATCTCTTTGTGGCTCTGTCCTTCTCTCCTTCCCTCCCTCTCTGTTTTTCTCTGTCATTCTCTCTATGTGTCTGTCTGTGTGTCTGTGTGTCTGTCTGTCTGTCTGTCTGTCTGTCTCTCTCTCTCTCTCTCTCTCTCTCTCAATGTATCTCTCTGTGTATCTCTCTTCCCTCCACCCATCTCTGTCACTCTGTCTGTCTCTCTCTCTCTCTCTCTCTCTCTCTGTGTCTCCCTCCCTCTCTGTGTCTCTCTCTGTCTCTCTCCCCTCTCCTCCCTTCCCCTCTCTCTGTCTCTCTCTGTGCCTTTTTCCATCTGTATGTCTGTCTCTGTCTGTCTGTCTTATACACACACACACAAACACACAGACACGCACATACTGTGGTCACCTTGGTAAGTGTGTTTAGATAGGGCTCTTAGAGGTGGGGAGAGTGATTGGTGAGCCAGTCAATCAGTGAGCGGTGGGCAGGGCAAGCGTGGTGCAGACAGGCTGGGGGAGGGAACTGGAACTGGTTCTAAATGGCATGGTAGATTTGTTGAACCTCTTCTATAGAATCGGTTAGAACTGGCAGGAACTCACCCCTGATACTGTGCCACCTATAGCTTTCATAAGATCTTCAAGGGTAACCCCATGTAGAGTGCATTGAAATGGTACAAACCTGAGATGATTAGGGATTGAGTGACTGAGTGTAGGGACTCCTGATCAGGAAAGACTGCAACTGGCACACAAAATGAAGTTGTTCAAAGGTTGTCCTAGTTAGCTACATAGTTCTGTGCCATCCTTGAGCAACAGATGATGGCCCGCGGTTATGATTCTTTCTGTTTGTTGGTTCGACTTCCCTATAATCTCTTTACAAAATATAACTGGTTGACAAGGAATTAGAAGGTAGCTGCACTTATGGTATTCCATGATGCTCAAAATTATATCATGGAAATGCTTTGCATTGTACCAAATCAGCTATGAAACATGACAACCCACTTACATGGCTTTTAGAAGGGACTTGTTCAGGCTATGGTGTGGAGAAAGCCTGCACATTCCTTGGACAGTGAAGATGAAAAACAAGCAACTACTGGAGCGTATAAAAGCAGACATATTGCTGAAAATCACAAAATTCTGCCTTACAGCATTTCGTGCAATCAAACTCACTAGAAAAGGCAGTTATGCTTGGAATGGATAGCAGTAAAAGAAACGAGACTGCCAAAAACTATAGTAGCTAGTCATCATCAAAGCCAACAACAGCCAGAGCATAAACAGCTGAAAGATTAGAAAATATGGAGAGAGCTTGTCCACAGAATTGCTGAGAATCAGATATGATTGAATATCCATCAATGAATGTCATAATCATTAAATAAATTCAAGGAGAATTTGGCTATCTATTGTAATTGGAGATATATATGTGTGTGTGTGTGTGTGTGTGTGTGTGTGTGTGTGTGTGTGTTACAACCCCTGGTATGCCCAAATATGGGAGGGAGATCACTCCTCCCTCTTTCTGTCCTTCGGCTCATCACAGAAAACCATGCAGGCAGAAACCCATTTTTTTTTTAATGTTGCCTTTTTATATTTGTGTTGTATAGTGATGAGCCGAAGGACAGAAAGAGGGAGGAGTGATCACCCTCCCATATTTGGGCATACCAGGGGTTGTAACACAAACACATACTTATTTCCCTGGCTTAGCTGATAAAGGAGGAGAACCGGTGGTGTAGTGGCTAGCAAGTCTGCCTAGTATACAACACATCCCAGGTTCAAATCCCAGTAAGGGTATGGCTAGCTGATGAGAGCTAAATAGCTTGAAATGGATCCATACTAGTCTCCCTTTATTTATTTATCAGCACAATTACAACATATATATATATATGTGTGTGTGTGTGTGTGTGTGTGTGTATATATCCATATCCATATCCATATCCATATCCATATCCATATCCATATCCATATCCATATCCATATCCATATCCATATCCATATCCATATCCATATCCATATCCATATCCATATCCATATCCATATCCATATCCATATCCATATCCATATCCATATACATATACATATACATATACATATACATATACATATACATATATATATATATATATATATATATATATATATACATACGCTGGTCTTGTTGTATTTGGGTCTTTTTCCGTGTAAGATTGAGATTGTCTTGGCAATGTTTCGGCGAGGTCTCACTCGCCATCTTCAGGCTGGTGTTTTCAGCTTAAAGCATGGTTGGAGCTGCTGCCTTTCTATAAATCTTGGGCCGGGGGGAGTGGAGTGCTGGCTTTGTTTCAGTAAGTGGATTGATTGGCTGTGTGGATGTATCATGATTGGTAGATTGGTGCTAATTGGTGCTGACTGTGTGTCCGTTGTTGTTTTGTGTTGTAACAGCCTGGGTAGTGGGTGGGGCTCGTTTGTTGACTAGGGCTGGTTTCCAGATGTCTGGTAGGTGGGAGGTATCATCATGTTTATTCATGTTGTGGGGGTGTTTCTCTATTTCAATAGCTTCCATAATTATTCTCTTGTTGAAGTGTTCAGTTTTGTAGATTAATTTGGTTCCTTCAAAATTAATTTCATGTCCTGTAGTTTTAAGGTGCTTGAAAAGGGAGGAAGTTTTTTCTTTTTTTCTTACTGCGTTCTTGTGTTCTGCGATGTGTGCATTTATTCTCCTGTTCATTTGTTTGTTTGTCCTATGTATGTTGCAGGGCAGATTTTGCATGGTGTATATGTGTGTGTGTGTGTGTGTGTGTGTGTGTGTGTTGTATTTGTGCTGATAAATAAATAAAGGGAGACTAGTATAGATCTATTTCAAGCTATTTTGCTCTCATCAGCTAGCCATACCCTTACTGGGATTCAAACTAGGGCTGTATTACATATTAGGCAGTTGTATTAGCCACTAAGCCACAGGCTCTCCTCCTTATCAGCTGACCCAGGGAAATAGGTATGTATTTATGATACAACCCCTGGTATGCCCAAATATGGGAGGGAGCTTACTACTCCCCCTTTCTGTCCTTCGGCTCATCACAGAAGACCATCCAGGCAGAAAACCATATTACGCGGAAGGTGCCAAGGCCGACGATGGGGACTTGGTTCCCCTGATAGTCTCACAGGCTGACGTCTGGGGTGCGAAGGTGCTGTTTTTTCAAGCCTGGGATGGCTTGCTTCAGGATTGACCAAGACATGATAGTTAATGACGATCTAGTGTCTATTTCAAGCTCACAGGGAACGTCCTCTATGAGGACAGTGATCTTCAGTTTTTTTGGCCGCCTAGTGCGGACTTGTCCTATCGAGGTGTGATAGGTAACCTTTGTTTCTCTCTCTGGGTTCCCTTGCGATTTATGCCGGGCCCCTGGGGTGGGCCTCTGTTGGCAGCTAGGAGATCTTTAGGCTGCCATGTGGTGGCAGGGAATTTGCTCCAGCACACTTTGGCAATGTGCCCCTTTCCTTCGCAATGCCTGCAGGTTGCGTCTCGGAATCTGCAAGTAGACTGGGCATGGTCCCCTCCGCAGCTTGCTCAGGGCAGTATCCACGGGTTGAATTTTTGCGTCGGCTTTGTGAGGCTACTGCGCATGCATAGCTGTCATCTTCTTCTCTGTCATATTGCTCAGGCTCTGCGGCCTCGTGGTGAATGCGCATTTGTTTCTGAATGGCTTGTGGCACGTTGTGTTGGTGCTGCAGGGTCTCCGTTGACTTGTCTGCTGACTCAGATGCTCTGGCTTCGTCGAGTGCGATCTGCAGAGACAGATTTGATCTGGCGAGCAATCTTCTCTGCAGATTAATGTCTCTCATACCTCAGATAATGCGGTCCAATATTAAATTATCCAAGTCACGGAACCCGCAGTATGCGGCTGCCTTACGAAGCACCGCCACATACTCATTGATCGATTCGCCTCTCTCTGGTTCCTAATGTTGAATTTGTGGCGGCGAACGTGCCTTGATGGTTTGGGCGCATAGTGGGTTTTCAAAGTCAATTGTAATGCCACCCAAAGTACAGCTTGGAGTGGGGTTGGCTCTGACAGGCTCTTTGCAGTTTCAAAAACCTTTCGGCTGCAGTACCCCAGAAACAGATTCTTCTTTTGGGTCATCAGGTCATTCGCCTCAAGGAAGCATTCGAACCATAACATGTACGATTCCCAATGCTCAGTCACCGGGTCATACGGAGTTGGCAGGGCATGCCTGGCCATTTTTGTACAGAGCGCAATTTGAGTTTGCTGCTGAAATGGCCGCTCAATGCTGCTCCAAGAGCTCTGGGCTGTATCTACTTGCTGGATCTGCTGTTCTTCTTTTTTATCTATTTGCCTTCCATCCCACCTTCGTCGCCAGTGTTAGATTGGGTATTGAGAAGGCAGAGACAGGCTTGTGGTAACAACAGCTCTTTATTAACAGAAGAACAGTATGTACAATCCAGCAACTGCTTGGTCTGACAGCAGCCCTTTTATAGGAGCTGTCAGACCTCTTAGCCAATAGGATTCAATCTCTTTTCCCGCCTGAATAGAGGACCTTGGTGGAAACTATTGCAGACAGAGTTAATATCTAACACATACATACATACATACATACATACATACATACATACATACATACTGTACATATATTTTCACACTCCCCCACCCCGACTATGAATTCTAACATTTTTTGTTAGATGTAGTATGTACAGCATTCATTTTATGTGTGATTTTAATCACAGCTGGGGCCAATTTCAAGGGATTGCAGTATAAGCAGCTGCATTGGGTCCCCCAAACTAAGGTCTGTTAGAAAGAGCAAGAGATGGAAAAGGGGGAACTGTCTATGAATGCAAATAAATTAGGGATGTCTGTCCCCAGCACTCTCTTGTGCATCTCAGGCTAGGGTTTTTCAGTGAAGCAAATCTAACCACTGGCTAATATAGCTCCAGGCTAGCCAATGGGTAAATCACAGTAATAGGGTTATGTGCTTAAGCAGGATTTTGCAAATTGGACCTTTTCTGTTGCATTTTTCTCAGTGCAAAGAGCTATTTCCCCTGAAGCCTGCTATTTCTTTGTCTCCTTCTTCCTTCTCTTACTTTGCAAGAATCCATCTGAAAAATTAATCTATGGCTTTATATAATGGGGTGGGGGTGGGATCAAACTATGAAGCAACTTTGTTCCTTTCCTTCCATCCCAAATCCTTAATTCGGTCCTGAAAGCTGCAATCTTTTGCCCACTTACTAAGGAGCAATTTCCATTCAGCTCAGTTACTTTCTTAGTATGACTGTTCTTTAGTAATGTTAATGGGAGAGAAATATGACTTTGTTATACACATTTACTTTTAAGCCCATAAATTATATGTGCTTATTTTTGGTTCTTCTGGCCGCACTAAAACGCCTGAAAGAAAATAAAACCTATTCAAGGGACTGTCCATGAAGGGGATCTTGTAGTATTCTGATTCAGATTCTCCTTTGGAAATGAAATGGTGATTTTGCAGATGGAAAGTAGATGGACACTTTTCCCTACAATATGTTTCTTTTTATTGACATGCTCACATTCCGGAGATTCATTTTCAGACTTGTTAAACAGGGTGCCTTCATTGCATGGACTTTCTTTGAACATGGATGTCTATATATTTCTAAGCAATCTGATTAAATGTGCCGATTAAACAAAGATGTGGGACCTGCATCTTCAAATGTTCTGAAGAAGTTCAGCAAATAGCAGTGGCAATGGTGCAATACGAAATTGTTTTTTCATAATGTCATTTTATTTATTTGTTCAATTTTTATAGTTATCTGTCCAACATACATGAGACAGGATGGCTTACAATTAAAAACAAAGAATGCTAAAAAATTCCACAGAATTTAAAAAAATACAAACAATACAGAACATTTTAAAAACCCAAAACAATTAAGGCCATACAATAAAGTCACCAGGAAAGGGCTGTAATTCATAAACAATACAGCCATTTTGATCCTCTGGCCAGATGCAAAGCCAAATCTTCAGGTCCTTTTGGAAGGCCATCAAGGTTGGGGCCACCCTGACATCAGAAAGAATAATATTCCATAGGACAATGCAGCAGCTAAAAAGGCCTTCCATCTGGTCCTGCCAGCTGATACTCTCTAGTGGATGGAATCCGCAACTCCTGTTCTGCCAGACTTGATGGGATGGATAGATATCATTAGGGAGAGCCATTCCCTCACACAATATAACTCCACAACACATAGGACTTTATAGATTATCACGCACACCTTGAATTACACCTAGATGCAAATTGGTAATGTGGAGAGTAGAGATGTCATGTGTGCAGATCTAGGTGTACACATAATTGCTTTGCTGCTGCATTTTGCACCAACTGAAGTTTCTGGATATCTTCAAGGGTAGCCCTATGTAGACTGAATTACAGAAATCCATATGATCAGGGAATAGATGTCTGGGTATAGAGATTCTTGATCCAGAAATGGGAAGAAATGGCATACAATCAAAGCTATGCAAAGACCCTCCTAGCCATAAGTGCAACCTTTTTATTTTATTTTGAGCAGGCATAAGTGTAATCCACTACAAAACCAAAGATGGTAAACTCCCACATCCAGAAGGCCCCAAAGCCACTTAAGCTATATGGGTAAGGATCTGGATCAAAGTTTCCAAATGGTTTAAATAGGACAGAATAAGTTAGTTAGTTTGTTTTACACACCAAACATTGCACCAACAGTACTATATAATTGTATTCTGAGCTTGCCTCAATTGTAGCCGAGAATAAAAAATAGTATTGAAGCATTTGCATACCTTTTGATTTATTTAAATAACACATCTAAATTGTTGGTATATACTAACAGAATATGCACTGATCACTTCTGAAGTATTTAATTAGCCTTTCTGATCACCTTATTTCAGTTCTTCTGACACACTTTCTTTGGTTTTAACTTAAAGACTGTCACTTTATATTGTTTTTTTTCCTCAAAACATTGAATTAAATACCTTGCCCTGGCTTTTTTTTTTACTATAGAGTAGATGCTTCTGTTCACCATCTGTAGGTCCATTAATCAATATTTCAAGTAAGAGCACATCATTCTGCCGTACGTCTGCTATGGTCTGTAAGCAGCAGAATCTCTTTAGACAACTTAATGAGAATGACTAAAGAACAAGTGGGTGATACTTATATCAGGTAGTACAGGAGATGTAGGGATAAAAACTAATGGAACTTGATAGTGGAAGCATATTGTGGAGCACCACTTGCAATGATTGATGCAAGTTGGACCTTGCAACTTTAAACTAGAAACCTAAGCCTCAGTTCTTTTCACATAAAAAAGAATCCCTTTCACAAATTTTAGCTGGTCCTATACAGCAAGAACTAAAGCATTAGAAATATTATACAGTACACTGAATTCCTAGACATGTATTAATTTCTAGAACTGGATTAATTTGTGGAATCAATATGGAGATCTGTTTCCAGACAAACAAGAGAACTCTACCCCAAAACTTGTCATTCAGACATATCAGCCATCAATTAAAAAATAGGCACAAACCACATTTAGTCAGCATAACACATTATGATTTATAACAACATCATAGATAAAAAATACCCTGGGGAAAAAAGTCTAGGAAGAAAACAAAGATTAGCAATCAACATCCCTACAGCCAACATTCAGACAAGCAGGGTTTAACACCAAGTAAACGACCAGCCCCCCCCCCCAAAAAAAAACCTCTCATCAAGGGATCATCAAGAAGGAAACTATGCCCTCTCCAAAACTGGCAGAGCAAGGTACAGGCAGCAAATCCCATACTTACTTCCACCTGATGATGTTACTTAATTGGGTAATAAAATGTCTGCATACAACCATGCTCGGAGACATTGAAACCCCCACAAGGGAATTCAAGAACAAATATCAGTAAGGGGCAAAACAGTAAAATAACAAAATATAAAACAGCAACATTTCCAAGATTTAATTTATATCTACCGATTTTGGACAGGAACAAGTTCTTCATTTATCTCCAGAATCTACTATTACCATAGCATTTTGGAATTTTCATGGCTTATAGCTACCTATTTGTATTGTGTGGTCGGTGCAGCAGATTAAAATTAAGAGTAGAAAATACATTAGTGTGTTTTAAAGGAAACTTCATGATGCATACAACGGGCACAAATAATGCTGTCATTTGTTTAAATGGAAATACTTTCAAACTCATTACCGGAAACCAGAAAGGTGAATTTTATGACTTGTACTGCTCCTGCGCCTATGACTGAAAGCAATGTAAAGCAGCAGGTATTAGTATTCATTGAAGCAACCAGATGATCAGGACTCTAGGCATCAACAGTAATGAAATTCTTCTACAAACAACTGCCAAGGTTTTATTAGCTAAAACTGTTCGCTCAAGCATTATTGTTCCAGAAATGGTTTGCTTGTTTGCTAGATGCTTTTGAACCATGATTTAGACACATTATATTGAGATACTTTCCTTTAAATTTTTTCTCCCAATTAATAATAATAATAATAATAATAAATATTTATTTCTTAGCCGCACCCTCTCCCGAAGGACTCGGGGTGGCGTACAACAAAACATAGGAAATAAATATATCGACATACATATAAGAAAACCGCCTGGACTACTGTAACGCTCTCTACATGGGGCTCCCCTTGAGGTGCGCCCGGAGACTGCAGTTGGTCCAGAATGCAGCCGCGCGGGTTATTATGGGGAGATCGAGATTCTCCCATATAACACCTATCCTGCACGAGCTGCACTGGCTTCCTGTGGCCTACCGGGTGCGCTTCAAGGTACTGGTTACCATCTTCAAAGCGCTCCATGGCACAGGGCCCAGTTACCTGCGGGATCGCGTCCTGCCCCATACATCCCTGCGACCCATTCGCTCACACAGAGAGGGGCTACTCCGGGTGCCGTCCTCTAGAGAGTGCCAGAGGGCGGTGCCCAGGAGTAGGGCCTTCTCTGTGGTGGGCCCTACCCTTTGGAATGACCTCCCCCCAGACATCCGGACAACAACCGACCTTCGCTCCTTCCGTATGAAGCTGAAGACCTACCTGTTTTGTCAAGCCGGCCTGGCATAACGTTACAATCTTGCCACCCCAGGTCATTTTATAATGGGAAATTTTGTTTTTTAAAGTTTTTAGAGTTTAATATTTTTGGGGTTTTAAATTTTGTAAGTACGCTTATTTATGGACTTATTTTTACCTCCTCTGCACGATATATGGTGCTATCTTGATTATTGCTCTGTACGTCGCCCCGAGTCCCTGTGGGGAGAGGGGGCGACTAATAAGTTCAATAAAATAAATAAATAAATAAATAAATAAAACATATACCAAGACATATATACGACATATACAAGGAGGAGGTGAACTGATAGATAAAAACAAGTAAAAACACAATGTTTAAAAACCCCTAAATAAATTGAATGCAATTAAAATACCCCAAATAAAAAACCTGTCAGGAGCGATATAGTTGGATCAAAGTTGAGCCAGGCCAGCAACTTGAAAAAGGTGGGTCTTGAGCTTTACACGAAAGGAGCGGAGGTCAGAGGTATTCCTAATATCCGGGGGGAGGTCATTCCACAGGGCTGGGCCCGCCACAGAGAAGGCTCTACTCCTAGGTGCCGCCCCTCGACACTGTCTGGTGGACGGCACCTGGAGGAGGCCCTCTCTGTGCGAGCGGATTGGTCGCAGGGATGTATGGGGCAGAATACGATCCCGCAAGTAACTAGGTCCTAAGCCATGGAGCGCTTTAAAGATTGTTATCAAAACCTTGAAACGCACCCGATAGACCACAGGAAGCCAGTGCAGCTCGCGCAGGAATGGTGTCACATGGGAGTACCTAGTACTCCCCATAATTACCCGCGCGGCTGCGTTCTGGACCAACTGTAGCCTCCGGGTGCATTTCAAGGGAAGCCCCATGTAGAGAGCGTTACAGTAGTCCAAGCGAGACGTCACCAGCGCATGAGTGACTGTGCGTAAGGCGTCCCGGTCCAGTAGGGGGCGCAATTGGCGCACCAGGCGAACCTGGTGGAACGCCCCCCTTGCCACGGCTGTCACATGGTCATCCATGGACAGCCGGGCATCCAGGAGGATGCCCAAATTGCGCGCCCGCTCCACGGGGGCAAGTTGAATGCCCCCGATGGCCAATGATGGAATTAATTGGCTGAACCGGGGAGCCGGTACCCACAGCCACTCCGTCTTGGAGGGGTTGAGTTTGAGTCGGTTGTCATCCATCCAGATCCGTACGGCTTCCACACACCGGGACATCACTTCGATGGCCTCGTTGGGGTGGTTCGGGGTGGAAAAGTACAGCTGAGTATCATCAGCGTACAGATGGTATCCCACCCCGAAACCACGGATGATCTCACCCAGCGGCTTCATATATGTGTTGAACAGGAGTGGCGAGAGGACCGACCCCTGTGGCACCCCACAAGTAAGGGGGCGTAGGGTCGACCTCTCCTCCCCTGCCAACACACGCTGCATCCGGCCAGAAAGGTAGGAGCCAAACCACCGCAAAACGGTGCCCCGGACCCCCAACCCCTCCAGCCGGTGCAGCAGGATACCATGGTCGATGGTATCAAAAGCCGCCGAGAGGTCTAATAGGACCAGGATAGAGGAACAACCTCTATCTCTGGCCCTCCAGAGATCATCCACCAACACGACCAAGGCCGTCTCCGTGCTGTGACCGGGGCGGAAGCCGGACTGGCGCGGGTCTAGATAATCATTTTCCTCCAGATGCCGTGGAAACTGGTAGGCCACCACACTCTCTACAACCTTCGCCAAAAAGGGAAGGTTGGAGACAGGACGATAATTGGCCAGCTCCAAAGGATCCAGGGAAGGCTTCTTGAGCAAGGGTCTCACCACCGCCTCTTTCAAGGCGGCCGGGAGAGACCCCTCGCTCAGCGAGGCGTTCACTAGGTCCAGGAGCCAGTCTCGTGTAACCTCCCAGGATGCCAGTACAAGCCAGGAGGGGCACGGGTCCAATAAACATGTGGTGGGTCGCAGTCGTCCACGCATTCTGTCCAAATCCTCGATGGCAACCAAGTCAAACTCCTCCCAGGTCGATTCCTCAAGACTCGCCACGGACGTCTCCATTGGACCACTAACAGGGACCCAATCCTTCCGAATTTGAGCGATTTTATCCTGCAGATATTTCCCAAATTCCTCTGCTCTGCCCTGTAGAGGGGCCTCCCGCGGCCTCTGGAACAAGAGGGAGCGGGACACCCGAAACAGGGCGGCCGGGCGGTTCTCTGCGGATGCAATGAGAGTGGCACAATATTGGCGTTTGGCCACTCTCAATGCCACAAGGTACGTCCTTAAATGGGCTCGTGCCTGTTTTCGATCAAGTTCGGAACGAGAGGATCTCCAACGACTCTCTAGACGTTATTCAAACTAAAATGCAAGTATACGTTTGCAAGCCACTATGTATATGTATAAGGTTTTAGGGATACTATAGTCTTTTTCTGATACTATAACTGCAACTTGAGGGTTGTTGAAACATGAATTTTTCAAATTAATTTCCAGGTACAAGTAAGCCATTGTGGCTTTTACCCTGAGATCAGGTATTGTTAAGATTACCTTTATGATAGGAATCATCCATTTTGCATAAATTCTCATCAGTTAGGTAATTATAACTTTTAAAAACTAGGCCATCAAGTTGATGTTAAAGCATTTAAGAAATCCATTATTTTCCTAAAGGTCTTTTAAAATTGCATTTGCCTTATTTGTTTTATTTACAATAAATAAATGCAAGGTTAAACCAATTGTTCCCATCCAGAAGGAACTGATTTTTAAGTGCAGGATGTGGGTCAAGCATGCCTAATTCTGATGATGTTGTGAAGAGACATTGTTTAACTGTAAGAGATCATGAGAATTCTTACTACTTAAAATGCAATTTGTTTCCAGTTTAGCAAAAATATTTTCAAACCTTGTCAATATGATTTTTTTAAATAAAAAAGGTTACTACTTAATGAAAGCAAGGAGCTACAGATATAATTTTTTATTATCATCTGTTGTGACCCAGCAGGATCCCTTGCAGCTGCTGAGTGACTCAGATAGCGACAAACCCTATGAGTCGGCTATGGAGGAGGTAGAGGACCCTGGGTAGGGTTCAGACACAGAGCAGGGACCAGAGAGGCTGGTTGGCCACCAGGAGGTGCCTGAGGCATGGAACAGTGGGGAAGATTGGAGGGAGTTTTCCCTGATGCAAGATTGAGGAGGGCGGAGAAACGAAGGCAACAGCTGCTCCGGAAACAAGCTCATAAAAGATAATGAAGCTCAGGTGGTTGGGCCGTGGCCCCTCCCAAGAGCTTATATAAACAGAGATTTTGGGAGGAGACTTCTTGCAGGACACAACTGTTCAAAGTAATCTGCAGTACGTCTGGTCTAATCTATTTCCATTTGTAACACGCTGGAGAAGCTGTTATCTATATCTGTCGGAGTCTGGGTTGCTGCCAAGGTTCTTATCTGTGAGTTCGTGTTTGGGCTTTCAGCCACCAAGATTGTAATCCTGTTATTAAAGTGTGGCATCCAGCTAAGCCTGTGTCGGATGGAGGGGAAGTGGTCAGAACAATCATCTAATGGTCATTTTGATTTTTGCACACAATCTCTGGATCAGAGGTGGGTTGCCAATTTCTTTACTACCAGTTCAGACGAGCTCCCATGTGGCTCGTGTTCACTCAACGCTTCTGCGCATGCGCAGAAGTGTCCAGGCAGGCGGGGGAGGCTCCCGCCACCACTACTACCAGTTCGGCCAATCCGGCAGCAACCCACCTCTACTCTGGATTAAATTGAAATTAAGTCATTGTCCCTCAACCCTAGAAAGGAGACAATGGCAAATCACTTCTGAAAACTCTTCCCAAAGAAAACTGCAGGGATCTGTCCTGTCAGTCACCAGGAATCAAAGGAAACTTCCCCTTCACCCTCCCACTCCCCAAGAAAGGATTGTTTTAGATATGGTGTCTAACTAAATTCTGAATTTAAATGCTTTGAATTTGCCTTCATTTCTGGGCTAATCTGTAAATCATAATTTTGTAGTCCAATGATTTCTGAAATCATGTAGTTCCTTACATAAGTCAGGCAGCTTACTTAATAAATTATACTAATAGATTATTATACTTCCTTTTATGCACATAAAGAGTAAATTGTACCATATTTTAATTTTATTATTTTATTATATAATTTGCTTTATTACATGTATTTTATTATTTTAATGATTCAATTTATATGCTGCCTATATGCTGCCTATAACACATATCTGCTAGTTGTTCCCGACAAAGCCAGCACTGTCCAAAGATGTCTCTGTGGTCATAACTAAACACCGAAGGAATGCTGTTACCGTCCCACCAAAGGTGGTTCCATTTTTTTCTACTTGCATTTTTACATGCTTTTGAACTGCTAGGTTGGCAGAAGCTGGGACAAATAATGGGAACTCACTCCATTACGTGTTGCTAGGGATTCGAACCACCGAATTGTCAACCTTTCTGATCAACAAGCTCAGTGTCTTAGCCACTGAGCCACCGTATCCCTTTTATGCTACCCATGTCCCTACCCAAAGGATTCTCGTTGGCTTACAACACAATCACATATGTTGTCTTGAAAATGTTTAACATTACAATATTTTACATAATCTACACATGTATCACTGCTGGTTATGAGAGAGAGGCAGAACCTAGGGCTATCACAATATTTTCCATGCTGAAGTGCATATCATAATATGTATTTTAAAGAAGAAAATTGGGATAATGGGCAGAATCTTAGAAAATAAATGAAAAAAAATGAATCATGACAGAAGGAAGGCTGATTCATCTATTGTAACCTCCATGTCAGAAAAAGTTTCATCTGCCAAATGTGTTCATGTTAGGCAGGCACTAAAGATAGAGGGTGAGGGTCAATTTAGAAAAAGTCAGCAAATGGCTTAACAATTTTCAGTGGGTTGAAGTGTAAATAAAAAGCCAGGACTAAGAATGTTCATATTTAATTAAGGCTACACATAATTAAGTGTGGCAATCTGGTGATAAAACCTTTAAGTAATGACTCATAAAGAGATAAAAATGGAGCATGTGTTTAATCAGTCTGCAGCTCTTAAGAAATGCTGGCATACCTCAGGTGCTAATGAGACATCTGTTGCTTAGGTCATCGAAGAAAATCGGGAGGAAATAATGATGAAAGTTTGATGAAAAAGATGTACCCAATCCATTCCCTCAGCCTCTTACACCTCTACACATTTACAAACTCTTTCACACCACTTTAGTATAGCCACCAAAATTGGATTTGATTCTTGAAACCTTTCTCTAGCACGAGAAGACTCATTTTGCTGCAATCGAATAATGGTGGGATCAGTTCTGTCAGGAACAGATCTGTAATTTGTAAAGTTTACCTTTGTTATAAGAACATTTCTTAGACCAGCCTTCCTCAATCTTGGTAAGTTTAAGGTATGTGGACTTCAACTCCCAGAATTCCCTAGTCAGCAAGAAAGTTGGTGAGGAATTCTGGAATTGCAGTCCACACATCTTAAAGTTGCCATGGTTGAGAAACACTATCTGAGAGCAATGATTTTCAACTGGTGATAGGAATAACAGATCTTGGATAAGTTACTGAAGCCTTAAGCCTTTACAATTTAAAATACAATTTGAAAATATTACACCTACATGCCTTCTTCATGCAAAGAGTTTTTGGGAAAATGTACACTTCTCTGGCTTCTCCAAGCCTTTACAATTTAAAATACAATTGGAAAATATTACACCTACATGCCTTCTTCATGCAAAGAGCTTTTGGAAAATGTACACTTCTCTGGCTTCTCCATGTAATGAGATTAGAATGGGAGCAACATCATTCATCAGATGGATAAGTTTTATACCTGGATGTTGAGCCACCATAAGCATATATTGGAGGTTTTTGTAAAGACCTATGATCTAGTTAACATGTCTCAAGTACAATGAACATAAATTGTTTAGTACCGTTTTCTGTAATTTGGAATACAATAAAACCAAGATAGATTTTAATTAAATTCATAGCATATGAATTTAATCAAATTTGATGAAACTAAAATAGCTTATTTGGTAAATAAATGGATCATCCCATTTCAAAGATACATTATGTTGAAGTTATAATGGGATAGATCACTGCTTTTGTGCCTTGCAGATGCCTTTCTACAGTCCACTAATTGGTTACTAAGGAGATCAAAGGGTTGGAATAGAAACACCTTACGATTGTAAAAAAAATAGTCCGTCCTTTTAAAATCCTCTTATTTACCAGCATAAAAGTGGAATCAATTCATATAACTCTTTGTGCTAATTGATTAAAGCCATTTCATATTGTTTTTGCAAAATTAGGCTCACAATAAAATCAATTTGACTTTTGACATTTGACTTAATTGCTACAGATGTCATTTGACCATAACTGGGAGGTCACTATCACTATAATGGACAGCTAGGCAGCTTACAGTGTAGTTTTTTAATAAAACTGCTGAATCATTTTTCTTAATCTTCTGAAGCTCAAGTCAACTATTCTATTTTGCTGTATATTATTTTTTAAACTAATGGACTGCAAATAGAAAGCCGTGTTAAGCAATATAATGGCAATATGATTAAGCTTTGCTTCTTCCAGACATTTGTTTTACATAGCTTTAAATACTCAAATCAACTGATGTCTTGACTATGTTATGATGGGAGCCAAAGGATGAACATTTGATTTATAACTAAAAACTGGCATTTGAATAGTATCCTTCTGATGAACTGCTAGAGACAATAATTTTCTCTTAATGATTATTACACCAAATAATGGTTTACACACTATTTTCTCTGATCTCCCTGGAAAATGCATTAGAATCATTTCCTTTTCCTTTTTAACCATATCAACATTACATTTAAGTTAAATGGTTGTAGTATAATTTGAAAGCATTCTCCCATTTGCTTTTCCGTAACAAAGCTTGTTAAAGACCAAATGCTTCTCCTTTTAATTCTAATTTCAGAACATTTGTATAAAACTTCTTTTCAATCAGGTTTATGTTGGTGTCTTTCAATATTGATGCAATTTTATTTTTGTCATGATTTCAGCAAAAATGTCCTGCTATTACAATAAGAAGCTTGTTCAATGCATTCCTTGATCTAGTAAGACAATAAATATCTTTTTCTGCTTCAACTACATAATCAGCCATGTAATTAGGCCACATTATTTAAGCATATAGGTAACTCATTTTTATGCCATTCTCTCACAAGACTTAGGTTGGTATTCAGGCAATAGGTTAAGAGAGACAAGAAAAGAAACAGCAGCAATCCATCATGGATTCGGAAAGATCAACTAAATTCATGTCTTCTGGAGAGCACACTCATTTGTTAGATTTATGCTTCAACTTTCCTTCAGAAGCATAAGGCAGCTTGCATTGGATCTATGCTTTGATCTCTATAATGGCAGTTTTGTGAGGTAGTTCATGGAGACTTTCCATGATTGAGAAGAGATTTGAAACTAAAGCTTTCCGATTCTAAACCAATACCATAACCACATATGTTCTTTTCCTGACCTAGTACCAGAAGATGTTTTTCTTGTTTTCACTTTGGTCCTTCACTTTAGTCTACCATGATTTTTAGCTTCTAAAAATTAGGGCAGAACACTTTTAACTGATCCTATGTTAAGTTGTTGCAGAAGCACCTTTTCTTTCTGCTGATCAGTAAGTGAAATAAAATAAAGTCTTTGCATCAAATTTGACTTCTGGTGACTATATGAACTCATTCTGTATGATTTTCTGGGCAAGAGTTCAGAAGCCATTTCATTATTCTGGGATGTTTTCTGGACCCCAAGTTAGGAGTCCAGAAGGATATTATCTCGACCCCTCAGTCCTGATATCTCCTGGAGCTTTTCAAAATATTAACCAAGTTTGTTTCTGCTTAGATTTCCGAAAACAGTGACAGTTATTAAACAAATGTGCAATGTTATTTTTATATGCAAATTGACTACTAAACAAGGGCACATGTATGCAAATAAGGATGAAATACCATGGCAATCCTCCTTTTCACTAAAATTGCTTAGCAATAGGGAGAACCAGCACTGTTTTTTTCTTACTACCTAGAAACGGAAGACTTCTATTATGGACAGAAAACATTTTTTTAAAAAGTTTTTCTACTTGAAATTATTCAGGTTTGATACTCACAGAAAGTATCATTATACTTGCAAATATTTAAACCAGTTTTAAATATATTGTAGGCATTTTCTTATTTTTTAAGCACATACAATTTTGATACCAATTATCTAAAAGTGACAAACCTCATAGTCTGAAGGCAAAATGGGAGTGGTCCCATGAAATTTCATTACCTTTTTTCTTTGCTTTATTTGTTTGTTTGATTTGTATGCTGCCTATCATGCTGCCTTAAAGCTGGTTTATCCAGGGGGTTTGTGACAATTGGTGGCAACCAATTCACCAGGGTCAAATTGCCACAGCCAACTTGCCATGACCAATTCACCGTGGGACCACTTGGTACAGTCAATTCACTGCAGACACCTCGCTGCGGGATAAGAGTTAAACTAAAATCGAAAAAATGGTGGAATAAAGTCATTAAAGAGAGGATGCAAAAGGACGGACAGAATGAAATATGAATGATAAAAATTAAAACATTTTACTACTACTACTACTACTACTACTACTACTACTACTACTACTACTACTAATCATTATTATTATTATTATTATTATTATTATTATTATTATTATTATTATTATTATTATTATTATTATTATTATTATTATTATTATTATTATTATTATTATTATTTCCCATGGTGAATTGGCCACAGTGAATTTTCTCATTCCATATCCAGGTTGTTTCAGCTGGACATTTATTTATTTTTTAAATTTGGCTCTCCATATAATATAAATATCTCTGGGCAGGATGTTCTTTTCATCATTCTTTCCTTGAATGAACCTAAACAATCAAAGAACATATAATGAGTATCACTGAAAATGACAAAACAAAATCCAGTGAAAGTTAGGAGAATAACTAGACATGCTTGCAATTCAAAATAAATGAATGAAGAATAGCAACATTCAATGTTCAAACTACCTATCTATGGAGATTCTCAAACATCCAGGTCATCAGTGTACTGAATGTGCTCTTTCAAAAGGCAACTTTGTTTTTCCCTGAAGACATTTTGCTTCTCACCCAATACATTTATTCAGTTTATCTCTCTCTCTTTTAAAGTACTATATTTCCAGGTAACAATTTAACATGCAAGTTGAAGGAAATGCACATAGATTAGGGGTGAGTTCCGGCAGTTGCTACTACTGGTTTGCTTGTGGGTGCTTTGCATGCATGCACAGTGCAATAGAAATTGCTCTGTGCATGCATAGAAGCCAAAAATAAGATGGCAGCACCTATAGCACTGCCCAGAGAACTGGTTTGGTGGCGTGGCAGGCCTGATTCACTGTCAGTTCTAGTGACCCAGGCCGCCAAACCACTACTGGTTCGGCCAAACTGGGCTGATCCGGGCTGAACTGGTAGGAACCCACCACTGGCATAGACCTTAGTTATGGTAGAAATGTCATTAAAAAGCATGATGTTCTGCATTTGGGAGTTTTCCAGGATACGTGAATGCTCCTCTGTGAGTTGGAACCAGTCATGCTGCCTGAAGACTGTCTCTTTAGTTACACCTTGAGAAGGAAAGTCTTGCTATTCGTTCCTGGCATGACAATGTACATGGAAAATTATTGCCTGAACATTTCTATTTCTGTTTCTTTCTTGTATCAGAGCTTCTCAAGTCCTGTAAACTTCTGCACTTAGACAACTTTTCTACAGTTTAAATATTCCATTGAACATAGAATACTACATTTCCAACTCTGGTTGTTGTGTCTTGGTAATCTTATACAGTTACATTTGTAGTTTTCCACAGCTTATTTGAAAGCAACATAATGAAACCTGATCATCTTGCATGCTTCAGTATGAAAACTATTGTCAATTACAAATCCTTTGAGAAATCTGTCTTGTACTTTGGAAACCACTGAGCTAGATCAAAACAATTAGATTAAAAAAACCCCACTTCATCTAACACCCCCCACCACCAACAAGCTGTTTAATCTCTAACTTTTCTTTCTGTGAAAAGCAAGCACTTTTTCTGAGCAATCTTAGAGCATTCTACTGTCAATTAGGGCTTATAACCATAAAAAAAAACATGAATAATGATAAAAATTTGCCTGACACAAATTGTGTTTGACAATAGGAAGAAGGGAAAACAGCATAAAGAAGGGGAGAAGGAAATGGAAGAACATTATGAATGTAAGGTTTCCAATCATCCAGAGAAATCTACAGAGGCAGATACTTGGGTCTTTAGCAACGAGAATTTATTTTTTCTAGGATTCTAAGTCATCCTGAATGGATCAGAAAGAAAGATAAATCTTCCCTCTTTCAGTCTGGTATTCAGTAAGAAAAAAGATAGAAATATATGGCTGCATGTTATATAGATGGCAAGTGTCTAGTATGAACTTAAAGCTGCACTCATTAGCTTTTTCTTTTTATTTACAATCTAATGCAAAAAGTAGTAAAATCACCATTTCATCATTTTCTTTGTTGCTTCATGGCTAAAATAACATTTTAAAAATGGAAAGAAAGATCCATGCAATTGAGCTGAACCTATTTAAAATCCATTTGGGTGGTCTGTATTCTTCATTATACCAACCACTAAATTAATTGTACTTATTATTGCAGACCTCCTGACAGCTAATCTGGTTGTTTTAATAGGCTTGATCAAGCCTATATTTCAACAGTAAGATTAGCTGGTGTTTTCATTAAACCTTCCTGCAAGTAGAGCTAGAAGTAAATTTCAATTTCAAACTTTACCTTTTAGGGGGAAAATATCTTGAATTGTATTCCCCTGACATCCCAATTTGTGGTTGACAAGAATTTAACTATGATTTAGATATGACAGAAGCAAACAGCAGCTGCACCAAAAATTGTAAAAATGTTTTAGTTAATTCATACAATTAATCAGGAAGCACATAGCAGGAATAGGCAAAAAATTCATTTCACTGGAGATAGAACAATTTAAATTTTCTTCTTTCAACCTTTCCACAAAATAGGCTTTTTAATTATTAAACTGAGCCAGAGGAGGGTTGCTTAGATACATAGGAAATTGTATAATGTACACACCAAAAAAGAGCAGCCAGAATGAGATATAGGGACTGAACTATAGGGAGTGTATATGTCAGTGTTTCTCAACTTCAGCAACTTAAAGATTTAAGCATGCTTATTGGGGAATTCTGGGAATTGAAGGCAACATATCTTAAAGTTGCTAAGATTGAGAAAGAGTTGTATATGTGAAGCAAGGACTCTGATGGCTCATCTATATTTCCTACTTGGCCCATTACCAGAGCAAGCTTCTCATTCATCTTCCTCTGTGAAGTAAAGGAATTACACTGTCCTAGCCTATGACAAATGCAGACCATGCTCATGTTTTCCAGCTTCCATTTAAAACTGCATTTTCCAGCTTGAGCCAATAGATATTTGCCTATGCTTTATTCCATTCTAGTTGCAGCTTCCTAAGCTCTGATTGGCTTCAGTGCCTGGCATATCCCTCCCCACAATGATATATTGCTGTCTAAGCATCCATTTTATTCCACACAATTTTTTTTTTGGGGGGGGGATGTATTGTTGAGAATAAACATCTTGTTCTTCCATCCTCAATGCCATCACTTCTTTGATACTGCCTTTGCCATGGAACTGGGCTTTAAAATAGCCTCAGCTATGCTAAAGGAGAGTGATTTAGAACTTAATTGTTAAGTGGACTGCATATACTGTATCAGATTGAGATCAATCTTTGAGTAGAGGTCCTTAGCGCCTATTCTGAAGCGGCCTGAAAATAAAGATAATCATATGCATCAGTACATTTATAGCTTCGTGGTCTCATTTCCTGCAGTTGGGTGGTCCTGCTCAGGAAATGAACTGCTGACATGCCTGTCTAGAAGCCAAGAAACAAAACATAAGGTAGTGCCTAGCATTTCAAGAGAACCTCACAAAATATAAAATCCTTTTTGCAAAAAAGCCACAAATTATGAATCTTATAAAGGAGAATATTTGTAGCTAAGGGTTGAAATGAGGAGTCCTTGAACTTGGTTGTTTTCTTGCAGACATTTCATTACCCAAATATCATCAATGCTAGTCTATTGGGTAATGAAACCTTTGCAAGAATATAGCCAAGCTCAGAGAACACCAAGGACCCCTCAATTATGAATCTGAAACTTGGAAGCAATATGCCTTTCAGAAAAGAAGCACTGTCACAAAATTTATATTAGCCCACTTTTTTCTAAATAATACAAGGATGCCTAGAACAAATGGTCTTGCTTTTGTATTTCTAACAGTTCCCATATTTCATTAACAAAGTGCAATATTTTGGCAAATCTTCACACATGCATAACCAAAACTTCTAGCTCTCCAAATGCTAAATGCTAGATTAATTTCTTCGGGGAAGAGAACAATAAAGTCACATAAACACAGAAGATCTGTGTATTTTGATTCCTAAAACCAAAGGTTATGTACAGATTTGCGCTTTAGGCTTTAAATTTTAGCTCTCTTCTTCCTTCCTTTCTGAATCAATGGATAAGTGGTTTTCTCTTGCGAGTTTTGAGAGGTGAATGTTCTCTGTTGACATGACAGTTCTTTCTGCCCTAGAAATTACTACTTCTGCCTTGTCTGCTTCTCCGTCACCAAACAGTTTCATGATTCCCAATGACAATTAGTCAGATATTTTGATTGTTTTAGTGAGACATAAGGGCTTTGATTTAATCCAGGACAAAGGATGCTCATGTAGTATTGTCAAACTGTGTTTGTAAACAGTCCTGGGGGTAGAGAACACACACACACACACACGCACACACACATAAACAAACAACAACAACAACAACATTAGGAGCATCCATGAGGTCAAAAATATGGTGTAATTGAAATCTGCATCTATTTCCCATACACTGTACGTGTAATGCATGCAGAAAAGGATAATGGAATATCACCATCTGTCTGATGCTTCTAAGACTCACTTTGAATGGATGCCCCTAGGTTCCACTGTGAAACGTGGTAGCTTTGTTAAAAAAAAGAGATACTTCCTGATCCTTCTTTCCTCCATGCTCAGTTGTTTGAGCTAAGAGATATAGGACCTGCATGAAAGTATATGAAATTGTCAAGGAATTTTATCTTGGCTGGTGCAAATCTCAGGGAATAGGGGCAGAAGGAACATATGCCTAGCAGCAGCATCATCATCATCATCATCATCATCATCATCATCATCATCATTATTATTATTTCCACTTCTGAGCCATAAATTTGCTTTAAGTAATGTGGAAGGTCCTATTAATTTCTACTAAAACAAAGGAATCTTTGTCATATTTTCTTGGTGAGCCTTTGAAATGCACAGAGATTTCTCACCATTTCAGAGATATTTTTTGGCATTTCCTGGAAGTTGCTATGAAATTTGCTGTGGAGTTACAGTGTAGAAATGTGATAAAATACAGTAAGTAAGTCAGTCAGTCAGTCAGTAAGTAAGTAAATCCTGGGATCTTTGTAAACCCATGCTCCACTACATTTATAGTGCAATTGTTTTCAGAGGATTTATTTTCTCTTTATTTGTCCTCTCTAAAATAATTTCTCCACCATGATGTTTTACTAAAAAAAACAAAGAACATAATGATCTGTGAAGGAAAATACAAAGTTGCTCCATTCCTGCTCCTTCATTTCACCTATTAAATGAGCAGTGAAAACCGAGGAACATAGAGTTCATACCTTTTATTGCATTCCACAAAACAGTATGTTGGAAGCCATTTGGCTTTTTCGTGTTAATAAGCATCAGAGCTATAGATAGTAGCTTTCTCCTATTTTAGATAAGCTAATACACTAATAAAGCAGATAAAAATAGTCATTCTGGCTTCACTTATATGATCCAGAGGGACTAAAAATCACACTCCGGCTTTTTAACTGGTGGATAGTCAGAATTAATTTTACCTCATTAATGAGGTATTAACTTGCATCTCATTTATGAGGTGTTGATTTCAACCCCATTAACGAGGTGTTAATTTGTATCTCATTAATGAAGTGCAAATTGCAAGGGATTTGGCATCAATTATCACCCACCAAAAGACTTCTGTAAATGGGTGTATATTTTCTGTTCAAATGTAAACAATAAGTATGAATTCCTTTCTGAACCCATCTCAACTTTATCTGCCAGGATTAGCAATCCTGACTCTTTCACAGTTATATGAGTGTTGCTTCTTAAAACATGCTACTCTCCTTTACAAGAGCCTATGATTTAGCATAGATTTAGCATTATCCCAAGCCAGGATTAGAGGAAAATGGCCACAATTGAAAAAAAATGAATATTTTGGAGGATTAGGCAGCTGCAAAGTAAGTTCATTCCTAGAGATTTTTAAAAAAATCAGTAAAATATCTCCTGAGAACTTCAGTGTAGTTCATTTCATTTTTTTTTAAAAAGTAATTTTCCTTTACATTCTTGGCACCTAGTTATTGAGCTTGTTTTTTTAAGCTCATAATCAATTTTCAGAACACATGCTTGTAGTATGGAGCATAAAAGATTATTTCCGTCCGTAGTTTATACAAATGTTTACACAAATGTAATTTGTGTAGTAGTAGTAGTTTACACAAATGTTGTGCAGTCTAGTAGTTTACACAAATGTTGTGCAGTCCTTATGTTAAAATTATAGTTTTGCTTTCTGCCATTCAGAATTTTCTTTAAAAAATCATTGTGTATATATATATTGTGTGTTTGTGTTACAACCCCTGGTATGCCCAAATATGGGAGGAATCTCACTACTCCCTCTTTCTGTCCTTCGGCTCATTACAGAAAACCATCCAGGCAGAAAACCATATTTTTATTTTTAATGTTGCCTTTTTATATTTGTGTTGTATATGTGCTGATAAATAAATAAAGGGAGACTAGTATAGATCTATTTCAAGCTATTTAGCTCTCATCAGCTAGCCATACCCTTACTTACAACAAAACCAGCATATATATATATATATATATATATATATATATATATATATATATATATATATATATATATATATATATATATATATATATATATATATATATATATATATATATATATATATATATATATATATATATATATATATATATATATATATATATATATATATATATATGCTGGTTTTGTTGTTTCCAGGTTTTCTGCAATTGCCCAAAAGGTCATATTGTCTTTAATAAGTTATTGTTATTTTAGGGTTTTTGGTTATTATCTGGTTATTTTAGGGTTTTTTAATCTGTTGTGTCTGTTTTAGGGATTTTAAAAAATTATATTTATTCAGCTTTGTACAGTTCTTTTAATTGCATTTTAACCTCCTCCAAACTGTACATATTTAATTTTTTATTGTATTTTCGTGATATTCTCTATGGACTGTACACCGCCCCGAGTCCCTTCTGGGAGAGGGGGCGGTCTAGAAGCACAAATAAATTGAAATTGAAATTGAAATTGGATGGCTGATGACTATTCTTCTTGTTGTTCCATATCCATCATTGAAAATTGGCTATCATGTTGGCGATTCTATTTTTATCAATGGCCGCACGAAAAAGTGCTGTTGAGTTTTCTCCAAACCAGCCCCATGATGTTCTTTTTTGTTTGCCTTCTATCTTCCAACACTGGAAGTTTTTAAGAAGATGTTGGATAACCTCTTCTTAAAAACATTTGTCTGAAGTGGTGTAGGGTTTCCTGCTTAGGCAGGGGGTTGGACTAGAACACCTCCAAGGACACTTCCAACTCTGTTATTCTATTCTATTCTATTCTATTCTATTCTATTCTATTCTATTCTATTCTATTCTATTCTATTCTATTCTATTCTATTCTATTCTATTCTATTCTATTCTATTCTATTCTATTCTATTCTAAAGTTCAATAAAATAATTCAACATTGATCAAACATTATTTGCTATAATCTGTTATTACTTCTAGTCCTTCTAGTCTCCATTTAATTTTTTAAAAGTCCAGTATAGTTCAAAGTCTCTCAGTACAAGTAGACCTTGACTTATGACTACAACGGAGACCAGAATTTTGATCGTAACTCATGATGGTCATAAGTTGAGGCATTTTTATGACTGGACCAGATTTTATGATCATTTTATGACAATCAATGAGCAAACCATATGCTCACAGGTACAAATGATTATTTATTGCCAGAAACTAATAAGTGCAAATTACAATCCTATTACTGTTGGATACTGCAACCAGGGGCCCAAAATGCAGTCATGTGACTTTCTCTCTCCCTTTCTCTCTCTCTCTCTCTCTCTCTCTCTCTCTCTCTCTCTCTGTGTGTGTAATGTCTGTGCGCATGTGTGGTATGACATTTTATGACAGCCAGAAATTTAAGCATCCTTTCCAAGACGGTCATAACTTCAAATGCTTGTTAAACAATCTGTTGTAAACTGAAGACTACCTGGAAATTCAGGTTGTACTATGTTCATTAAGTCATTACCTAAATAAGGATTTAGGATTGTAACTCTGGTGCAGTTTTAGAGCCACAGTCAAAGAAAGGCCATTGGGAATGCCAGAATAATAGGGCCTTTCATTATCCAGTTGTTGATAAGAATTCAGAATTAAAACCTTAGAAAAAATAGGAATCCATTATTTTATTAATAACCAGCCAATGTTCAGTCAAGAATGGGCCTTGTAGATGGACTATCAAAATCCAGATGATCATAGATGATAGCAAAGAGAAATAAGCAACTTTTTTTTTTTGCTATCAAGTTGTCGTTTGGATTTTTTGCTGTCCTAGCCAAGTTTAACCAGTTTTTGAATGATTCAGATTTTGATAAAAGACTGTTGATTCCTAAGTAGCTAGAAATAATGACTTGCTCCTACCCTTTTCTGCAGTCCTGGCATGACACAAAGTACAATCTCTGTGCATATTGTAGCATCCATGTAGAAGGCTGTTCAGTGAATTTTTGGAAATGGATGAATCCATTTACTTCTTGTTCATATCTGATTATAAGCTTATTCAACTCTACACATTAAAATTATACTATATGCCAACTTCTTTTAATATGCATTTTTTTTTCTGGAACTGTCCTTAATATATATCTTTGGGAATGCAGTTTTGGAGCCAAGAACTTCATCTCAAACTTTGGAATAATATGCAGCCTGAAGGATAACTGCTCCAATCTACATATTAGTTAGTTGTAATTAGGTTACTTTACTTTATAACTGCCACAGGCATTATGTGCTAAGTTGGAAAGGCAGCCTAAAGTTGTACTTCACATAATGATGGTTTTTTTTGGGGGGGGGGGGAGGGATATACATTTTTCTTTAATTTAAGAATCCAAGTTGGATTTGTAAGGTATTTTCTTTTCCCACTTTAATTATTATTATTTTAAAATAAATAACTCAGGATGAATACACCTACTCCTCCTTCCTATTTTCCTTACAGCAACAACCTTGTGAAGTGAGTTGGGCTGAGAAAGAGTGACTCTCTCACCAGTGGGTTTTTCATGCCTGAGATGTTACTGTACTCACAGTCTCTGGTTTCCAGCCTCTAGGTTTGTTGTCTTTCTTCAATATTGTTTCAAACTCCGTGATTTCCCATTCATGTAAAGACATTGCAATTTTGCGAGTATGATTAGACAGGTATCCATACTTGAATAGTCTGGATAATGCTTGTTGTTTTAGAAGATTTCTTTCTTCCCAGGAGAAAGCTGAACACTTGCTTTAGTTAATGCAGGAAGTAATTCAGAAGGAAGAACTTCTTTAGCAAAAGGGTGAAGAATTTCTATGACCTTAGGAGAAGCTGGAGTATGAAACCTTTTATCAGAGAATATTCGACTAACATGACTGAGACGCATGGACTCAGGCCAAAGAAGAGCATACTTCTTTTCAAGACAGAAATAAAGATGGAGTAAGCAAAGCTTGAAAGGAGAAACAGACGGGGGTGAAATGCTAGTAAATCTGAATGACCAAGCAAACAGAAAAGAAAGGCACAAATTGCAGCCTCAGCTTCCTGAGGGGAAACGCAGCACTGAAAGGTCACAACACAAATTATTTCAAAATATATATTTAAGGACTTTTAAAACTCTTGTTGATTTTATCATAGTATAGACAGAAAAAAAATCTTTTCCAATTCCTAAATTCCAGGGCTTCTTCAGCCACACAATTCTAATAGATATCTGAGGCAAACTAGTAGAGCTAAGCTATTGTTGATCAATAGCTAAATCCAGATTGGATTGCCAACGTTTTTGTTGATGTGTATACAACTTGAACATTATCAAACAAATTATTTATCTTCATCACTGTATCACAGCCAAGTGATAGTATTGCATGCACATCCATCCAAGTGTGTGTGTGTGTGCATACACACACACACACACACACACACACCCCACACATGTACATTTCTGCTAAAATTGGAGAAGTAATTCTAAGCCAGGCTCAAATAATTTACTAGATTTAGACCCATTTTCAAATATCCCTTTTGGCATTTCAGATCCTTGAATTGATTTTTTAAAATTTGTTGTTATCTGTGATGAAACCCAAAAGCAGAGGAATCAAATACTTGCACTTCATTTTGTTAAAGAACATAAATTATATCAACTACCGTAACAGAAGTACAGTAAATTTCAATTTGTGATCACATGATTTGCCTCCTATGTAAATTATGTCCAGGCACTAACTGCCACTTTGCCTTTAAATAAACAATCTGAATTCAGTGTCTTTCCTTGGTTCAAAAACAAACAAGACCAAACAAGTTTAAGCATATCCAGTGAAACCAAACAGTTTTTAATGAGAAACCTCTAAATCCAGCAACAGATTGGCAGAACAAATTCAGCACACTCCATACATCAGAAAAGTCAGGGAGGGGGGAAAACAGAACCTTTATTCAGTTGCTAGGCAACCTCCTTCCAGAACCAGAGTGACCTAGGTGATTTTATATGTAGGACGTGACGAGTCCTCAAAGGGGACACCAGCAGTGTGACCCAGGAGGTTGCAATAAAATTGGAGGAAGAAGAGAAGCTACTGAAAACTGGTAGAGGTTTTCCATTGGAAGCAATGAAATAATTTGGATGCCTGACACCTGGGTACCCAGAATTTGTGATTCATAGTAGAAAAAGAGGATGTAAAAATAAACTGGGGATTAAGAATTTGATCACAAGATGAGAGAAGGGGGTGAAGGAAAAAAAATGAAGGTCCCTTTTGAGTTAGAAAGCATGAGACAATCACATTGAAGCAAAAAATGGGACAGGTTCTTTTGTAACGTTTTGTTAGGTTATAATAAAAACTATAGACAGATTTATCATGCAAAGGACAGAGGTGTCAATGGGACTGATATAATTAACTCAATTAATAAATCATTAATTTAATATTTTATTAATATTTAAAAAATAACCTTACTGGTTTAGTTAATTCTTGGGATAATGAAGATGAAATAAAGGATAGGATTTTGTATCCTTTCATTAAGGATACAAAAAAATCCTTTCATTAAAAAAAGGCCAAAACTAATATCTAAAAATGTTATTTTAACAGCCACCATCTAAATGCCTTGATGCTAAATATTAATTTCCACAGCCAGGTTCTCATTCCTGCAGTTAACATTTTCACTTATCTTGCTACTATTGGTTGCATTTGGTGTACCTGAGAATTCTGAGCACCTGATTGCTTTAGCTAAGCTGTTTTATATGAAGAAAATGTGGTTATTAAACTAAACCCCACAGATTATCTTGTACGTGGCTTCTTGGTAGACAAAGTGAATTCTACAAGGAAGTTAGATTATGGAAAAGGAAAAAAACCACCCTTGGTTTGAAAAAGTTATAAAACTTTTGGAAGTTTTAAATATCTGTCAAAATCTATTACTAAAAAAATAATTTAAAAGAATTGAATTGGGGGTGCAAACATGTGTAGATCGGCGTATGTGTGTGTCTGTCTAACACAAAACAGGCTTGACCTGGGAAGCAGTGGCAATTTTCTGGTCACTCAAAGTTTAACATATTGAGTTTAACATTTATTTTAGATAAACTCGTTTTGGGTGTTTAAATCAGACCCTAGTTCACTAATATATTAATGGAAATAATAAAATAGCCATTGTTATCTTTTGTTCTGAATGTTTTTAGAAAGCTGATGTTATATCACAGAGCAAAAATGTGCTAGTGTCTTATGGTGTAAGGCAGCTTCCAAGTTTTTTGCATTTATGTTTCTAAGGAGAAATTTAATTCTCAGCTCTATGCCCTTGAGATTTCATCTTCTGCCATCCTTCTACATTCGATTCAGGATTCTTATTTTCCTTTTTTATGTGCTAAGATTGAGTTTCACTTCAAATATAGAAGCATTGACAGACACAATTAAATGAAGATTCTTTATTCAGTCTATAAACAGGACTAAAACATTTCATCTGAAATAAAAGTATAGGTGGATCAAGAGTAATTGCTGTTGCCATTGGCTTACAAATGAATTGACGTTATTTCTGTGTTTCTCTGAAGTTATATTGACATTGCAGGCAAGGTTTCATGACAATTACATTTAGTAACAGACTTGTTTCTGGCAGGTGATATAATAAAAGAAAGAAAGAAGTACAAACATGTTTAAATATTTAGTTACAATTGTCAAAACCAGCTATGCACATTTGAGTAGGGATGCCAAGATTGTCTTTCTAAACCCAGCACACATTACTTATTTTGTTTTTTCCTCCCTTCCCCACTGTCTTGATTCAATGGAGATATACTTTACTGCCAAAGACAAACCTTGAGGCTCATGTGTTGTTGTTTTTGTTGTATGGGATGAGAGTTTGGAAAGCTGAAGAAGAATCTTCTACATAATGCAGAAAAAATTGACTGCAGCAGAACTACTTGCATATTTAGCTATCAAAGTTTCCTCAGACAAAACTCAAAATGAACTTCGGTAGTTTTTTCAGTAAGAAAGGTATTTTCTCTTTTTCTGGTTTCTTTTCTGTTTCATTGCAACAGATTTTGCTTTTCACCACTCTTCAGAACACTTTGCCCCACCATCTTTGTGAACTGCCCAGAGTTGGTTGAAAGATGGGTGACTACATAATAAAATCTTGGAAGGCAACAACGAAAGCAGGAAGGAATAACCATGATGGGCATTCTTGCTCCCTAAAACAACCTGGAAGAGCCTGCTGGACTGCTAATGACAGAAAATTCACAAAAACCATTTTCTTGTGCCCTTCCACCATTTGTTGTGCTATATTGCTGATCATTTTGGCTTTAAGAGACAGCTGGGATGGAAAAGAATACTTTTCTGAGCAGGCTTTGATGGGCTTTGAAAAGTCAGCTTTCCTGGTTTGAGAAGGGGAGTGAATTTAATTTTTTGATATCTGTTCAAAACACTTTTATATTCACATTATGAAACTGTATGGCTGTATGATTAAAAATAACTCAAATTCACTCAGAGTAGCATAAATTGGTCTTGAATGTATTGTTCATGTAGAATTCTCTGTAGTCATTCAGCTGGCATACATGAGAGTTAAAAAACTAAATCCTAGCCAAGATTGCACGTATAAATCCCCCAGGTTTTTTTTAGGAAATGTATTATGAGAATGGCCACAGTCATTATGGCAGGCGTTTTGTGAAAATGCTGCCCAAATGCCCAAAACCTATTATAAACCAAGCTTCTGCAAACTATTAGACATTCTGGGAATTTTAGGTGTTTTAGTTCCAATAAAGGTGAAAGAAAGTTGCTCTGGATATTAGTGCAAGCAACATTTCTCCTATCTATTGCTCTGAAGGTCACATGCTAGGAAAAAAAGGCAGCAGTTATAACTTGTATGCCTCAAAAATTTAAGCACTGTCATGCTGTCATCACTAACACAACCAATACCTGCTTCGGAAGCATCTGCTTCATGAAAAGCCAATGAGGGAACTGTCTTAAGCAGATGGAGTGTAGCTGGATAAGTTCCCGCCAGGCAAATATAACATAGCTAGCAGTTACAAGGAGCATATCATTTCAATCTTTTATGGTTATCTAGCAAATCACACTAATGATATGTGGATTGGGGATGGGGAGCAGAATGGACTGGAGAAATAGAAAGTCTAAAAATTTCAAACTGATGTGAACAGGTGCAAGTTTTAGAAACCATATACTGTATATAGTATATACCATAAACTATAGCTCTATGTCCATTCTGTAGAAATACATCTAAGTGGCTTACAGAAACTGAGCTGCAGATTATCATGAGCTAGTTTTCAGCCTGCCACCTGAACCTCTGGACATAAGAGAGCAATTCTGTTTTTCAAGTTTTGAGATCCACAGTGAGGTTGTCATAGTAATTGCCTGGTTCTCAGTGTCAATTTGAGTGCCACAATCTGAAACAAATGTTGGGCTCCTGCTGGGATGTTTATGGGATGAGATCATTGTGAAGGCGAATCCATTTCATCTGCTACTAATGTAGAACATAATTAGCTTTTGGGTTTTGCACTTTTTCAAATGCTTCTATGTAGTCCTTGCCCCCCCAGAAAAAATTAAATGCACATAAATGGATTACATAGTTCAAGAACTTCAGATACAAAATTTTCATAAATGGGCATTTTATTTATGTAAATAATGGAAACTAAATCTCAAAGTACAAACCCATTATTGTGAAATTGCAATTCTCTTTTGCCCTGTTCAACTAGCTAGAATGTTTGCTCTAATTTTGCACCTGCTTTTGATTAAAAGGGAGACAAGACAGAGGGAGAGCCAAGTTTTCAAGTGATAATCTTCCCCTTTGAGAAATTCCTCTGCAAATAAAATTTCTGCATGCTATGACTAAATAGGGCTGGCCTAGAATGCAATCTGCAAGATTTTGATTTTTAATTTCTATATTAAAGCTATACTTCATAGCAATAGCAATAGCCCTTAGACTTATATTCTGCTTTATAGTGCTTTACAGCCATTTCTATGTGGTTTTAAATAGTCAGCATATTGCCCCCAACAATCTGGGTCCTCATTTTACCCACCTCAGAAGGATGGAAGACTGAGTCAACCTTGAGTCTGGTGGGATTTGAACTGCCAAATTGCAGGCGGCCAGCAGAAGTAGCCTGCAGTACTACACTCTAACCACTGCACTACCGAGGCTCAATTTATGCACAAGGGCCCAGTGAGAATAAACTTCAGCATTTTTTCATCTTTGGAGAGTATATTTTTTGCTTTCTGTTGGTTCTCCACCTCTCTGTCTACAAGATTTCTGCCATATTTACAAAAATATGAGCTCCAGTCCTAACAGCTCAAACTAAAAGTCCTTCTTTGTCCAAAGAATTTTTTTAACTGTATGGTTTGTCTGTCCAAATGCTTCTTGGTTCTTCATGTTGCAGGTAGCATAATCCCAGATTACAACTCACGATAACTTGTAAACTGGAACTTGAAATTACTGTAGATGCCTGCAGTAACAATTCGAATAACAATACAGAATGTAAAAAGAATGCCTCATGATAGTATGGCCATACAGGTTTATTACTTTATTGAAGGTGATAGAGCAAACACTCCGCAATTAAGATTAGCTTCCAATAACCACATGGATACATTCATGAAGTTTTCTTGGTAAAAAATAAGTGGTTTGCCATTGCCTTCCTTTTTTTTTTAAGTCTACTACTCTTAGAAATTTCCCATCCATTTACTAAGAAGGTCATTTTTACAGGATCAGCCAAAGTTTTCCCAACATCCCCAACCTTTCCGGCTATGTGGACCAGCGGTGGGGCATTGGGGGGGGGGGGAGAGTATACTTCTGTGCAATTAGCTAGTAAGCATGTGTGTAGTTCCATTTGTGCCCGCTGCTCATGCAAATGGAGCTACACGCATGTGCTTGACTGCTTCTAGAACAAATGGGGATGTGCACACATGTTTGGTCACTGCTTCCGTGGCCTGGAGGTTGGGGTTCACTGCTTTAGATGCTACCCCTGTGAAATCATTCAGAGAAATGATTCTCTGTCATCACTACATAGCTTATTAGCAGATCCAACTATACCTTAGCTCAGTGGTTCTCAACCTTCCTAATGCCGCAACCCTTTAATACAGTTCCTCATGTTGTGGTGACCCCCAACCATATTTTTTTAGTTGCAACTCTATAACTGTACTTTTGCTACTGTTATGAATCATAATGTAGGTATTGATATTGGAAGACTGCTAACATATCACCCTTAACTCCTTCTTTTCATTCAACCAGACATACCCAATTCCTGCAACTGTTCTTCATATGTTTGAACTTCCAGTTCCCTAATCCTTTTGCTTTTCTTTGCACTTTTTCTAGACTAGAGTCTCCACATCTTTTTTATAGAGGCAGCCAACATCTTGTCTGCTCCTAAATTTTGGGTCTGAAAAGAATTACATCCTGGAGGCTGAACAACCTTGGCTGCTATACAATCATACACACACATACACAGAGACATCCCGAATGACTTTATTCCCACAGTGGCTTTATTCATCCCACAGTGGCTTTATTCCCACAGTGGCTTTATTCCCACAGCTTCCTTAACTAAGTTGCCTGCAGCTGCTTTCACAAACTTGCTTACCCTGCCTGGATGGATCTTCAACCTGGTTTGGGGTTGTTTGCAGGAGTGCTCTTAACCTTGGTGGTGGTGGTAAGCTTAACCTTAATTTATTGGGCAAACGTCAGGCATTGTTTATTTTTAATTTTTATTTTTTTAAAAAAAGTTTTTTTATTTTCTCTTTCAAGTTCATTAACAAATATACACTTTTATAATTACCATTAATTATATCATTATAATTAATCATTTATTGTTATTTTCTTACAAATATATAGAATACAGTTTGGGTCACTTTCTTGCCACCACATTTTATTTTGCAACAACCTTGCTCCTTCTATCTTCTCTACCTCCCTTCTCTGCCTTCTTCTTTCCTCCTCTCCTTCCTCCCTTCTTCTTCCCCTCTTTCCTCCCCTCCTCCTCTTCTCCTCCTCCTTGCCCTCTCTCCTACTCTTACTTCCCCTCCTTTGCTTCCTCTGCTTTACCCTTTCTTCCTTTCCCTCCTCCTCCTTACTCCCTCCTTCTTCCCCTCTCTTTCCTCCTCCTTGCCCTCTCTCCTACTCTTACTTCCCCTCCTTTGCTTCCTCTGCTTTACCCTTTCTTCCTTTCCCTCCTCCTCCTTCCTCCCTTCTTCTTCCCCTCTTTCCTCCCCTCCTCCTCTCTTCTCCCTCTTACCCTCTCTCCTATTCTTGATTCCCCTCCTTTACTCCCTCTGCTTTACCCTTTCTTCCTTTCCCTCCTCATCTTTCCTCCTTTCCGTTGTTGCCCTTGCTAATTTATTTTCTCTGATGGGTTCTTGGGGTGGCATTTCAGGAAACCCAACTTTATATTTTCATACATATCATTTTCTCTGTTACATTTTACTTCTAATAATAATTCCACTTGTACCGTTTTTTAAATTGTTATCTTGCATTGCATTTCTTTTTTGCTCTTTTCTTTGTGCATGGTTTAAGGTACTTTTAGGAAGCAGGTTTTCATTGTATGAATGGGGCCAATTCATGCCCCTGAGCTTGGCTCTTGATGATAGGTATGGTTGTGGATTTAGATATATTTAAAAGTACCTGGCAGCAGTGTGGAAAACATAGCCGCATGCATGCCCCACACAATTACAGCCTGGAGCCCCTTCTTCCCTCGCAGGAACACTTCCCCTCCATTATGAAGTCTCCGAGGCTAATTGTATGGGGTTTGTGCACGCACCTATGTTTTTTATGGCGTGGAGCCACGGCGACGCTCTGCGTGGCCATTCATGAGCCCATCCGCGGGGATTTCAAGGAACGCGAGGTGGAGTCTAAACTTTAGAGTTGTGTTGGTCTCAGCGACCCCTGTGAAACGGTTGTTCGACCCCAAAAGGGGTCGCGACCCACAGGTTGAGAACCGCTGCCTTAGCTTAATATGTTTTTGAATATGATTCTACCTTATAGGACTAAATTCCCAGGGTGGGTTACACAAATATTTGCCACACTCTTGGTGCTTGGAAAGATTGTTACTCTACCTGCCTTGTTACAACTTCTCATTATTTGCCTGGTCCAACTGTTAAGATCTGCTTGTTTGTGTTTAGCCAGCTCATATCACACCAAAAAGATTCTTGCTTTGATCATATTTATGTGTCAGAGTTTGCATGTGACAAGAAACAAACAAAGGAAGAATAGCAGTCACAACACTCTGTGGCTTGTGAATGCCTGCCCCTCCCCCTCCCAATCTAATGGGAGAGCTGAAGACTGCTAAATGAGCACAAAATGATGTTGTTTGGAATCCTTTCAGAAAGACTTTTAGTCCTACTTGATTCTAATTTTACTTGAATATGTTCACTGGAGAACATCCATGAGATGATGATTATGGAAATGAGTGACATTTCAATTGAGAGATGTAACATCGTATTAAAATGTTATCTCTAGGACAAAAAGCAGCTATCCGGAAATTTGACACATCTGTGACATTGTCTTCCCAAAATAATAAATTTAGCAATGGCTGACGTGTGTAAAAAATGCAGAGGCTAAACGAGTAGACAAAATGGTATATGAAAAGCATCCCCTGTTTTATTAATAATTAATGCGTCTGTCATTGTGTAGGATGTTGGAGAAATTGCTATCTGGGAGATAATGCAATAGTAATCTGAATGTTTTCAGCGGATAGTTTAAATGCTATTCGACATGTTCATGTTTATTGAAAATCAATGATTGCAATCACCATTTCCATTTTCAAACTATCAGAGGGCCACCACTCCCCATTCATTTTTCAATCCAGTTGTGCAAAATTGACTAATGACAGCTGCATGGTTTGATTCCCTATTGAATATTCTGTTGTTGGCACAGGCAGTAATTATATAACAGGTGGTTATTCCTCATCAACTGATCATAAAAGCCACTGCAGGCACCAGTGCAGCAACTGGACAACCTTAAGTTATGCACAAAGCCATCTGGGCCAGATAGTCTGTCTCAGACTTCAAAAAATATTGCCTAGAAAACTGTATGGGACTATTCCTGTCAGCCACTACCAATCAATAATACCTCAAAGACTCATTCAGAGACATACACAGTATAAATACATAAATAAATACTAATCTAGATTTGTACTCCTACATTGATTTTACAGTGGGAACAAATCTGCTTCGTACACTAACTCCAAGAAGCTTTCCTGAAACTAGAATATTTTAACAGCCATTAATTAGAGATCACAAACTCAGAGCATAATAGATCCCTTGCGAAACAGTGCAATAACTGCTAGAAATGTGCCTTCCTTGGTACAGACCATTGCTTTCACCTAGCCCATTAAAATGCTGTCTTTTAATGGGTGGAATTAGTACTTATTATAAAAGAGGAAATGGGACTGGTTTAATCATCAGCATTTTCATCTCAGCTTCTCCTTTGCAAAGGAAGGATAGCTTATGACCCATTTCATTAAGGAATTACAGACCATTTGCATGGATTCCATGCAGGAAATGTACCATTCAGAGAATGAAAAGGGAGCCATTTGCCATGGTCTTGCAATTACTTCTGATTAATCATATTTTACATTATCAAAAATAAGCACAGTTATAGCTAGACCTTATATTAGGACCTTGGGATATTGGAGGCATTGCATAATCACACATTTCACTTAATCTGGATGAGCAGTTCTCACATGATTTACAATAAAAAGCAAATTTACAATCAATAGTTTGTTCATTCTAGATTCACTTCATCGTATGCATTTGAAGTCCTTCATTTGTTAAGGGTTTTGAACAAAGATGTAATGTTTAATTAAGAAGACACCAACTACGGTCCCAAAGTTCTTAATACTTGCTTGGAACAGTATTTTGGAATAACATCCCCCCCCCCCGGAGAGTTATTCCAATATTTCCTTCAATAAATTTGATATCTTTTTAAAATATTTGTTATAGCTCCATACCCTTGCAGTGTTGAATTAAAACCCATCAATTCATGATGGGTGATGATTTAGTGTAAATGTTAGCCCAGTTTAAAGGTAAAGGTAAAGATTCCCCTTGCACATATGTGCTAGTTGTTCTCAACTCTAGGGGGCGGTGTTCATCTCCATTTCAAAGCACTGTCTGAAGATGTCTCCATGGTCATGTGGTCAGCATGACTAAACGCCGAAGGTGCATGGAGGGGTCCCTATTTTTCTACTTGCATTTTTTATGTGCTTTCAAACTGCTAGGTTGGCAGAAACTGGGCCAAGTAACAGGACGTCGCCCCGTTATGCGGCACTAGGGATTCAAACTGCCAAACTGCCGACCTTTTATTCGACAAGTTCAGCATCTTAGCCACTGACCCACCACGTCCCTTTTAGCCTAGTTTATAGCTGCCCAAAAAGAAAAGAACAATTCAATTACATTTTTGATAACATAACAATTGTAATACTGTGTATATTTCTTTCCTGGTCCCAGTGCAGCAATTTAATTGCACCACTGCACAGCAACTTAATTACACCACTGGATAGGACTATATAAAAACCTGTATGTAGAAAATGTGGGTAGAACTGTTTTGTTTTTTTCTGTACAAGAGAAGTCTGAGTCATCCATGGAATGAATATATGTGCTATCATGTAATATTGAATGTATTACTGTGTAGCGAAAAAAGAGCACACACATAGACATAGACACGCTTTAAAAATTAGCCTATTGTATCACAAACATTAGATGTGATGGTGGCTACCTGTGTAGATTTGTGGGACTAAACTAATTCATGGAGCTATCTATGACTAACAATGCCTGTTGGTTCTGAGGAATAGTCTATGTCCTGTGCCATTTGGGGTAATGGAAGCAGCCGTGGAAGACAACTATTGCCGCTATGTTCTTTTTGTAAGCTTCTCAGATCCACGCGCCTAGTCTGGTTCTCTTTTCTCCCTGTAGTTTTCTTGTTGCCCAACCATACTATATGTGTGGTAGATTTGCAATCAAGTTGACTGCTAAGTTTACAGTCAAGTAAGGATTCATTTTTAACAACTCTTGAACTAATAGTTTTAAATGGTGGAAGAGAGGATACAGATTATTTGTATTGTATAAAAGAAAACAGCCATGTTTGTTGTCTAAACATCCCTGCTCCAACTGATCAACAATAATCAGGGTTTACTCACTTATCCTAACATCATATTGCTGATTTTCCAGATCAAATGGAAACCCCTCCCTTCACCTAATGGTGCTTCATTTCATCTGCATTATTCCCTCTATCTTTTATTCTATCAGTTTGATAATTACACCCAAATCTGTTTTTGGAAATTTCAAGCTCTCCCAGATTTGGTTTTCATTACAACAAAACTTTTAATCCAATCTCAGAAAGAAGTTGGATAGCCTTATATAATATTTTATAAGATGTGCTTGTAGAGTACAAACTTTCTTCAAAACTTTCATTTTTTTCACCTTTCAGTACATCTTTTGCCTTGGGTTTAAATACGGGGGCCTACGTTCAGAGGACCCAGATTTTAGCACCTATAAAGAGACACAAAAGAGTGGGCTCTGAAGAAATGAGATTCTATTTCTATCTGAAATAATGCAATCATTCGCAAACACAATATTGAGTTTTGTGGTAGGTTTTCTTCCTTATATAACCTCGATGGTAAGCATTTTCATTTAGGAGGAAAAAAGTGAACATGGTGGAGTTTGGATCAGGGTCATCTGCATTATTCTCTATTATGACCTTAAACATCTTTTCTCCTTATTTCTATTTGTTGATGTTACATTGAATTTAATTCTTTTTTACCTGGAACACAGTTATAAAAAAATAACGAAGTGCCCTGCTATTAGTTATTTGAAAAAGTAGACTTTAGATGCCAGGAGTTTATTAATGATTTTACTGGCAGGTAAAATACCATATTTTTCAGGGCCATTTTTTGCTCATTTTTTGTGGGGGGGGGGGCAGCCCCCAGGAGCACTCCACTCTATAAGCCTCCTAAAGGCTGTGCATGCCCTTTTTGCGAATAATGGGCCATTTTTGGGAGGTCTGCAGAGTGCTAAAACTTATTTTTATTTGCCTCTTCAAAATCTTGGTGTGTCTTATACTCTGAAAAATACGGTAATAGTTTTATGAGAAAGCTTGACTTGGAGAGTCAAGTACATATATTCTACTGCCAACACAGAATAGGTCATTCATAATGTTATAATGTATTCATGTACAATTTAGAAACAGTACCCATGTCTTTGTCTATATGCAGTGATGGGATTCAGCCAGTTCACATCACTTCGGGAGAACAGGTTGATAACCTTCTGAGCAGTTTGGTGAACTGGTTGTTGGAAGAAATAATTAGGGCAAAGAACCGGTTGTTAAATTATTTGAATCCCACTACTGTCCATATGGTATGAAAAGCTTCATCCTCTCTAAAAGTGTGGAATGAAAAACAACCACTGAGGTGTTTGTCGAATTGGGATAAACCAAGGGAATGATTGGATTTATTGGATTTATATGCCGCCCTTCTCCCAAAGGACTCAGGTTGGCGTACAACATTAAAAAATAACATATCACAAAAGTTAAAAGGAAATTAAATAAGTATCCAAAAAACAAACCCAATTTATAGGACAATACATTTAAAAAATGAGATAAAATTAACAGGCCAGGCCGGCTTGCTGGAAAAGCCAGCTTTTAAGGGCGTGTCGGAAGGACCAGAAATCGGGGATTATGCGAAGCTCCGGGGGCAGCTCACTCCAGAGGGAAGGCACTCCCACAGAGAAGGCTCTCCCCCTGGGGGTCGCCAGCCGACACTGTCTGGCCGACGGCACCCTGAGAAGGCCAATCCTGTGGGATCGCACTGGATGGTGGGAGGCTACTGGTGGCAGTAGGTGGTAGGAATGATACTTATTGCTTGAATTCATGAGCAAGAACTGGAGGATACATTTTTCTCTAAATGAAATATGATTCAAATAAGTTTTGAGTTTTGTTAATGAAAAGATTCTTCCTATCAGAGGATATATTTTGGAAGATAATGATAAGAAGATGCTCCATTTTACTAAAAACGGAAGAAAAGATTTAATTCAAATGATAAAGTGAAGCTGTATTTTTTTAAAAAGTCTAACCAGTTTCCTAGGCTTCTTTTAAGAATAATTTTCTTATTAATGGGAGGCATGAAAGAAATCCAGTGCTCAATAAGGAGGCAGAGAGAAGACCTTCAATTGCATCTGGGGTTTATTCTTTGTGTTTTTAAGGCAAACAATCAAGCAAGTAAAATTGCAGGTGAAGTATTAGAAAACAGCCAAATTGCTTTTTAATTTGATTTCTCCAATATTCATTGTTTGGTGTCATTTTAGAAATTGATTCTCTTTTTACCTCATTAAATAATCAGAAGACTGTAACAATAGTTTGGCTTTCATAGTTTATTCATTCAGTGTGCACATTTTTGTTCAGAACAAAGGATGACATCTCTTCCCTAAATCCATTTTGATTTTCATGAAACAGTTTAAAAATGGCTGCTGTTAATTTTAAACTATAGAGAGAATAGTCACACAAAATAGTGAAAACGCTATTTCAACAACAAGAAAAATCTAAAACATTTTCCTTTTGCATAAGAAACCTCTTGATGTGTTTCTCATTTAAACTGCTTAAGTGGAATTTGGTTACAATCCATCATTTTTTCCAGACCATTTAAATTTACCCTGATATCTTTCAAAACCTGATAGTTTAAAGGGTTCCTGTCCTCTAGCTTTCTGATAATTTTGTTCTCTGACCTAATTCTCTTTCTCATTTTGGACACACAGCATGTGATGCACTAAAACCATGTATTTCAAAATCTTTCCTCAGGAACCATAATGGCACAGTAGTTAGAATGCAGTATTGCATGCTAACTCTGCCCGCTGCCATGAGTTCAATTCTTACCGGCTCAAGGTTGACTCAGCCTTCCATCCTTCCAAGGTCAGTGAATGAGAATCCAGATTGTTGAGGGCAACATGCTGACTCCGTAAACCACTTAGAGGGTGCTTGAAGTGATACATAAGTATAAGTGCTATTGCTATTTTTCACTTACCTTTATGGAGGAATCTGAAAGAGATACTAGTGGCAAAAACAAACTTGTTTTACTGGGTTCACTGTGTATCCTCTACCTCACTGAAGTAGAGAATAAAATAGTCGAAAAGTAAAGGACAGATAGTATAGCATGGATAAATGGATAGATGAATGAATGGATGGATATACATATATACGTACTGTACATACATACATACATACATACATACATACATACATACATACATACATACATACATAAGCCAGTGAGACTAGACATATATCTGTACAGTTAAGGACAGGGCATTCAAACCTTACCTATAGCCACTCTCAAAATACATTCTAAATTTAAATATAATTGTTATCACTGTCCATACAAATGTTTAAAGATTTATACATTTTGAATGCCTATATAACCTTTGGGGCCAACTACCACAATACTGATATGCAAGAAATAGAAAATGTATTTAAGCAAATACTAAATTAGCAAAAAGTTGCTTCACTAGATCATCTTGTTAGATATTTAGTAAGAATCAAAAATCTATGTATATGAAATTCATTCAATGTTTCTGCTCTGAATCTGTAAAACCACGTGTTTTTTAAAAAAATACTTCACTGAAGGTGTTAGATGTTTCATCAAAATTTTAAGTTAACATTTATGCCCCTTTTGCTGGAAATGGAAAGGATTTCATTTGCTAGCTCTGTCCTATGAAACTCATTGAGCTGGAAAGTTGTTTCTAAAGATAGAAGAAATATTTGGTACAATGTGGAAGATGTTTTGAAAACTTTAGATTTGATGAAAGAGTTTACTAAAAATTAAGTATTCCATTTTGCAAAGTCAGGACTATTTTTCACTAGCACAAAGCAAACTCTACTTGCAAATTTGTCACGATGTGCAACATGAAAGATGCTAGCACAACAAAGACACCCATGCAAACAGATTTTCACAACTTAACACATGAACCAAGTCCTGAGTTCGAGGATCAAACACTTTATTGTTCAGTCATTGGTTCACTATTATACATTAGTAGTTGGACCAGACCTGACATCGCACTTAGTGTTAATCTTTTATCACGACACGTAGGTAAGGCAACACAATTTTATTGGTCATGCATTAAGAAGTTATTGAAATACCTAAAACACACTAAACACATGAAGTTATTGCTAGAACCAACACACACTGATCAACCAAAGTTGATTTGTTTTTCTGACGCCGACTGGGCGAGCGACAAGAAGTCACGCAAAAGCACTTCTGGTTACATGATGTTCCTAAATGGTTGTCCTGTTTACTGGCAAGTGAGAAAACAGAGTTTTGTTTCATGTTCATCTACTGAAGCTGAATATGCTTGTGTTTCAGATGCTTGTAATTCTCTAACGTGGTTTGATGCTTTGATCACAGATATCTGGACACGTCCGATTCGACCAATCACCGTGATAGAAGATAATGTATCTGTGGTTTATATTTCTGAGTCACATTTTACAGGTTCTAGGTCCAGACACATTGACATTCGTTATCAAAACACAAAGCAATTAGTTAAGCAAGGTTTTGTTAAATTGCAATATGTTTCTACACATGATCAGATCGCAGACATGCTTAACAAACCACTTGCCGCAAATCAACACGAGTATCTGCGAAAGAAGATGTGCCTTAATTGATGATTTGATGACGTCAGCCCAGACTAGCAAAAGAAGGGGTGTCACGATGTTAAAAGGTTTGCTAGGCCTGAACTGCCTAAACTGACACTCAAGAGTTAAACTAAGAAAGCTTTATTGCGCAGGTCATAAAACAAAAAGTTCTTATCTGAAAGTGATTTATTGCGCATGCGTTTACACATTCCAGAACTAAATTCTTTTCTTCTTTGTTCGGCAGCCAGCTTGGCAGACGTAGCTTTCATTATCAAAATGTAACCATTAGTTATTTCTGTTTCATTTACTTTTTTATTTTATTATTAAACTTTGTTTATTAATTAGAATACTTTTGAAGACTTTTATTTTTCTCAATATCTCAAAAGATATGCGGACGGGAATCAGCCACGGTCCATTGATCTCAGATTTTCCCCAGGGCATTTTTTCCCCTGACAACATTTACAGAATTTATTTCTGTTCCAAACTAGGAAATATTTTTTTTGAAAAGTGGTCCAGCTGTAACTCATTCTTCTGAAATTGGCAGCATCCTTAATAGTTTATTCCTTTCTATCTTTGATCATGTTAGGCTAGCATACTAACTGATAGCCAGCTTATTAATCCTCAGGATCAAGCTGTACCAGTTTTATTAATTTTGCAGATGAAATGCAATCTGAGGAAAAAATAAGTATGATTTTGTTAAAGGAAAAGGAATGGGACTCAGACTCCGGTGCAAATTAAATGATTCATAGTACAATGTGCTACTGTCCACTTCATTTACCAAAGTGAGTGGAGAAACATTAATTGGACATGGCATGCCAATATTTATGAAAGATTATAGTATGCCTGGGGAAATTCTGAGCTTTTACAGTTGTCTCTCAGCTATTACTTGGTATTCTGAATAGTTTTTCTCTGCATGGAGAAAAATCAAATTGGGAAGAAGCAAAATAAAAGCTAAGGCCCATTAAGAATATTTTGCCATATCTGTTTTGCTGATCAGGGAGGATCATTTGTTAATATTTGATTTTAACATTAGTTGTTACCCACTTCCAAATGGAATAAATGTATTGCATGGTTGCATGTTTCTAATCTATAACCAAATGCCAGAGATGTCATTGCTTATGAGGACATGGCAAATTAGAACTTTTGTATATTGGATTTGCAAAAGATATTTGTTATAAAACATTTTTTTAGTGAGAAGAGATAAAGGAAAAAGGGAACAAAATCCGTCGCTGGAACATTATTTGAGAGGATTAAAAGCAACAGTGAAGGGATGGAATATGAAGTTGATCTATTTGATCAAGATTAAAATAGATATATTACTATCTCTGATAACCCTTAATGGACTTTTGCTAACCAGGACTGAATAACAAGGCCTTACAATTTTCTTTAGAAATAAGAAATGATATATGGGAGGCAGAGATCATTTGTTGCATTTTAAGAAAAGATGATGTTACTAATTTTTTTATACTTGTTATGGCAAAGGGAGTATTAATTTCTTTATGAATTTCCTTTCTTTTTATATTATTATTATTATTATTAATAATAATAATAATAATAATAATAATAATAATAATAATAATAATAATAATAATAATAATAATAATAATAATAATAATAATAATAATAATAAATATTTATTTCTTAGCCGCACCCTCTCCCGAAGGACTCGGGGCGGCGTACAACAAAACATAGGAAATAAATATACAGACAAACATACATATACCAAAAACATATACCGAGACATATACAAAACATATACTAGGAGGAGGTGAATTGGTAGATAAAAACAAGTAAAAACACAATGTTTAAAAACCCCTAAGTAAATTGGATGCAATTAAAATATCCCAGATAAAAAACCCGTCAGGAGCGATAAAATTAGATCAGAGTAGAGCCAGGCCAGCAACTTGAAATAGGTGGGTCTTGAGCTTTACACGAAAGGAGCGGAGGTCAGAGGTATTCCTAATATCCGGGGGAGGTCATTCCACAGGGCTGGGCCCGCCACAGAGAAGGCTCTACTCCTAGGCGCCGCCCCCCGGCACTGCCTGGTGGACGGCACCTGGAGGAGACCCTCTCTGTGCGAGCGGATTGGTCGCAGGGATGTATGGTGCAGAATACGATCCCGCAGGTAACTAGGTCCTGAGCCATGGAGCGCTTTGAAGATCGTTATCAAAACCTTGAAACGCACCCGATAGACCACAGGAAGCCAGTGCAGCTCGCGCAGGAATATTCATTTTTCTCATTTCCCCCCTATTTTTCTTTCTTTTTTCTTTTCTGCACTTTTTATATTTATTCTTTCAGTTTTTAGTTTGTTTTAGTTTTTATCATTTTAATTGTAATATTTAATAAAATTATTCTGAAAAATGCCTCAGAGAATGTTATGAGGTACCAATTATAATAATAAAAAATAAATAGAAAGTTATGCTGAACAAAGTTGAACAAACACATAAATGGGTATTGAGATAGCTAGACTGACCTATCTGTCTCTATCACACATGCACATATATACATTTAGTAGGAGAAGTGTGCATGGTCAGATGTAAAACAATTAGGTGAAAATAATAGTATTTTGTTTACAAAAGTTTGCTCAGTGTGTTTAAAATATTTGTGGTTTTTTTTGCTAGCTCCTTTTCTTTATCCTCTGTTTAATTAACTCATTTAAATATTAGACAGCTCTGTGGCCTGACTGGTATCCCATAGACCCCCTGTGGCCTTGTGCTCTGTCACCTTTCACCATACCAAAATTTAAGAAATAAAGGAGACTGGCTGATCTGCTCTGGCTAGGAAAATCTGGCTAATAGGGATAGGTGGCAGTGAAAACTCAAGAAAAGAGCCTGGCTGTAAATTAGTTGTTTGTGCAAATTGGAACAGCTCCCAAGGCAGCTGACGACATGTGTCATCGCAAACTTTATAATGTCTTCCATTCAAATCCATGAGACACAAATGTGCTTACGTGTGAACGGATTGTGAGTGGTCTATATATCTTTAATGAGATGATATCCTGTCATGCAAAGTATACTATCCATGACACCTTTCACTCTGCTAATAATTAATTTAAAATTACATTGCCAAGACTTGTTTTTGGCCATTAGTACACAGACTTTTCCCCCCCTCGCAAAATCCATCCGTTCCAGAACACAACTCTTATATACATTTGTGACAGTAAAATTAAAGGCATGGAAAATTGCTGCAACTTTACTTCTTACTTCTTGAAAGACTGCTATAATTCACCAAAGGGATAGCTTTGCAATCCATTTACAGCAAGCTACATTGCTAATGGGTTATAGTTTCGGAGAGCAGTGATGGAAAAGAAAAAAAATACAAACCCCTTCACCATATTTTATATGTCAGGAGAGACGAGAGGGAGAGAGAGTGTGTTAATTCTATGGTAACTAAATTTATTTTACTTTTGTTCTATTCTGATACTTACTTTAATATTTGGAACCTAGTATATATGATTTTTTCCAAAAAGTTTTTTTATTTTTTTCATTTTCATAACATATAATCATATGTATACTATTACATAGCCAACATCATATTGTATTATTAAATATTTACATCAACTCATCTTACCATCAACTCCCAAAAACAATTATTGGCTCTTCTGCTCTCCATACACTATATTTGTACCTTATCCATCACTTTCTTCTCCCTCTCTCCTCCCCTTCCCTACTACCTTTCTTCCCTCTGTCATCCCTCCCTTCTCAACTTTCCCTTCCTCTCTCCTTCTCATCTCTCCCCCTTCCATTCGTCATTTCTCTCATCCTCTCTTCTCCCCCTTGCCCTCTCTCCTATCCCTCTCTTCTTCACTTACCTCTCTCTTCTACTTCCCACTCTTCATCTCCTTTACTTGGTGTATTTCAGCTTATGAGCAAGCTCCATTTTATGTTGATGGTATTTCCTTTTCAATATACTTATTTAATTTTAACATACATTCTCTGTTTTTAAAAGAAATAGAACAAAAAGTATGTATGTGTGTGTGTGTGTGTGTGTTTGTGTGTGTGTATGTATGTGTATATATATTTAGGCATACCAGGGGTTGTAACACAAATACATACCTATTTCCCTGGCTCAACTGATAAGGAAGTGAGCCTGTGGCTTAGTGGCTAAGACTCCTGCCTAAGATATATACAGCCCGGGTTCAAATCCCAGTAAGGGTATGGCTAGCTGATGAGAGCTAATTAGCTCGAAATAGATCGATACTAGTCTCCCTTTATTTATTTATCAGTACAAATAAAACATATATATATACACACATACATACATACACACACACACACACACACACACACACACACACACACACACATATATTCATTGTGCTTTTAATCCCCCCCCCCCCGCCTAATTTTGGTTGAGATGTAGACCTGGTTACAATTCCAAGCTATTCTCATCATTATCTTTACATAATTATAAAGATCCTTACATGCCCCCAATTTGTGGTTCTGTCTTTAATAGTTTCCCATTATAGGTATATTTCATGTTCCCTCCCCATTTTTCCATATCTTGGATTAGATTACCCTTAATTGTCTATACATGACAATCCTCGCTGTTCAGTGGTCATTACAATTCCTTTAATCTATTATATAGAATAACAAGTGGTAAACATCTCACTTTATTCATCATCTTAAAAGTTCTATATATGTCCATGTCACATATAATTTAACCCATGGTTAGTTATCCTTCTATTGTCATATTCAGTCAATTCGCAACTCAGTTTAATTATCATGTATAAAAGTGAATCACAAACCTCTGCTTTACAACCTCCCCATATCAGTTTCATATTTATCCATATTCCATATATTTTAACCTTTGTTTAATTAATGGAACCTAGAATATTGTGAAACAAAATGAAATCATTTGCCAGGAAACATGTTTTAAGGTTCTTCATTGCACCAGAGGATTTTTCACGGAGATTTTAATGGCTATGAAAAAGGATCATGAGAAATTTTACCAATCACATTAAATGAATCTGTGTGAAGGTGACAGATGATATAAAGAGGCAGGATTGTGCATATTGACTTCTTTTCCTAAATGTTTCATGTAGGGCAGGGATGGCGAACCTTTTTTGGCTCGCGTGCCACAAGTGGGGGGAGCGCAGGGGGGTCATGTGCAGGTGTGCCGCACCCATAATGCAATGTGCGACCCCCCAGTGCGCATGCGCGCACTACGCGTGACCCCCCCATTTTTATATGCTTTTTTCACCCTCCCCAGGCTCCAGAGGCTTTATAGGAGCCTGGGGAGGGCGAAAAGAGCCTCCCTCGCCCCCCCGGAGGCCCTCCGGAGGCTTCAGGAACCGTCCGGAGGCTTCCCTGAAGCCTTCGGAGCGCTCAAAAGGATCCTCCGAGCAAACCGGAAGTGACTTCCGGGTTGCTCGGAGGGTCGTTTTAAGCGCTCCGAAGACATCAGGGAAGCCTCCGGATGGTCCCTGAAGCCTTCGGAATGCTTAAAACCACCCTCCGAGCAAACCAGAAGTCACTCCCGGTTTGCTCGGAGGGTTGTTTTAAGCATCCCAAAGGCTTCAGGGAAGCCTCCGGACGGTCCCTTAAGCCTCCAGAGGCCCTCTGGGAGGGCGGGGGAGGCTTTTTTCGCCCTCCCCAGGCTCCTATAAAGCGTCTGGAGCCTGGGGAGGGCGAAAAATGGCTTTTAAAAAGGTGAACTCAGCTGGCCAGCGCACGCATGCGCGCTGGCCAGCTGACAGGGCAGCACCTCGCATGCCCTGAGAAATGGCTCCGCGTGCCATACGTTCGCCATCACTGATGTAGGGCTTCCTGCCCCCACTTTGTTTAATGCTGTTGCATGGAGAAGCAAAATTTGAAAGCAAAGTTTCTTTGCTTCTTCTGAAACACCATTCCTACAGATATTTGCATGGCCCCTACTCTGGCTTTGTTTAAATGCACCGTTAAAACCACTTTCTCTAAGCCTTGAGTTAGTTTGGGGGAAGGTGTGGCTTTTGCATTTTCAAGATATTTCACGATTTTCTTTCTTTATTATTGTACACTGCCCAGAGTCTTGACAATACAAAATAAATACATAATAAATACATAATTTCAGCACAAGTAGAAGTCTCTTCATGATTTTGGACTCTGAACAATTGTAAGGAAAATGGTGTTTATGGGCAAGCAAAACTGCCTTTTGTATTGTTTTGTCTAACATCCCCTACCCTCCTGCTGGAAAGCGAGCAAGGTCTGGAAATGAAGAGGCAAGCACATTCTCAGAATCATGCAAAGCTTTGTCATATTATAGATTGTATGTGTTTTATCTGCAACACCATGGATGTGACAGAGTTAGGGTCTTTTTTTTTGGTGCTTTCAAGTCAGTGAGTGCCTGGACAAATCTCTGCAATTTTCTTGGCCAGATTTTAGAAGTTATGTATTATTGCCTGCTTCCCAGAGCTGATGAAGAATGACTGACTGGTCCAGGTTGGTTTACAGCCAACCTGGGCCCTAGTACATCTAGAAATCATGGTCTCCCAGTTTCTAGCCTGGTACCTTAAACCACTACACCAAACTAGATCTCGGAGTTAGGAGATTGTTTTGCTTATGAGAATCAGGAGAAATAGGAGTTTAGAAGAGAGTAAAGAGGAGAGGATCAAGTGCCTGCTTATTGCAGAGTGGCAAACATGCATTAAAAATAAGAGTGGCAGGAACTTACGGATCAGAGTTAAAATATAATAATGAAAATAAAATAAAGAAGGGGTCAAAGGAGAGAGCCAGGTCAGCTAGGGAAGGAAAATGGCACCATAAAGGTAAAGTGAACTATGACAAGAAAAGAAATGAAAAACAGAAGTGAAAAATAGGGGCAAAAGAAAGGTGACACAATAGTATGGAAAGAGTTAGAAGACAGCCAGTAAATGTTAGTAAATAGACCTTATGGAGAGGAGGTACAATCTGGCAGTACAAAGAAGAATACGTTCTCAGATTCATGACAGTTCTCTTTAAAATTGAGGGGCTTTGAATTTTTTGGAGGTATTGCTTGGATTAGTATTTTGTTCCTGTTTTTTTGAATGACCATTGAGATAATTTTGTCAGATATCTGAGTTTGATATCTAAGGCTCAAATGTTCCTAACACATTGTACTACTGTTATTACTACTTTGATTTGTCTAATAAATAGTGCTTTGTAGGAATAATTTTTCTACTAGGCATACTATTTTTCTATGTAACCATAACAGCACAAATATTAATTGCTCTTTTATTACATTTTAATCTGCCCAGATTTCAGATGAATGGTAAATACACAAATAAGGAAGAAGACATAAAGTAGAACAATTCATCAATAAAAAACAAAAGAAGGAAAACTAAAAAATAAGGAAGGTTCTCTCAAGGTTATCTATGCATTCCATTAGATCTGAGGTCCCCAAACAGGGCAACTTTAAGACTTGTGGAGTTCAACTCCCAAAATTCTCCAACCAGCTATGCTCTGCATTAGATAGTGGCTATATGAACTTCAACTGGGGGAATTTTTACTGTCTCTCTTGTCAAGGTTGGATCATACCTGATTACCATAGGATTCTCTGGTGCCATTAGCCACTGCAGAGAGGATGGACAATTAGATTGATCTGCTTCCAGCAACTAATGAACCTAATAGAGTTTCAGAGAGAGCTGGGGGCTCTTCATTCCATCTTCTGCTGCTCAATCTATTTGAAGGCTTGGTTTCTGCTTGGACTAAAGCAGTGGCTAAAGGCCTTAGAGTGGATTGCATCTCTGTAACCTCTTCCCTCTCATGGATCTCATCAATCCTCTTAGTTTATGAAGGAACTAGAATGAAATGAGAGAAGAGATTTTAGCTCAACTAGAGATAAATGACTTTGGGAGTAGAAATGCTTCTAGACCAGTTTAGAAATGACACTCTATATTCATCAGGCAATTTTTTAGATCCCTGGATATTTGCTGGAATCAAAAATTCTGTGAGGGCAGATCTTCTTAATGTAATTAATATAGAATACACTTGGGCATTTAAGAACTACACAACCCATGCTTTAATTTTTGGCAGTCCCTTAGTCATCTTTGCTAAGCTAAGCTCTCCCTAAGAAAATATTCTATCTGGTAAAGGAAGGTTGTTTACTTCTAAATATATTACCTCAGTGGGATTGTTCAGAAAAAACAATTTCCTTTAAATTATTGTTAAAAATTTCCTACATACTTTCTGTCAGCTATTTTGTGTAGTGGAAATAGGCATTTCTGGTTTAGAATTAAATGATTCGCAGGAGTGATTTTCTACAGTCAAAAAGGCATACGAATGGGACTGTAAAGGGTCATCTAATTGTCCTTTAATACATAAGGGATTTAGACTACTAGATTTATTGGCCTTAGAAGATAGCAGCCCTTTGGTTAATCACAGAAACTAAGCTGAGTCAACCCTGGCTAGTATAAAATAAAGGACTAAGGAGTTAAAAAAAACCCTACACACTACGGAAGCAGTAATGGCAACTTTACATAATGTAATATATACAGTCATTAAGATTCCATCTCAAGTTGAGGGTATCTTTACTGAAATAACTCTACATACAGTAACAAGGCAACATTTTAATCCTATTTTCTGGTAATAATAATGGTTTTTAAAAGCCACAAAGCATTTCCTAGCATCAAACCATTTATGGGCACTGGTTTCTCTGAAATTACCTGAATACATCCTAGGCACATCCTTCTGTACAATTTATATCTCATTTCACATGGGAATTATAGTCCATTATACTTAGACTATTTTTGGATAGGATAGAATGCTCACCTAAAATTGTCTAGTTCTTGTTTCCCATTCAGTTTTAAATCCAGGTTTCCCTAGTTAAATTTAATATTAATTTTCAAACTATGTTTGGTTACTTACAAACCTATTTAAGGATTTCAAGATTTATACAGGAAGACTTTAAAATTTTAGACATCTATCCAAGAAAGAGTGTGGAGTTGGGGAGAAAACATGGAGGAATAAGTTAAAAAAATTAAAATCTGGTTGCCATGGAAACCAATTGTTTCAGGTGCTCTGTTCTATTAACCCCCTAGCTCATATTTATTATTCAAGCAAAATAATTTAGTGGAAGAAAAGAGAGAAGAGAATTAGTTGTCACTTAGAGGGCAAGTCATTCAGTCACATGTGGCTCATTTGTATGCAATGAAAATTAAAAGACAGACCATAGGTTTTTCTATATTGAACTGCATTTGGGTTACCCCTGCTCTCTCCTTTCCACAATTAATAATAACATGTATAGAAAGGGATAGAAGCAACTACAGACTTAAAACCAGAATGCAAGTTTTATATGTTTGTGAAGAGATTGGGATCAGGCTGTTGCACATATCTAAACAATCTAATTATTTTAAAAAGAATAATGTTTGGGCAAGGATGGTTAATGCATAGACTATATCATTTAAGAGTCATGTAATCATTCAAACAGCTGTAGCAGTGTTTTATTCTGGGTACCCAGAATAAAGTGATCAAAGGCCTGCCAAGCTAAGGTCAGTGAGTCCTATGTGATACAAGGACTTCTTCATATATTGCAGGACCTTTGCATACATTCTTGGGGTTCTATGAAACCAAATACTACCTGATGGTAAGAGCACTGAAATCAGCCCCAAATGCTGACTGCTTAGAGATCCCCATAGATGGGTTTTTGCATCTTCTGCTTCCAGAAGAATGAATATCTGTACCAGGGACGTGCGGTTAGGGGAGGCAGGGGAGGCAGAGCCTCACCTCTCATCATGAAATAATATATAATATATAATAATAAATTATAATATATATTTCTTCCCATCCCTTTTACACGGTTGCCGCTAAGCTCCGGTAAGGAGAAGAGCTTTTGGGGAGTGAAGAGGAAGAGGAGGGAAGAGGAGGAGGAGGAGGTGCGTGCGCGGGGCGGTACCAGCTGGGCAACCGGTGGAGGCAGGAGTGTTCTCGGAAGCGCCAATAACCTTCCTGCCTCCACTGTACTTTGCGCACTCCTCGCGACTGCAATAGACGTCCAGAAGTGGCAGGGGCTGTTGGGCTGGAAGCCCAAACCCCATTAGCCAGAAAAGCCGCTTCTGGATGTATATTGCAGTTGCAAGGAGCGCGCGAAGTCCAGCAGAAGCAGGAAGGTTCTCGTCGTTCCCCAGTCGCTTTTGTGGCTTTGTCATCAAGACGAAGTCCGGGAGCGTCAACAACATTTCTGCCTCTGCTGGACTTTGTCTTGATGATGTTGCTGCAGCTCCCGGGATGGACGGAGGTAGCCAGAGTGGTGCCAAGGCAGTCCGGCGGGTGAGCAAATGAGGATCAGGCTTCCTGATCCTCCATCGCTCGCTCGCTCGCTCTTTCGTCCGCCTGGTCCACCTTGGCGCCGCTCTGGAGGTCCGGCCGCGCCCAGCCGCTGCGGCGACGTCATCAAGACGAAGTGGCTTGGAGGCGAAGTGCTTTTCAGTGCTTTTCTGTGCGTCTGGCGTTTAGGTAGATAGCTGGATGTCCTAAATGCCAGACGCTCAGAAAAGCACTGAAAAGCAGCTGCTGTTGGGGACTGCGGAGCGTGAGCTGGCGGAGCGCGCTCAGGAAGGCGGGGAATGGGATCACATCTGCTGGAGGCTGAGGCAGCCTCAGCCTCCAGCACACGTGGTCCCATTCCCCGCCTTCCTGATGACGTCACCAGCCTCACCAGCCATAAACCTCACCGCACGTCACTGCTGTACACAGGTCTTCTGAGCCTCAAGTCATGACTGGGGAAGCTGTTGTCTTTCATGCCCCTGGTTTACCAAACTACATTTGCAATCAATAGTAAGTATTGAGTAAAAGTGGGCTTATTTCTCGCAACTTGTTGCCTGCTAATCGCCTGCATAAAATAATTTACTCTCCTGAATGCTGTAAATTCATCCCATCTGGAAACTAACTAGTATTGTTAACTCTCATCAGTCATGCTTTGTCCTGCCTAGTTGTTGGTGACCACTTGCATTTTGCTTAAAAAAAACAATTTCAGACCCAGTTTGTCATAAGATCAAATAATTAATTGGCATAACTGCAAATTTAGAAAGAACTACTGCAATCTAGAAATGCAGTCCATTTCACTGCAGTGGAGAAGATTATGACCAAGTAGCTTGTAGTGAAGATAGGTACCTTAAAGATTTATTCTCCCATCATGTGAGTCTTCATTTTTTAAATCTGATGTGGATTAGATGATTCTTCAAAAAAATGTTTTTAAAGAGGATTGCCAGCTGAAAAGTAAGACATCCTCCATTTGCTACCTATATGAATTTTGGGATCTTATGCAGTAATGAAAAACTCAAGAAAACACATAGATTGTTAGTTTTTTAATGTTATTAATTACAGTTATTTAAGCATTAAACACATGCACACATTCTTGCTTGCCAAGCTCCACAACACTATTGACCAGATAATATAGGAGGTGTTGGAAAGGCAGAGCAATTGGTATGGTGCTTGTGTGTTAAGGATGGTATTTTTCGACAAGTCTTTGTAAAAACCTTCACTTTATCTCAGTCCTCCATCAAATGTCATATCAGCTATTATTTCTTTTATATTGCTGGGTTACGTTAGACCAGCTAATCATAAGCCATCCTTATTCTTGTTTGGTGTCAATTTATACTGCCATTGCCATTTCTCCCTGCATGATGCTTTCTTTTTAAACTAAATTTTTCATAACCAATAATTCTTAGTCATATGAATTCAAATAGGAGAGAATCTGTTAAAGTTAGCAGTCTGTGATGCTCCCTCCTCCACAGTGCAAAGGGATAGTTCTGTTTCAAATCTATGCACTGTATATTTTAAAACCTATTGGAAACTACAGTTTGTGATGTTGTGATGTTACTTATTTTCTTACATAATGTAACTTATTTTCTTTATAAATTTCCTGAGTTCGTACAGAACATTAAACCAGTTTTTTTTAAAAAAAACACAATTTGTTAGAAGTAGTGGTCAGACTGCAAATAACTCAAAGTTATAATATGTACCTGAGAACCACATTTTTTTCATTACACTTGACACCTAATAATTACCCTGTTTCCCTGAAAATAAGACCTCTCCGGATAATAAGCCCAATCGGGCTTTTGAGCACATGTGCTAATATAAGCCCTCCCCCCAAAATATTTCAACACAGCAGCAGCCATTAGGTGACCATGCTCACCATCTCCTGCGCCTCAAAAATAATAAGTGACATGTATAGAATGTAGATTTTTTAAAAAAGCAAATTAAAAACTAAGACCATCAGGAATTTAATACATTTATTTTGCTTGTTGGCTTTAGTTGATTTCTAGTAATTTGCTTTTTCATTTCTGCAACACAAGATGGGGAATGATGTTGGGAGACTACATGTGACTTGCAGGCAGTGGATAAGTTTCTCTCCTAGAATGGAGTCACATAACATCCTAATGCAAAGACAAACAATTCTTATTATGCTTTAATGTTATGAGTGAACCAGGTCAGTGTGATTTTTCATTTAAGCCTCACCCTAAGTCTGATCTTCATTATTATCTTACAGTTATTGCCTCATACAATTGGACAAGTTCAGAAGGTGACTGCGTGGTACATGTAGTTAATTGAAACAGTGCCCGTTTCTTTGACACATTGCAATGATCTCTGCTTTCTAAGTAGCAGAACAATTTCTTTCCTCCTTATTGTTTCTTTTAGGCAGCCCAGTGCCCATGCTGTTTGGTAAGTTACAAAACACATTGGCTTTTACATAAAGCAACTAGTCAAATTCATTTGAATAGCAAACATAATGACTCACCAATGAGGATTTTGTTTTTCATGAAATGAAAGATAATATTCCTTCAGCATTTGCTTGGATTGGTTACCAGGATTTTTCACACTTTAGCACTGTTTGCTAAAGTGTTTACTTTCATTTTCTTTGGTGATTTCTCCATTCAGGAATGCAGGAAGTGCTTGCAAGCAAGAAAAGAAAGAAAAATCCACCAAGAGGTGGCAGCAAACCTTCATTGCAAAGTTAGGGTTGGGTTGCTTTTTTTCCAATTACTTTCAATTATTTGTTCATAATATTTCTACCTTGGTAAAGAAAAGAGTACATACTGATTGTAATTTAGCAGAAGAGCAAAGAAATGAGAGAAAAATGGTTGAATGGTAAAGAGCCTTGGAAAAGTAGAGAAGAGGACAGCCCTTTGAGAGCTGCCTTTGCCAATCCAAACTACTTTTGACTTGCTAGGGATCAATCTAGCGGTTGAGGGTTAAGCACTATGCTCCAAATGCCAATGCACTGGAGTTTGTTGATTTATTTAAAATATTTATAGCCTCCTGGCTAACTGGAAAACCTCACGGCAGGTGACAACCTATAAAATAAGCAAGATGAAAAAGTAACATCCATTAAATTAAATAATAGCTTAATTAAACACCCACAGTAATTATCTGAGAAACATTGAGGAGAAGCCGTTAAGGGAGAAAGGCACAGCTAGATGGGGGAATGTTAAATCACAAATAGGATAGTAACAGGCAGGTCACTATGGTCAGTATTACTTCCAAGGATCTCACAATAGAGAAAGCTTTCTTATTTGTCTAGGGGCATGGATAGTCAAGATGGCAGCTGTGAGTTCAAATCTTCACTTATTTTTAACATGTGGCTTTTTAAATGATCCATGAAAAAGGCTTTTGCATGATTGTTCCTGTTTTGAAATATCTAGCATCCCATGGATGTGCCTGCTTCTGTCCTAGCCATATGATGTTAAAGAGTTCCTCCGGCTGCATCCTGAAAAATTTAACCTTTGACCAAATACAAACTCATTCATTAAATATTGGAGTCCAAAACTGTTGAGGGACTTGAATGGCATTGTTAAAACCTTGAAGATCAACCTATAATATCGTGATTCTCCAAAAATAAGACAGCGTCTTTTTATTTTTTTGAAATGTGTATTGCTTCAGTTTCATTTTACTTGGCTGCAGCACTAAAAAATGTTTCCTCATCTGACCAGAGAGGCTGACCTTGGCTTGAAAAGGGCCAGTGCAGGCCTGGATTCCATCCTCCAGTGGTTCATCCTTTCAAGTGCTTGTCTTCTTAAAATGCGAAAGAATGTTCGCTGTAGAATGCTGGAATTGTGTTTTTTTTAATTGTTTTTTTTATTTTCAAAACAAACACAACACATAAAATCTTCCTTTTTTGCATACTGTAGAAAGTGTATCAGTTGGTTACAAAAGGCTTTCGTGCATCTCTTCCACATCAAGCATAATTCATATTAACTCAAGTGCTTTAACTCAGATATTTATACATGTTACCATCATCATACCTCCATTTCCATTTGACTATAATTGTTTAAACGTCCTTCACCATAAAATATACCAAAATTTAATACATAACCACATACTAGCATTTCATTTACTATTTCTAAAATCCTCCAATAACACTGAATCTTTATATCTTATTCTAGCTAAACATCCATAATATTCAATAACAAAATTTTCTAATCCTTCTTTCCAAATCATTATTTGCAATTTACATTCAATTTCTTTATGTTATACCCATGCCTATATATACCTTGTTATCATTATCCCTCCTTTATTTAACTATATTGTATATTATTACATTTCCCCCTAATATTCAAAACTTAACTATATCTAACTTAGTTATTTTATTTATTTATTTATTTATTTATTTATTTATTTATTTATTTATTTATCTATCTATCTATCTATCTATCTATCTATCTATCTATCTATCTATCTATCTATCTATCTATCTATCTATCTATCTATCTATCTATCTATCTTTATATATAATCCAAGACGGATTCTAATCTTCCTTTCATGGTTACCATTTAATATTCATATCCCATTATTTCTTATCATGACACTACACATAGTATACCTTATTATCATTATCAATTGTTTGTTTAACTATATCTATTATCACTAAATTTCACTAAATTTAGCTAGTTTAAGTTATATTCTTCTATCTATCAACCTGTATCTTTCCGGTAACAAGGCAATCTCATATCTTCTGTTGTTTGTGGTATCAATCCTCTTATCTTCTCTTTAATCAACTTTGTATGGACTCCTCTTAGCCGCTCTTTGCTTATACAGTCTCTCTTGTAATTTCGATGCCCTTCTTCTGTTTCTTCAATCAACTTATCTATAATTGTCAGTGGTGTTATCAAAACTATTGCTGAAAAAAAATCTCTCTTTAGGTCCTTAAATTCTTTTATTTTTTCTTCTTCTGTATCTTGCCATCTGGAGTAAGTTTCCCCTCCCTTTAATTCATCTTTCAATATTCCACTCTTTCCATTTTCAGAGACGAACCCATCACCATAAATATCAGCAGTTTTAGTTTCTTTATATTCATTTTCCTCTTCATTTTTTTGAATTTTAACTGCCACTTTATCCATTTGATGAACATCTTCAACTTCCCCATTATATTTTGCTGTTAAATGGACTAAATCATCCAACTTCTTCTCAATCCTCTCACATGTATTTGATAGTTTCTGTATTTCTGAAAATACCTTTTGCAGACTTAAAGCCTCTTTCTTCTGCTGTGATATCGCCATTGTTTTCAACTATGTAAACACTGTTATTCTAATTTAGTAACTTTTAATAACATCTCTCTGGTTAGAAATACCTCAAAGGTTTCTTCTTATCACTCTCTGTAAACAAGCAATAAGACCTTGAGGTACCAGCCAAGATAATCCGTGAAAAAAAGTAAAGGTGTTTTGTTTCCAATACACAAAGCCTAACTTCTGCAGTGTTAGCCACAATGCTGCAATTTTTTTTCCTTTTTAAAAAGAAAATGTCTTTTTTGTATTTCAAGTTGAAGAGAAAGTCCAATTCTTAAATGAGTTAGAAAAGCACCCACAGTAACGACAGATGAGAGTTTTAAACCATAGGTTACAGAGTGTAATGAAAAAAAAAAAAGAAAATAGAAGAAGAAAGCTTAGTCCGTTCATTTTAAAGGTCTTACATAAATTCCGTCCGTGAAGATAGCATTGAAAAAAAAAGGTAACCACATCAAAAACCATTCCAAATTTAATTCCGCCGCTTATTTCTTCTGTCCTTCAATTTGAATTTATTTTAAGTTTTTTATAGGCAGTCACTCTTAAAACAATAAAATTTCCTCACCAGCTGGAAACACTTTCTCTTTCCATATTCTCCCGTTTTGGAGCCGCCCCGATTTCGTCAGCCAAATGGCTGGATTTTTTGTCACTGGCTTGAAGACTTTCTCTTGGATTGATCAGGGACTTTGTGATGTCCCTGAGATCAGCAAGATGTATTCTTCCTGTTCACCGTCTATGCGGGACGGTTTTGGTCCATTTGGACCACCCAGTGGCAAAAGTGTCAACTGTGATCTCAGAGCATTGAGATTGCATGCTGTATCGTCGTGACTTCAGCCCCGCCTCCGACAATGTCTTATTTTCTTTTGACCCCTGAAATAAGCGCTTGGACTTATTTTCGGGGAGGTCTTATTATTTTTGAGGTGCAGGAGGCGGTGAGCGTGGTCACCTCATGGCTGCTGCTGTGTTGCAATATTTTGGGTTTTTTTCAGGGGAGGGCTTATTTTAGGGCATGCGCTCAAAAGCCAGATTGATCTTGTTATCTGGGGAGGTCTCATTTTCAGGGAAACAGGGTATATACATAGGCAGCTAAACAATTTGAGGTGAATGGAAAACCAGCATTATGTGTGTCTTAAAAAGCATTTGGATAAAATGTTGCAATAGCATCTTCCTTGAATTTAAATTTAAATCACCCTTGCTGAGTTTTGGAAAGCCATTAAGATTTGGCTCCTTCAGATGTTTCTGCTGTAATTGGGAATGTAAACCTCTTAGAGTTTGTGCATAATTGAAGAAGCCTATGACCCTGAATAAGAAGGTAAATAAGTAAATAACGGTTTCATTCTGTATTGGCTGCAGTTATTGTCTTGTCTTCAAAAGGTTGGATTATGAGAAAATACTTTGTTGTCATGTAGTAGATACTCTAGTACGGTGATGGCGAACCTATGACATACATGCCCGAAGGAAGCATGCGGAGCCATGTCACCTGACATGCGCAGCATCACCTATTTGTCTTCCAGGTTTCTGTCACACATGCCAAAAATCAGTGGTGCAATTCAGCCAGTTCTCTCTGGGTCAGGAGAACCAGTACGGTGGCAGTGGAAGGCTCCACTCACCTGTCCTGTTTTTGATGCTCTGCATGTCCTGTTTTTGATGCTCTGCATCAAAGGTCCTGCGCATGCACAGAAATGGCCCGTGCACTCACATTTGCGAACCGGTAGCGAATGTAAGTAGATTTCACCCCTGCCAAAAATGTTTGCCATCACTGCTCTAGTAGATCTTGCACTGAGCAAGGGGTTGGACTGGATGGCCTATAAATTACCTTTCAACTCTATTTTTCTAATAACCCTGCTTTTGCAGCCCAGGTCTGGTAGTCCTATGAGAGACTTAAATAGAATTATTTCAGCCACTCACTATATGGTGCTGCTATTTCTTTTCCTAGTCTGCTTTTCCCTTACTTCTGAATCAAAGTACTGGTTCAAGAGGTAGTAATGATAAGGTGTTCTCTGCATGCACTGAGATTAAGTGGGTATGCTTCAAGGGACTAATTAATCAGTGCATTAGTTTTCAATGGCTATAGTAATCATGAAATGTTCTATCACTGTGGTCCCATTATCTTTTGGCATTTTGAAAGAGTCATTGTAACATTTAAAAAAAAACCATATTAAATTCAATTTATTGAAAGGCAGGCCATTAAACTCTTGATATTCACTGCATTCTGCACATCTGATTTCATGGCTAAAATCTGATTTCATATAGAAATAATAGAAGCTAATGAAGGTAGATACTATTAGAGAAAACCAAGGTTCAGTGATCATTGGAACCATCAATATTAGCATATTAGGCCCCAAGGACTTATTCACAGGACATCTGGTTTATTAGAAAACTACATGAGCCAGAAAGCATTTTGCATAGAATTATTCACATCTGGGAAGGGGAAAAATGGTGTGCATCTTTTCTGCCAGTTTCATATTCCCCCTGCCCCCCATCCCCAGGCTTGTAAATTAGCTGAGATGGAGATCTTGTTGAATACATTTTAGCTAAAAATCCTAGTGATAAGCAGAACATCCCTCCCAGTTGGCATTTATATTCTTAAAGCAATTAAGGGTGATGAATTCTATAGTATATGCTGGGGAAAACAACAATATGAGATTTGTAATCATGAGGTGCTTTGTCACAACATTTGGTTGGCTAGCCTATGGGTTATTTTAAATTGACCCAAGCAAATTAAAGCTGTGCAATATCCCATCCCATTTATTTTGCATTTATGCTGAGCACATAAAGGTACAACTCTTATATGCTTCATTGAGAGAGTAGCAGTTCAGCCTAACTTCTTCAGAGCTCTCCTTGGCTAAAGTAGAAATGAAGAAGGAGCAACATTTCAGGCAGTCTTTGACTTATGAATACAGTTAGGATAGGAATTTCCATTGTAAGTTGATGCAGTTGTAAAGCCAGCCACTGTGTTTACAGATTAAATTTAGCATTCTTTCAGAAAAGCATTAAACCCATCTGCAGAAACAGCCAAACCAACTGGTTACTGGCTCAGAATGTTGTCCTGTCCTCAAACTGTTAGTTGGGCAATTTAAGAGGCGACTAAACATTGCATTCAAATAATTGCTTACATTGTCCCCAACCCATCCTACGTATATTTGGGAAAGTGGCTCCTTTACAGCTGGCAGGGAACATTTAATGAGAAAGAAACTATCAGTTTCTTTTCTTTATTGTCCTGTATTAAATCATTTAGAAAAGCCCCAGTTGCTATGTAATGTAATAGGATGCAGATAAGAAGGATAAGGATATGAAATCAGGGCAGATTTACTTCAGCCTACTTTTATGCCAGTTGAAGGACTGGTGGGAAACACTTTAACGTGATTGTATGGCTGTACCCAGTACTGGTAAAATACAAAGGCTTTGATTCAGGTTCCTTATAATGCAGGTGTTGAAGTACAACTAATGTATAAATTGTTTCTCCAATAATTTCTTTTAAAAGTTAAAGATTTGGTAATTTACGACCAGGCTAGCCAAACTATTCCTATGTGCAAAGATGTAGTAGACAGGCTATCTCTGCATTTATATGCACTATCAGTTGCCCCATTGCCAGAATGGGCCAGTATCCTTTTATGGATGGCAGAAAAACACAACATTGCACTCTATTAATCCCTCACTCACTGTCACACTTGTGTCAGGGTACATCTTTCTGCTCACTTCTGAAGTTAATTTTTCCATGTTAGATCAATGGCTCCTGTTTATTTCAAATATCACACTTTCAAAAGAATCCCAACATTTCATTGCTTATTGTGAAGAAGCAGCAATGTCCCTTAAATTTGTTTGTTTTCCTTTGCCTTGTTGCCACTTGACTCCACAGGGATTCTGGATGGCTTTCAATTGGCCTTTCATTGTCACATGGGCCCATGATGGAACAAGGAAGACACAACATTTAAATATTGCATTCTTTTAGAGAGTCGTTGAGAACACTAAGGGATTGCAAATGACAGGCTATCTGCAAGAAATATAAATCCTTCCATTCCCCACCAACCAGTCAGAGCTGAAGAAGCTTCTTGGATAAGAAGTAAAATGTCTTCAAAGAAAAACAAGAAAGTCCAGTTGCCTCTTGAAAAAAGCACCTTTGGGAGAACCATGACCTGGATGACTGAGAATCTTCATAGACATCCAGTTTTTATTATTATTATTCTGCTGTCTCTAGGTACTGCAATGTCTGTTATCCAGGCAAAATCCAGTCTGTTATCAAGGCAAAATCCAGTCCATCGATTGCAGGAGGCAGCTTTACTTGGAGGAGTTTACATCCTGGGACGATATCTTTAATATTAATAAACAACAGCATTTACCTATCTCAGGTGCTTGGGATAGAAAATTGGTGTTTGCAAGATCAATTCTCAAATACAGCTCATCTACCTAGAATCCTCGCTGTATATTGGACATTAATACAATTGAGCAGGTCCAAAGGTATTTCACGAGAAGAGTACTTAACTCATCTGCTCACAATAGAATCCCTTATGCTACTACGCTTGAAAGTTTGGACCTGGACAACCTAGAACAATGCCACCTATGGTCTGACTTAAGCTTAGTATACAAAATTGTCTGCTACAACATTCTACCTGTCAATGACTACTTCAGCTTCAACTGCAATAATACATGGGCAAACAATAGATACAAACTCAAAGTAAACCACTCCAGACTCGATTGCAAACAATATGACTTCAGCAACAGAGTGGTCAATGCCTGGAATGCACTACCTGACTCTGTTGTTACATCCCCAAACACCATAATTTTAACCTAAGACTGTCCACTGTGGACCTCATCCCATTCCTAAGAGGTCTGTAAGGAGGCATGCATAAATGCACCAGCGTGCCTCCCATCCCTGTCCTACTGTTCCCATTTATTTGTACTCATTTCTTATGTATATACTTATACTTGCCTATACTTAAATGTTAATATGTTATATTCATACTTATACTTGTTTTCTCATACATGCTTGACAACCCAAAGAAATAAAAACAAAAATAATAAAAAAATAAGTAAACAAAGACTCGGTAGGTAGATAAAATGGCCAAATCCAGTTCAAACAATTAATTCACTGTGCGACCAACCACAATAATAATAAATTGGACATTCTGCAAAGCAAAATGCCAGACTTTTAACTTCATCCTTATTTGTCAACAAGTCTCTTAGCCCCATAGGTATATTTTTAGATAAATAGCAGCAGCCCTATAGTTTCTTTGCAGCATTGTTCAGCTGCCTATAAAGAAAATTATTAAGTGGAGTGAAACTGTATTTTATATATAGTATGGGCACACACGCACGCTCATAGTTGCTGCTGCTGCCAATTGCTTTTCAGCCTCAGTTCAAGGTGATAGTGTTATCCTTTAAAACCCTGAACAGCTTACAGCCTGTCAATTTAACAAATGAATCTCAAAACAAATAACCACATTATCTTTTCTAGTTATTAAAATATTCAGAAGTGGCATTACTGAGGACAGAGGGATCAGCGTTCTCCAATTCAGCTGCACAAATTGTGGAATGCACAGCCTTAAAGCAATAACATGGATATTTTCAAAGTGCTATAAAACCTGTAAAACATTGTTTGAGCAGAAGAAACATGATGAGAAAGAAATAGAATTAAACGACATTTTAAATGATAAATACGTCAACATGGGATGCAGGTGGTTTAGTAGCTAAGATGCTGAGCTTGTTGATCACAAAGGTCGACAGTTCGAATCCCTAGTGCCGCATAATGGAGTGCATTCCCGTTACTTGTCCCAGCTTCTGCCAACCTGGCTGTTCGAAAGCATGTAAAAATGCAAGCAGAAAAGTAGGAACCACCTTTAGTGGGAAGGTAACAGTATTCCATGCCCCTTCAGCATTTAGTCATGCTGACCATGGAGACTTCTTTGGATAGCGCTGGCTCTTCAGCTTTGAAATGGAGATGAGCACCGCCCCCTAGAGTCAGGAATGACTAGCACATATGTGCCAGTAGTGAAATTCATTTTTTTTTACTACCAGTTCTGAGGGGGTGGTTTGGTAGGCGTGGCAGGGGAAGGATACTGCAAAATCCCCATTCCCTACCACTCTTGGGGGAAGGATATTTCAAAATCTGTATTCCCACCCCACCCTGAGGCCTGCCAGAGGAGGTATTTGCCAGTCTTCCGAACTACTCAAAATTTACACTACCGGTTCTCCAGAACCTGCTGAATTTCACCCCTGATATGTGCGAGGGGAACTTTTACTTTTACCTTACGTGAACAATTATTTCTAGCAAATTAAATAAGATTCTGTACAAATGTCTTTAAAAAAACCTACCCTCAGTTGAAAACTGTTTCTCTCCATTCTAGTGTGGAATTTAAGGCAGGATGGTTCGTTTATCAGCCCCAAGTAAAAGAATGGCAAAATGGGTTCTGGAAGCAGAGAGAAATATGTTATTTGTAGCTGTAAGATAAAGCTCTGTTGGCATATTTATAAAGGTTTATAACCCTCTCTGAATAATTATTTCTGGTTGTGTTTATTTCATGGTATTTTTTTCCTTGTTTTTATCTTTCATCACTATTTTTAGTTTGATTATAATTTCTCCTTTAATTGGCTCTCACACATAGACCCTTCAATGGGATTTGCACTGCAATTTTATTTTGCTCCTTAAAATTCCTTGCCCTCTTCTGTGATAGCAGATTGAATTTGACCCCATCTATGTGACAGCTAGCCAAATGCAGCCACATTCTGCAGTAGCTTTGAAATAAAACTTAGGTCGAACTGGGCTTTCAAGAGTAGACCTCTTGTCATTTGTTGCCTGATCTGTTTAACTGAAACAGTTGGACTTAAAGTTGGAATGTCTTCTGTTAGACAAACTCTTGTTCACAAGCTGCTATACTTTGGTGGGTAGAAAAAGAGAATCAAACTTACAAAAGGAAGGAAAAATGGGTAATGGGTGGATGTAAAAAAATTAAAATGGCATTAAAGGGAAGAACAGAGGATAGAAACCAATATGGTGAAATAAAATATTCTAAAGGGATGATAAAGCAGACAACAAAAGAAAAAGGGGAACTACCGAGAGTAGAGTGATGCAAATTTGTAATAAAATGTAAGAAATGAGCGATGGGACTAAGTAGTTATTCCTGGAGCTCTGTCACCCTCCCACAGCAGTGAAATGCCATCATTAGCATCTTAATCTTAATCCACTACTGGTTTAAACTAGCATGACATTTATGCTCTTAGATGCAGCACTAGAAGCTTCAGCTATTCTGTGATAAAAACAGTTATATCTATCGGCCTATAATATTATCACTCTGAAGTTTTTCTTGAATTACATTTTGGAACTTTTCACTATAGAAAATAGGGAGTTGGATCTAAAGATTTCCTGATATCTCTCCCTCCCTCCCTCCCCCCCCCTCTTTCACACACAAAGCATGGGCAAAAGGGATGTTACTTGTCCCTGCTGTCCTTACCTGCCATTGGTTGAAATAAGTTGCCATACCCACAGAAGCTCTTTCAGAAGTTTTCAATGGCTCAAAAGTCCATCTCTTTTGCATTTTACATTTTAGGTTTCATTCTTTTTTGTATTCTGCCAGTAATGGAAGCATGATGTGAAAATACATAAGATTTGCTATTTATTATTTCAGATTTCATTGTTTCCAAAGGACCTACCCTTTAATATGAACAGTAAGGTACAAAATAAAATCTCTGATGTCTCATATTCTCATTTTCCTGCTTCTAAATATCAATAATGTTATTTTAAAGCCACTCTGTGTGTAATTGGTAAAATGTTCATGATGAACCCAAACTTCTATCCATTACCCCATTCATGTCTCCTACTACAATCAATGCATCTCTAAAACAATCTATTTTGGTAAATAAGTTTCCAAAGAAAGCTTTCTGAGATCCATTTAGCTTATAAACTGATATTAAAATATATTTTTTCTCCTGTAAAATGAGATATCCTTCTTCTAGTCTAATTTTATTTCAAACAGTAAAAAAATTAAGCTTATTTTTCTTAGTCAATATTCCCTTTCTCTTATTCTGGGATTGACAGTACATATATATTGCCTCTTAAATCTATTTTCATTAATTATGTATCTTCCAATAAGAGGTTACTGAATAAATACTATTCTCTTTCCTTATACATGTAGTCCTTGACTTACAACAGTTCATTTGGTGGCCGTTTGACGTTACAAGGACACTGAAAAAGTGACTTATGACCAATTTTCACACATATGACCCCATCCCCAAGGTCACTTGTTCAAAGTTCAGATTCTTGGCAACTGATGATGCTTCAGTGTCCCTGGGTCATGTGATCCCTTTTTGTGACCTTCTGACAAGCAAAGTCAATGTGGAAGCCAGATTCACTTAACAAACATGTGACTAATTTAACAACTGCAGTGATTCACTTAACAACAGTAGCAAGAGAAGTTGTAATATGGGGAAAAACACACTGAACAATTGTCCCACTTAGCAACATAAATTTTAGGATCTATTGTGGTCATAAGTTGAGGACTATCTGTATTGTTGATATGCCTGAGTCTTTTTTTGCCAATGAACTGTTACAGACTCTAATTAATAGCATGTCTAATTTTAAAACACTGGAAATGATTATTCTTTTGTTTGTTTTGTTTGTTTGTTTTATTGGATTTATTATGCCGCCCTTCTCCCAAAGGACTCAGGGCGGCGTACAGCATTAAAAAACACATATTACAAAAGTTAAAAGAAAATTAGAAACAATCCAAAAAAACAAACTCGATTAGGTTTCTAAACATGTTTACGTTTACTTGCCATTGCATGCAGATGATATCAAACTTGCAACAATTAGGAACCAGTGTCAGAGAACCTCCAGTGTTACTAGGGCCTTTTTATGCAGATTCATAAAAGCAACTCAAGTTGTGGAGTTCCTAATCTTAAATTCCAAAAGTATGTAATTTGAAAAGCTTTCGTAGCAATAGCACTTAGATGTATATACCATTTTACAGTGCTTTACAGCCCTCTCTAAGCAGTTTAAAGAGTCAGTCTATTTCCCCTAACAATCTGGGTCCTCCTTTTACCCACCTCGGAAAGATGGAAGGCTCAGTCAACCTTGAGCCCGTAAGAATCAAGCTCCTGGAGTGAGCAGTGAGTTAGCCCTGCAGTACTGCATTCTCACCACTGCACCATCACGGCTCTTATAATTAATGCAATACAAATACTAAAGTTGTCTTACATTAGTTTATGAACCGAATGGCAGCTGCAGTGAAAATAAAGGGAGCTCCAAACTCTGGATAAACGTGTGCATTTCTTCCCATTCCAGCGGCAAAAGCTATTTGTAACAGATTTAATGGCTTTGCGCCACAGAGTCATCAGCAGCATTTCCATGAGAAAGAGAAAAGCTGAATTTCGGTAGAAACCCTGTTGTGTGTCTAAAAAGCCCTAAATTTAATCTCTGACCTTCTAGATTACCCAGAGAAAGACTCCTAGAATGTTGCTGTCATTCAGTGTAGACAATATTGGAGATGAACCCATGATCTGACATGAAAATATTCTTAACAAATTGTGGGAAGTTTTCCAATTTAGAAAAAAATGGCATTATGTCATATAATATACAATACTTCCTTGAAACTTCTCTACTGTGTTTCTTCTCATGGAACAAAGCATTGATACCAGAAAAATGGTCAGGTGAGTCATACACTGTATGCTAATCGTGCATATTATAATCATATATCCCATTGTAGCTCTTTCCCCTGCCCTCCCCCCAAATCCCTGCAGATATCCATAACAATCTGTCATGATTCATTTCTGTAAGAGCAAAATAATGATATTTCAATTGGACTTAGAAAAAGAACACCATTTATGATTTATTAAAAGCCCCTTTAAGGCTTCTAAATGGGATGTTTTAGATTAGATTTGGAATAAACTCAGTTTGGTGAGATTCAAAATACATATAAGGTAAAAATTGTTTACAGTTGAGTTCAGGAAGAGCTGGTTATATTGAGCTCATCCATTGAGTCTTCTTGCCTGCAACAGAGGACTGGTTACTGTTGACTTCTTTTCTTTTCTACTAGCTTATGGTCCTAAGAGGTGTTTTTTTTTTTTTGGAATATCACACCTACTGTATGTTCTAAAGCACAATTAGTATGTACATGGTCTAGAACAGTGATGGTGAATCTTTTAGACACCAAGTGGACAAACAGTGTGCGTATGCATGCCCAAACTGAAAGGTGCATGTGCAGTGGTGGGTTTCAATTTTTTTTGGAACCTATTCCATAGGTGTGGCCTATTTTGTGGGCGTGGCTTAGCAGTCATGTGACCGGGTGGGAGTGACCAACTTGTAAATGTGGTGAAACTCATTTAACAATGCTCTTGCTTAGGAACCAAAATTTTGGGCTCAATTGTGATCATAAGTTCTCTTCCTTTTTCTTTCTTTCTTTTTCTTTCTTCCTTCCTTCTTCCTTTCTTTCTTGTGTCTCTCTCTCCCTCTTTCTTTCTTTCCTTCCTTCCTTTCTTTCCTTCCTTCCTTTCTTGTGTGTCTCTCTCCCTCTTCCTTTCTTTCTTTCTTCCTTCTTCTTTCTTTCTTGTCTCTCTCTCCCCCACTTACTTTCTTTCTTCATTCCTTCTTGTGCCTCTCTTTCCCTCTTTCTTTCTTTCTTTCCTTTCTCTTCTTCTGTCTTCTTTCTTTCTTTCTTTCTTTCTTTCTTTCTTTCTTTCTTTCTTTCTTTCTTTCTTTCTTTCTTTCTTTCTTGTCTCTCTCCCCCACTTATTTCCTCCCTCCTCCTTTCCTTCCCTCCATCCTTCTTGTGTCTCTCTCTCCAACGTTCTTTCTTTCTCTTTCCTTCTTTCTCTGTCTTTCTCTCTTTCTCTTTCTATCTTTGTCTCTCTCTCTCTTTCTCTCTCTCTCCCTTCCTTCCTTTCTCTCTTACTCTTTCTTTCTCACTCTCCCCCGCCCTCACACACACATACCTTCCAGTTGGCGAAAATTTCTGTTTTGCCAGCTGGGAGGCTGGCAAAGAAGCCTCGTTTTGCCTGCCACCCGTGGCACTTCACTTGCTGCAACTCGGACAATGGGGAGGTGGGAGTAGCGCTGTGCGGGTTTGAGGAACGGATGTTCCTTCTGCTCAGCTTACACACTTGAAAAGACCCCGCAGTTCCACATTCACAGCTGATCCCTTCTTGGTCAAAAGGGCACTTTTTCGGTCCCAGCTGGGCGTCTGGAAGAGAGTGGCCGAAGTGGCTTCTCTCTCCTCCTCCTGCAGCCGAAGGAAAAGCCCCGGGGAGACGGGCTCCGCGCGCTGCAGCCCGGCAGAGCAGCACGCAGAGCCCGTCTCCCCGGGGCTTTTCCTTCGACTGGTAGGAGGAGGAGAGAGACGGACTCCGCACGCTGCTCTGCAGGGCTGTCGCAGCCGATCCTCCGCTGACCCCTAAAGAAGAAGTGGTGGTGGATCCTCTTCTTTAGGGGTTAGCAGAGGATCGGCTGTGGCAGCGGCAGCCTGGCAGAGCAGCGCGCAGAGCCCGTCTCCCCATGGCTTTTCCTTCGGCTGGTAGGAGGAGGAGAGAGACGGACTCCGCGCGCTGTTCTGCAGGGCTGTCGCAGCCGATCCTCCGCTGACCCCTAAAGAAGAAGCGGTGGTGGATCCTCTTCTTTAGGGGTTAGCAGAGGATCAGCTGTGGCAGCGGCAGCCCGGCAGAGCAGTGCGCAGAGCCCGTCTCCCCGGGGCTTTTCCTTCGGCTGGCAGGAGGAGGAGAGAGAAGCCGCTTCGGCCAACTTGTGTAAGATAAGACAGGCAGGCGGGTGGGCGCGTGACTCTGCCGAAGAAAACGTAGAAGGCGCGGAATCAGCTCTGCCTGAAGGCAAAAAGCTTGGACCTCCCCCCGCGCACCCATCAACCAAAACCTCCCGGGAGGCTTCGGCTGGTGGGCAAGCAGGGGTGGTGGTAGCTCCGAGCCTTCTCGCCTTCAGACAGAGCTGATTCTGCACCTTCTACGTTGTCCTGGGCAGAGTCATGTGCCCACCAGCTTGTCTGTCTTGTCTTACACAAGTTGACCAGCTGAAGCCTCCCGCCTTTCCTGAGCAGCTGGCAGCTGCAAGAGGCGCGAAGGGGAGGCAGGTGGGGTTTGCAACCCGAAGGCTGGCATTTCGTCTCTGCAGCGTGAACCAGCTTGGGTGTGACTGGAGAAGCTTCCTCAGTGGAGCTCCTGAAAGGGACGCAGGCTGCCACCGCTCCACTGAAGACATTTCTGAGAAGAGAAACTTCTCCGGTCACGCCCGAGCTGGTGGAGCGCAGGCAAGTGCCGTCCCGTGAAAGGGGTGGGGCAGGAAACTTACTTCCGGGTTCATTGGCCAACCGGATCACGCGATCCGGTGCGATCCGGCAGAAACCCACCACTGTGCATGTGTGTACAAATGTGTGCATGCATGGCAAGGGTGGGTTTCTGTCGGTACGGGCCGGTACAGCCATACTGGATGGTGAAATTTAGCATGCCTTCCCGTACCCCTTCTTCAGGAGGCCCGGTACCGGAATGCTCCCTCCCCTTGCTTGATCTGCCACCCCCTGCTCGCTGCCCCCGCCTGCCTGGTCGCTGCTCAATCTCTCTCTCTCCCGGCCTGTCTGCACCATGCTTGCAAAGCATGGCATGAGGGGCAGAAGCCCCTGAACCCAGCGGGGAGCCTAAGCAAAGGAGGCAGAGAGCTGGGTGGAGGAAGGGGGAAACCCTAGTAAGGGCTGCCTACTGTCAACTTGACTCCATGCAGAGTGGGCTGCATAGGGTGCCATAAGGTTGGTTGATCAGGGTGGTGTGCTGCTACTGCTGGAACTGTGTGGCCCCACTGGGTTGGGGACTTCTGCCCTGCCTGCTGTACTTTGCAGATGCTGGAGCCCTGCACAGACTTCTTTTTGGGTGCTGGGAAACCTGGTTCTGGGGATCCACCCCCCCAATATCAACTGCCCATCTCTACAGATCTTGCAGCTTTTGGGGGGGTTTCTTTAAAAAAAAATCCTCTCCAGACAATCTTGAAAACTTGTGATGTTGCTTTGAGAGGGGACAGATGGGCAACATTCCCCCCATCCCTGGGGGCTGCAGACTCAGAGCCAGCGGGAAGCGTAAGCAAAGGAGGAGGCAGAGAGCTGAGTGGAGGAAGGTGGAAACCCTAGCGAGGGCTGCTAGAGGGCCGTGTAGGGCTGGCAGCTGTAAAGCATGGCACAAGGGGCAGAAGTCCCTGAATCCAGTGGGGAAATACAGCTCCAGCAGTAGCAGTAGTTTTCCCCTTCCTTCGCCCAGCTCTCCGCCTCCTTTGTTTAGGCTCCCCACTGGGTTTGGGGACTTCTGCCCCTCGTGACGTGCTTTGTAGCCACCAGAGCCCCACAAGGACCTTTTCAGGGTGCTGGCTGGGCAACCTGGTTCTGGGGAGTGCCCCCCAAAAGACCGTCCACCCATCTCTCCAGATCTTGTGACCTTTTCAGGGTTTTCTTTTTTAAAAATGCTTCTGCAGACGATCTTGAAAACCTGTGTGGTTGCTTTTAGATGTGGGGAAATGGACTGTGCACCGAGGAGCCAGCAGCTGAGGTACCCTGAAGCAGCACCAGCCAGCATGTCCTGCCGTAAGAGCTCCAAGGGCAAGGGTGGCAGTGCCGCACCCACCTTCGCCCAGCCCGACGCCGAGCAATGTGCCCCTGCCACCTCCACCCACCTGCCTCAGCGAGCGGAGTGCAGGCATGGCCCAGGAGTGGGCTGCCAATGGGGGTGCTGCTGCCCAGCCAGCCCTCCCTCAGCAGCAGCGGCGATTTCCACAATGTTGCCTTCAAGGTGAGCGGTGGGCGCCACCTGGCCGGGGCAGCAGAGCCCACCCAGAGCCCACCCAGCCACCACTCGGCAGGTGGGTGGAGGGTTGCATTGGCACAACCAAGGCGGCACATCTTGGGGAGGCTTGGTGAAGTGCGCCTTTCTTCCCTGGCCAGGCTGGAGCACAGGACAGCTTTGCAACAAGTGCGTCTGTGGCTTGCGGAGTGAAGATGCGGCACTCAGAAATGGCAACAGGCTTGTTTTCTAGCCTCTCCTGGCCCTGTGAAGGTTCCAAAATTGCCTGGGCTCTGGGGCATCCCGTGCTGCACCTGCTGCTGCCACTCCCAAATGGAACTGTCAGCCACGAGCAGGTGCCTGAAGCTGCTGCTTGCAGGCATTCATGGCTGCAGGTAGACTGTGGCTGTAGTAGTGGGAAGCTCTTCGTCCCATGAGAGCTCCTCTCCAGCACTCCCTTTCCCAGCCATCTCCACCTCTGGCGCTGCCAGGTTGCCCCCTTGAACACCCTTACATCGGGTGGCCTTTCTCACCCAGTTGTGTTTGCCCAGCCCAGGACCCTTTTAGGAGAAAAGAATGAGTCAGGAATGACTCGCACACATGTCCCCTTTATGTCTCAAAGGTGCTTTTTCCAAAAAGCAACTGGATTGTTTTTTTCCTTGAGGAAGAACAACAAAACGTTTCACTTCTCATTCAAGAAACTTAATCAGTTGTGATGGCGGGGTGTTTGTTTGTGTGTGTGTGTGTGTGTGTGTGTGAGGTGAGGAGGAAGGATAGGTACTGGTTGAGGCTGGATGATAGGGGAAAGATTTTTGGGAGGGGGACCGGGGGGGGGGAATGGAAGGATTGCATCTTTAGTTATCAGGTTGTTCACCTACAAGGGGTGCATTGTAGACTAGACATAGGTGGTGTCTTATTGCTCTCCCTCTGTTGAGAGACGGCTGGAGAGACCTGGTCTGTCCCAAACTTTTGGAGCTGGTGGGGTGGGCTCTGGGTAAAAGTCAAAACCTGAGTTTGATGCTGACCTACAGGTTTTTGTTGGAATCCTGGTTTAAGTTTTGGAGAAAGACTTAATTCACCCTAAACTTGTGACTGGTTTCATCAAACCTTAGAGTGATTTAGAAAGAAAAAAAGAAAGAAAGAAAATGGAAGGAGGAAGGGAAGGGAGAAAGAAAGAAAGAAAGAAAGAAAGAAAGAAAGAAAGAAAGAAAGAAAGAAAGAAAGTGGGAGATATTCACACAAGAAAGGAAGGAAGGAATGGAGGGAGAGGGAGATAAAAAAAGAGAGAGAGACAAAGAGAGAGAAAGAAAGAAAAAGAGAAAGAAAGAAAGAAAGAAAGAAAGAGAAAGAAAGAGAACTTATGACCACAATTGTGCCCAAAATTTTGGTTACTGAGCAAGAACATCATTAAGTGAGTTTCACCACATTTTCCAAGTTGGCCACTCCTACCCCATCACATGACCCTCCCACATGACCGCAAAGCCACTCCCATAAAACAGGCTACACCTACAGAATAAGTTCTAAATTTTTTTAATCCACCACTGATGCATGGACATTTGCATGCACATGCACAGACATTTGTGAATGTACGCATGCATGGACATGTGTGTGGACATGCGTGCGTGTACAGCAGAGACTCGAAGACCAGCTGGCCGGCGGGAGGCAGAGCATCCCAATACTGGTAGTGCAGCAAGAGGTAAGATCTTTTTCTTTCGTGAGCTTCTGTTTCATCATTTGCAGGGAAGCTCACAAAAGAAATGCCATGGAGATCTGACCTGGAGTGACGGTGAGCGTGCCAGCAGAGAGGGCTCTGTGTGCCACCTCTGGCACGCATGCCATAGGTTCGCCATCACAGGTCTAGAAAGAATTATAAGCCTCCCCCATTGTCTCGACCCCAGAAAAAAAGGTGAAGAAAAAGCCAGACTTAGAAATTAGATGATCACTGCCTCCCAGCTGGTAGCCTTAAGCAAAATTCCGTCCATGGAAACAAAGCCATTGCAATTGTAACAAGTGCAGTTTCCACGTTTGAGGTTAGTCAGGCAGAAACCGACAAGATTAAGCTAAGAAAAACAAAAGCCACACAGGATCTACATTCCCCACCTTTCCCCATGGATAGCCTTGATCCCGATCACCACTAGAGGGACCAGATAGGAACAATTATAACACCAAAAAAACCCCACCCCCAATTAAAACATCAATCAGGTACCACCACCCTGGCATTTCAATTACAAAAGTCCAGGAACGTATAAAATCATTGTATTTACCAGGCCATTTTGCCAGCTGACATGGATCACAGCCTTGAGGTCACTGAAGCCTCTGGTTTCCAAAATAAAGGACGTCCTTTCCCATGAACCTGCCCTCTCATTCTGCTTGTTGCTCCGACCTCATCTTCCTGGCTGGAAAAGAGTGAACTGGGCTTTTACGTGCAACAAGTCTGTGCTCCTAAGTAAGCTAAAAGGCTAATGATAGAAGAGGTGGTATCTTCTTTTAATATATTCAGCATGTACTCAATAACATTTGGACCACAATTAAATTGAGTAAACACTGCATGCAGAATATAATGGGAAAGTCAGCACATGATAAAAGTTATCCATGTAAGCATATCCAATTTCCAAAGAAGTGAAGTCAAAAGAACCTTAATTAGTAAGCCCAGCAGAGGTAATCTCATCCATCAAACACCATCCTCTGTATCCCACCATTAACTTCAGTGGTAGTCTAATAGAAGGGGCCTATTAGTAATGAAACACTTGGATAACTGAAGCTAAAATCTCTTTTACTTTGAATATGTAAAACTACCCAGCCATCTCCTTCCTTTGCGTAGATGCTATGTATGAATCACTAATGTATAAACAACCAATTAACTCCATTGACACTATCTCACAAAGCCAACTTGTTGCCTCAGTACCAGATGTGATGTCTCCATATGTTATCTCGATATATACTTGTCAGAAAAAGCTACAGGTAACTGAGCATAATGTTTATGTGAGTAAAAGCTTGTTGCTGCTAATTTCTCTAAATGGTTCTCTGAAATATTTTGCTCTTGCAGAAGAAAATCAAAATTTTTAATGCTGGAAGAAGCTGTATTTCCCCATAAGGGTATGAAGCTAATTAGATGTTGTTCTCCCAATTACCAAGGTCCCATAAAACACTACCAACAAGTAGTTATATTTGCTGTTTGTCTTGTTCTCTTTTGTTCTTCCTTTCTCTCCCATCAGTAATATCCCCACAGAATGATTTTATAGTTGAGTGTACTACAGCCATACACAGACAAGAAATGGGTGCAAATTTTGAGATACAGGATTAATGATATGTGTACACTCCCCATTCAGGAACAGAGCTGAATTAAGAGGAAAAACTGGCAAGTGTGTTCTATTAATTCTAAAGCCGATCACAAATTTGTCCAAAGAGTAATTGCCCTAAATATCTTAATGAACAGAAGAAATTTCTCAGGGGAGGCTCTTGTTAATGGCTATGGTAGTATAGCTACTGAAAAGAAGCCAATAGACGGATTATTCTCCTGGCATTTCCATTTAATGGAAGTATGGATTTAAAGAAAGTATGGGATGAAGGGAAACAGCTGGAAAGATGAGAATATGGAAGTGGCGAGGAGGGAGGAGAAACCTAACAAAATATACCTCTTGGCCATTTCATTCCAATCATGAAATTTTCAAAACTTTTCCTCTGAAAGAAATTCCATGAGCAAATTTTATTCCAACAGACTGAATTGGAACTAATAGGAAAGTTGCAGATCCCACCCCCACCCCCCACCCTGCATGACAGTGGATAAGCAAGAGCCAGAATTTGGTTCAACTGCCCAACTCAGATAAATGTTTGAGAATGCTGGAGTGCAGTGCTAATGTACGAGTTGCACCAAAGACTTGGCTCTTCCACCCAGGCACCTGGGTAGAGTCCACAGATAGTTGTTGGGACATCCTGGGAGTATGATTGAGGCACAGAGTTTTTAGGTTTTGCTTTTATGGTTAAATAGTTTTTGCAATGTTATTGTGATTGTGAGCTACCCAGAGTTGTGCTCTAAGAAAGGTTGTCATACAAACCCTTTACACAAATAAGTAAATAAACACCCCACATGGAAATGCCATAGGAATGAGAAACTGACTCAATTTAAGAGCCAAGATATGAACATCCTATATCAAATCAAGGCTTCTGCTAGGCCAGCAAATGCTACAAAGAACATCCTGCTGTGGAGCACTCAGCAGAAGGCAAGTTGAAGATGAGATGGGAGTACAGAAATCTCCAGTGAATCTCTGTTGAGGAAACATGATTGTTCCCATGGAGAGAAGGGCATGTGCGCACACCTTTAGCTTAAGTTTTATTCTGGGCACATCTGCAGTTGATATAAACATTAAAAGAAGAAATAAAATATTGGTGCCATCCAGGAAAAGACTGACAAAGCAGCATGATTTAGTATTAGCATAAAAAAAAAAGTGAAATTCTAAATGGAAACTTCTAAATTAAGAAATGAAATAAAATCAAGATCCCTTAAGAAGAAGTTATTCTGCTGAAAAAGTATATCCTCTGGGAATCTTTATGCATATCCATTTTGGCTATTTATTGTACTATTTACTTCAGTGTTAACAGCTGTATTTTACTGTTTCCAGGAGTTTGGTTACACTTTCCTTTGTCTTGGAAAATGTGTTAAGTGATATTTAGCACATTTAGCTATTCATAAAATACACCCAGCATGTAATCCTTAATGGAACTACATCTACATTGGGGGAAGCATGTAGTAGAACAAGTTCTGTCTTGGGCCCAGGGTTCTTCAACATCTTCATAAATGATATAGATGAGGGAATTGAAGGGGAACCAAATTAATTTTCAGATGATACCAAGCTGAGGGGAATAGCTAACTCATGGGAAGATAAGACTTCAGATTGTCAGATTATGTTCATAGACTGGTATAGACATGGTAACAGGTCAGCCAATGGGGGCTGTTTGAATGGTGAAACATAGTATTTGTTTGTTTCACTATAAGAGATAGTTTGGAATCTGGGCATGGCTTACACTTGCTGAACTGTATATAAGAGTTGATTAGGCCTGGATTCTACTTCTGGTTTCTGAGGCCATCCTGGTGGGCTCCCCCTGACTCAGGGGGGCACAGGGTGCCTTGTAGTGGCGTCCTGCTGAGGGGGCGGCTTGCTGGAGCCCCCTGGAGTGGCGGCAGCCGCAGGGGGGCTGCCAGTATTGCCCTAGGTGCCGGGAGGCATAGGGGGTGCACAATGCCACGCGCGCTTTCGTCCTGAGGAGATCAGAAGAAACGTTCTATGTGAAGGCAACAGCTGAAGTGCGGTGAGGGGGGAGTTCCCCCGGGATTTTTTTCTTGCTTTTCTGAACAAATAAGTAAATAAGGATTAGCAGCTTTCCTAAGACTCTTCGATCTTGGTAAAATGTTAAGATTGGAGAGGGGGGTCCCCCCCCTCTCGGAAAAGCGGCTTTACACGATCTCACTCTTGGAGGAGAGAGGGAGAATTGGAAAAAAAAACTCTTTTGATATTCACTTCTTTCAAGCAATGGGATAATGACTCTTTAGAACAATTGCGAAAGAAAGAATGTGAGCTGACCTTATAAACTATGAATGGAAACTTTTTGAATAGTTGCTCTCCGATCCCCTGGGAGGGCTGAGCCAAAATGGCGTTTATTCCCCCTTTTCTACTGCTGTTACAAATGAACTGTCGCTTTTGAAAAATCTTCTGGGTTGGAATTACTATACCGCAGTGAACTCTAGAGGCATCTCTTTGTATAACCTTCCTTGGATTGGGAAAAATTGACTTCAACTGGTGGGGAGCTGTATTGAAAGACTAATATCCCACATTGGACTTTGCCTGCCTGTGGATCTCGCCTGATGGTGCAGTTCTACAGACGCCATTTTTCTTGTCTAGACTTATGACTTTCTCTGAGTTTCGCAATGCCTGCGAAGAAAGCCCCCCCCCCAAACCAGCGTTGGCTCCAACATCTTCTGTCTCAAGCCTTGTCCCCCAACAAACACAATTATCTTCTTTTTTACAACCTAAAGCTTCTGAGCGGGAACAGCAATCTCAAGAAATGTTCCATCAAATGTTCCAGACGCTTATAAAGGGACAGGACGAAATTAAAAAGCAGTTGTGCGGACTTAAAGGAACAACTCAGAGAGAATCAACAACAGACTTCACAAAATAGACAGAAAATTGACGCTCTGGAGGAGGTTGCTGTGGGGATGGGAGAAGAGGTGAAGGCACTACAAAAAAAAATGCTGGAATTGAAAACTACATAGAAAAAATGGAATTTGAAAGGATGTCTTTCTTTCTTAGATTTCAAAATATACCTGAAACGGAGGGTGAAGATTTAAGGGAGACTATGATAACAATGTTAGCAGACTATATTAAAAGAGATAAACAACAGCTAGGGTGGGATATTGATTTGATATATAGAATTAATTCAGCATATGCTAGAACACACAATGTTCCAAGGGAAGTTCATGTTAAATTTTTTAGAAAGACTACAAGAGATGAGATTCTAGGGGTTCAAGGGGGGGGACCTTTAAGATATAAGGATAAAGAAATAACCATTTTAAAACAGATACCCAAAAGAATAAGAGATAAGAGGAAGAAATTCTTTTTAACTAAAAAATTGTATGAAAAAAATATCTGGTTTAGATGGCTAATTCCAGAAGGCTTGTTGATTTTCTGGGAGGGTGGTAGAGTGAGAATTAATACAGTGGTGGAGGCAGAAGCCTTCATAGAAAAACACAAGACTCTTCTAGATGGAACAGGAGACAGTGCACAAGACATGAAAGGGGGAGGGGCCATGGCTCTGCCAACAGACAGGGGAGAGGAGGCAGCAATGAGACTCAGGTCACAGAAATGAATTAAAAGTACATTGCAATTGTTAATACAATGAAATGGTTAGAAGTGATATAAAGTATGATTGAAGATGTTAAAGAATCTGAGGTAAACCTAAACTGCTAATATATATGTAATAATGATATTTTGATATATATAAAATAAGAGAGAAATGTAAGATCCCGGGGAAGCACCACCTTCTGTATGTTGTAGCTGTCAAAAATTTTCTCCATACTTATGTACCCTTTTCCCCAAAATATTTGTAAAAACAAATAAAACTTTTTTTAAAAAAGAGTTGATTAGGCCTCTTAACTTTGCTCAGCCTCTGTACAATGTAGGCCACTGTATCTCTCTATTCTGTAATGACTTGCTTCTATAAATATTGCTTCTGTGTTCCTAATATTGTATGCTCAATTCTGCTATTTGGTATTGTATATAAAGAAGTTTCTTATATATAATTGAATCCTGTTGAAGTTCATTTACTTGTGTGCTTACTGGATGTGCTGCTGCAAACAAAAAACTCTGACACAGATTCAGAAGAATACGGGCAGACTTGAGCATTGGCCCTATCCAACAAGATGCAGTTTAGTGGTGAGAAAAGTAAGGTCTTGCACTTAGGCAGGAAAAACCAAAAGCATAGGGACAAAATAGGTAGTTCCTGCCTCAACAGTAGTAACTGTGAGAAAGATCAAGGTGTCCTAATGGACCACCACTTAAATATGAGCCAGCAATGTGCTGTAGCTGTCAGAAAAGCCACTGCAGTTCTGGCTGCATCAACAGAAGGATAACATCAAGCTAGTGAGAAGTGATCATGCCTCTTTATTTTACAAGTAAGGGTGCACTTGGAATACCGTGTACATTTCTGGTCACCATGATAGAAAAAAGATGCTGAGATCCTAAAAAGTGTGCAGAGAAGAGCAACAAAGATAATAAAGGGTCTGGAAGCAAAATTGTATGTTGAATGGTTGAGGCACGTTTGTCTAGACTATTGAAGAGAAAGATTAGGGGAGACATGACAGTACTTGAGAAGGGCTGTCACAGAGAAGAGGGGATTGACATATTTTCCAAAGCACCAGAGGGCGGGATAATAAATAATGAGTGGAATCTTGTTAAAGAGCAACAAACCTAGAAGTAAGGAGAAATCTTCTAACAGTGAGAACAATAAATTAATGGAATAGCTTGCCATCAGGAGTTGTGGGTGTGCCATCACAGGAGGTTTTCAAAAATAGACAGGACAATCATTAGATCAGGATGGTATAAGGTCTCCTTCCTTGAGCAGAGGTTGGACTAGAAGACCTCTGAGGCCTCTACCAGCCCTATGATTGAATGTTCTATGTCCTAAATGTTCTAAACGAAGTATAAATACAAAGCAACAGTTGTGGGATTCAGCAGGTTCTCCAGTTCACTAGAACTGCTAACTATTTTTTTGCTGAGTTCAGAAACCAGTTAGACGTGTTCTGAAAAATCTGTGTCCAACTTCCTTCCAAGCAGGGGGAAAAAACCCTTCCCAAAAGTCCAAGAGAGGAGCAACGGAAACCTTTGATGACATCACTCAGATGAAAACTGTCTTACTTTACAGCAGGTGACAGGGCAGAGCCTGCGCATAATGTGGCAACCCAGGGCCAAAGTGCCAGCAGAGCACCAGAGGGTTGGGGTGGCTGCTGAAGCAAGTGGGTATCCTGCCTGCAGTACCCATGCCGGCTGCCCTGGTGGGCCTGGGCAACTGCTGGGAAGGGGTGGGCCTGTTTTAGTACCTGGCACCCAGATGCCCTCACTTCCCCCAAGCATTTCTTTGCCTTCCTGATTTCCAGGTCTGTTCCGTTTCTCCGTCATGTTTCCCAATATTGTGTGCAGAGAAAGAAAAGTTTGTGGGACTAAAAAAAGTTCCATCAATCAATTCCAACTTCTCATGGAAAAAAAAAGATCTTGTAAAGTTGAAATTGATTGATAGAAGTGTGGTTTTTTTTTTTTTGTCAAGGAGGATTTGTCTATTAAAAGTTATTAGCCTTAAAAGTCAATATTATCTTTTGGCTATGAGTAGCATGCTTCCAGATATTAATTCCAGGAGAACAATGAGGGAAGAATGATATGTCCCCATCTTGTACTTATGTGCTGCTTGGAGAAATTTGGCTAACCACTTTGATGAACAAAATGCTGGATTAGAACGACTTTGGTTTAATTTAATAGGACTCTTCCTACTACATTCTTATAATATTTTCAAAACTAAATATATACTTCATTTTTTTCTGTAGAAAATGAAAAGTGTTACACATGAAAACTATCATTTTTAAATAAATAAAAATCTTCTCCAAGAAACAGATGATATAAAGCCATGATGGCAAACCTATGGCACACGTGGCACAGGTGGCACACAGAGCCTTCTCTGTGAGCACACGAGCTGTCATCCCAGCTCAGCTCCACCACACATGTGTATGCGCCTCCTGCTCTGAGCTTAATAATAATAATAATAAGTTTGAATTTATTAGCCGCTCCCTTTCCAAGTAGGACTCGGGGCGGCGTACAATGGGGCATATAAAACACAGAAAATATATAAAAACACATAGGCGTACATACAGAACATACATACAGATACACAAACACGGACTCGAACTCGGAGGAGGTAGACAATTTACATCATATAGACAGTTAAAAAACCCGCATTAAGATACCCCAATTATAAAAACCCCATATAGAATTAAAATTTAACGTTTAAAATACAATTTAAAACCAGTTAGGAGGAATAAGAATAATTACGATTGAGCCAGGCCAGATAATTGAAAGAGGTGGGTCTTCAGCTGTACACGGAAGGAGCGGAGATCGGAAGTAATCCTGATGTCACGGGGGAGGTCATTCCACAGGGCTGGGCCCACCACAGAGAAGGCTCTGCTCCTGGGTGTCGCCCCCCGGCACTGTTTGGCGGACGGCACCCGGAGAAGTCCCTCTCTGTGTGAGCGAATTGGTCGTAGGGATGTGTGAGGCAGGATGCGATCCTGCATATAACTAGGCCCTGTGCCATGGAGCGCTTTAAAGATCATAATCAAAACCTTGAAACGCACTCGGTAGACCACAGGAAGCCAGTGCAGCTCGCGCAGGAGAGGTGTTACAGGGGAGTATCTAGTCCTCCCCATAATCACCCGCGCGGCCGCGTTCTGGACCAACTGTAGTCTCCGAGTGCATCTCAAGGGAAGCCCCATGTAGAGAGCATTGCAGTAATCCAGGCGAGACGTCACTAGCGCATGGGTGACTGTGCGTAGGGCATCCCGGTCCAATAAGGGGCGCAATTGGCGCATCAGGCGAACCTGATGGAACGCCCCCCTTGCCACGGCTGTTACATGGTTATCCATGGACAGCCGGGCATCCAGGAGGACGCCCAAATTGCGCACCTGTTCCATGGGGGCTAGTTGGACGCCCCCGATGGCCAGAGATGGAAGCACCTGGTTGAACCGGGAGGCCGGAAGCCACAGCCACTCCGTCTTGGAAGGGTTGAGTTTTAGTCGGTTGCCATCCATCCAGACCCGTACGGCCTCCAGACACCGGGACATCATTTCGACGGCCTCATTGGGGTGGTTCGGAGTGGAAATGTATAGCTGAGTATCATCAGCATACAGATGATATCCCACTCCAAAACCACGGATGATCTCGCCCAGCGGTTTCATATATGTGTTGAACAGGAGAGGCGAGAGCACCGATCCCTGTGGCACTCCACATGTGAGTGGCCTCCGGGTCGAACTCTGCTCCCCTGTCAACACACGTTGCGTCCGACCAGAGAGGTAGGAGCCAAACCACCGTAAAACGGTGCCTCTGACTCCCAGCCCCTCTAGCCGGTGCAACAGGATACCATGGTCGATGGTATCGAACGCCGCCGAGAGATCTAATAGGACCAGGATAGAGGAACAACCCCTATCTCTGGCCCTCCAGAGATCATCAACCAATGCGACCAAGGCCGTCTCCGTGCTGTGACCGGGTCGGAAGCCGGACTGGCGCGGGTCTAGATAATCATTTTCCTCCAGGTGACGTGGGAACTGCTGTGCTACCACACTCTCTACAACCTTCGCTAAAAAAGGAAGGTTGGAGACTGGACGATAATTGACTAGGTCCGTTGGGTCCAGGGAAGGCTTCTTGAGCAGGGGCCTCACCACCGCCTCTTTCAAGGCGGCCGGTAGAGACCCCTCACCCAGCGAGGCGTTCACCAGGCCCAGGAGCCAGTCACGCGTGACCTCCCAGGATGCCAGTACAAGCCAGGAGGGACACGGGTCCAATAAACATGTGGTGGGTCGCAGACGTCCACGCAACCTGTCCAAATCCTCGATGGCAACCGAGTCAAACTCCTCCCAAAGCGGTCCCTCAAGACTCGCAACGGGCGTCTCTACTGAACCACTGAAAGGGGTCCATCCCATCCGGATTTGAGGGACTTTGTCCTGTAGATAATTCCCAAACTCCTCTGCTCTACCCTGTAAAGGGGCTTCCCGTGGTCTCTCAAACAAGAGGGAACGGGTCACCCAAAACAGGGCGGCAGGGCGGTTATCTGCAGACGCAATAAGAGCAGCGCAATGTTGACGTTTGGCCGCTCTTAGTGCCACAAGGTACGTCTTCAAATATGCTCGTGCCTGTGCTCGGTCAAATTCGGAACGGGAGGATCTCCAACGACTCTCTAGGCGTCTCTTGTGGCGTTTCATCACCCTTAGCTCCTCGGTAAACCAAGGTGCCAGGGTGGTTCTTCGTCGCAGGAGAGGCCGCAAAGGCGCCACCCGGTCTAGGGCCCCGGTAGCCGCACTATTCCATGCGACTACCAGGTCCTCTACTCGGGGGCGGGTCAGGTCCACAGGAGGTGGCCCAAGTTCCGTCTGGAACCTATCCGGTTCCATCAGGCGCTTGGGGCGGAACCATCTAATACCTTCCAGTTCCGCCTCCTCGCGGCGGGGGGTAGCACCAGGGAAGTCCAGCCGGAGAAGTGAGTGATCCGACCATGACAGGGGAATAGTGTCTAGATCCCCTATTCCCAGATCACTCATCCACTGGCCAGAGACAAAGACAAGGTCCAGCGTGTGGCCTCCCTCGTGAGTAGGGCCCTGAATTAACTGGGTCAGGTCCATGGCTGTCATGGAAGCCATGAACTCCCGAACCCCCTCAGACGCTTCTCCCATCGACGGCAGATTAAAATCCCCCATCACTAAAAGTTTGGGGGTCTCAACCGCCACCGATGAGATCAGCTCGAGGAGTTCAGGCAGGGCCGCTGACGTATAGCGAGGAGCCAGGTATACTATCAGCAGGCCCAACTGCCTCCCTGGGCCCCATCTCACGACAAGGGACTCACACCCGGATGTCTGTGGCACAGTGAACTCTCTCGGCTCTAAGTCTTCCCGGATAATCACTGCTACCCCACCGCCCCTTCCCTGGGCCCGAGGCTGGTGAAATGCTCGATAACCTGGTGGGCACATTTCCACGAGGGGTAGACCTCCCTCGTGGCCCAACCAGGTCTCGGTTATTCCTGCGAGGTCCGGCTCCCCCTCCAAAATTAGATCGTGGATGAGGGGGGCCTTATTGACAACGGACCTCGCGTTGCATAACAGCAGTCTCAGGCCTTGGGTCTGTAGATCCTGACCACCTAGTATGCAGGGGTTGGTACAAACGACCGGGAATGACCAAAAACCCCGGTCTCCCAACCGACTACGCGCTCTTGATCTGTCCTCGTACCTGCCCCTCCCCACGACCGTTGGTATCAAAGAGCCCTGCACAGGAATGCTATCTTCCCTCTCCTCCCCCACTCCGCTCCCTCCTCCTTCGACCACACCTAGACGCCTGGCTCTCCCATCCCTCCTGACCTGTTCCTCCCCCCCATCCCTGGAACCCCTTATAATTTTTAAAAGATTTTTAATTAAAAAACCCCTCAATGTGCGCTTCCGCCACCTCTCTGGGTTAATAAACCCGTCCTCAAGGTGGGCCCTCGAAAGGGCAGGAGGCCATACCTGCGAGAGGGGGGACTCTCGCAGTGGCAGTAGGTCAGACCTTGTGTACGTGAGAATCATACAAAAAATCACGGGGCAAGATTATTTCAAGTGCTGAAGATGGAATCATAGTTTGTCGTGAAATTGTCCTTACCCTAGATGGAAAGGGTAAGTTGGTGGGCTAGCCAACTAGCTAGATTTATCTAAGGAGGCGCTCAAGATGATATTGGAGCCGATTAAAGCAGGATGTTAATGAGAGAGCCATAGTCATGATATAAAGAAAATTGATGGAAATCCAAGTTTTGGCAAGGGAGGCAATTGTCCATAGGGGTAGAAGGAAAAATGTCAAGCCTTCAGCAGATGACCACCAATCCCCCCGGTGTCTCTCCTCCATGTCCAGGCCCAGGGAGAGATGGCCATCTGCCTCCTCGGGGGTCCTGAAGCTCATCTTCCTGGGGGGTGTTGTTCTCAAATCCGAGACCGCCATAGCTCCCTGAGGCTTTCCCAAGCCTCCTGGAGTTGGCAGCACTCTCTCTAGCCTCCCCGGGCCTCGTTCTTCTTCTGCAACTCCCCTGGAGAACCAGGGGTCATGGCGACCAGAGGGTGTGGCGCTCGGCGTCTCCGACTGCCTCCCCCGCCGCCGCCATTGCCAAAAACCTCGCCGCCTGAGCTGTGCACACCACCCGGGCAATCCTCACCTCCGACATTGTTCTTCAAAGCTTGCCACTCTGGCCTGCTTCCCTCCGGTCTGCTTCGCTCAGCTCCGCCCTCCACCAGCCGCTTCCTTTTAATCTACCCGACTCCATTCCACAGAATACGGCTGTTCATCAGCTGTTCGGTCAGCGCGTCTCCATGCCTCCATGTCTCCACGCGCTTCTCCGCTCGGCGCTCGGCGCCTCTCGCCCGACCAGCCGACCACCCGATCACCCTGCCCAACCAGTCCAAGCTAGGACAGAGCCGGGGGTGGTCGCCGACAAATCCCGACCCTCAGGATAAAACTGAGGGTCGGCAGCACCCCTCTCAGCAGGGAGGCCCCTCCGCAATCATACGGAGCTCACAGATCGGCCGCCATTCCCTCCGGAAGCTCCTCCTCCTCCTCGTCTTGTCTTTGGATCTCTGTTGCACATGCATGGTGGGCAAGGCGCATGTGGGAGATGCCACATGGGGGTTGCATGTGCATGCATGGGGAGAGGCCCATGCATGGGGTCATGTGCGTATGCGAGGGGGTGGGGTGCACATGGGAGTGTCATGTGCATGGGGGCATATGGGGAGTCATGCACACATTGTATTATGGGCGTGTGCATGTGCTTTTCCACATGTGCACATGCGCCTTTAGCACTAGCAGCGGAAAGGTTAAGTATCACTGATATAAAGTAGCAGAAGACAGTGAAAGAAAGAATCAATTAAGATGAATGTGTAGAACAGGCTTCCTCTGTTTTCTGTACTTTACACAGAATAACTAGTGTATTTGTTTAAAAAAAAATCCTATGAAATATTTTTTCATATGGAAATGTGTTTTCAGGGATTCAGTATCTCTATAGAAATTAAATATAATGTTAAATATATTATCAGTTTATAATGAGCTTTGAAACCAAGCTAAAACCAGTGCACTTTATTTTATAGTGATTATGAGACTATTCATAATATTTCAAAAATAACAGCAAAATACAGTGCAGGCATTTATAATTATGGTACAATCACTGTAAGAAATATGGAAAGATTTACATATAGATTGGGTAAAGAAAATGGTAGCATCTATATGAATGGTTTGCAGAATTGTCATCTATGCTTTTGTTATGTTTGATTATTTTAAGAACGCAGATGCGTATTTTCAATAATTGCCATTATACATAATTTAACTGGAACAGTACACTGTTAAAAAAGAGAAAAGAATATATTAAGGCTGCAAACTTTTAAAATAAATATGAAGTCTTTGCAGTGCTTGCATCCAAAGGGAATTAGATTATTATGATCGTTTGACGGAGAAATGAGATCATAACCGGCGAAGTTAAGCAACTGTGCCTTACTTTTTAGTCAGATCTGATAGATTTAAAAAAACAACTTCCTGAAGCATATATTTTCATGAATTTGCAGAAGCTGAAATGAAGGATTTTTTTTCTACACTGAGTATAAATATGAGCTGGCCATTAAAATAACTGGGGCAGAGAATTTAATCAAGAAATCCCTTAATACAGCTTTGATCTCAAAATAAAGCACATTATTTGATAGTTGTTTGATTCTAGCTCCCTTTTTTTTTTTGCTTCTGCTTACATTTCTGATTGTGAACCAATTCTACTTACATTAATGAGACTTCTTTTGACTAGTAATGGGGAAAATATTAGAATAATCAAATTTTTGTAAATATATTCAGTTATAATTTCTGGAATCTTTATTTTGCAAGGAACAAAATTAAAATATTTGAAGTATGATCCTTCTCTGTATGAATACAAATATTGTATGAAACCACAAAGCCTATTAGTTTTGTATTTTGCTTGGTGCAAACTTAAGTATCATCTCTGGCAATTCTGAAAGATATATTATGTACAGGCACTTTCCCCCTACCTCACTTACTGTGCCCAAAATAATCAGTTGAAGAATGAGATATTCAGAAGAAGCAGAAGAAGAGGAGAAGATGTTTGGCTTTACCATCTGATGTCAGGCCTGCATCTTCCTTTTGGATCTTTGGCCTGCAACACTTTCTATTATTCTGCTGTGCATTTTCTATTGTGGGAAAATGGGAGGGGGGATTGTACGGAGTTACTTACTTGTGTAGTCAAAACAAAATTCTTTCTAGAAAGCCAAGGTCATCCTTTGTCTTTGCACCTCTGCACCTGACCAAAACTAGATGGGTGGAACTACTAGCATGGCAGTGGGAGATTGGACTATGTGATGGAATTGTGGGTGTGAGGCAAGATCTTGAACTTTCAACTAGGTGGGGAAAACTGGAAGCTTTCAGATTCGGATTTTCGCAGATGTGCCAACATGGCTCTCTTAATAAATATTTGGAACCCTGACATTTGCTTTGTTTTAGGTTTACAGCTTAATGCTTCTTCTCTATTTTTCAACATACAAATAAGCATTTTCAATTAATTTTATTGGAAGTGTATCATAAAGAGCACTTTGATGAAAAAAAAATCTAATTTTGTGTCCAATACTTCTATCTTGCCCTTTCTCCCAAAATCCAATATAGCATTAGATCATGGAATATATTTATTATCTCAGATGGTCAAACAGATTCTTCCTTCTTATGAGATCAAGGCTACTATGGGAGATTGTTGGAGGGAGAATCACTTCTGAACCTATTGCTTTCCCATCTATCCAGCTGCAGGCTATGCTATTTCCTTGGAAGCATCTCTTGATCCCATTTCCCAAAGTCTGTTCCACACACTATTACATAATATAAGAGCACAGAAATGTTGTTTCCTTTATAACATGTCAATTGCACTAGTAAAGTAAATTTGTCACAAATATAGGAACTTACAGTAGGTAAAACCTGGCTGGAATGGACCTAAGAACCTAGTGTTCCTAGTGCAAACTAATTGTTTAATTGGCTTTGATTCTTCAACGGGGAAAATATTATATTATAAGAAGAGCACAGCATTTCATCAAAGTACAAAAAGTATGCAACCATACCTTTTGACTTTCAAAAATGTACGCATCTCATAAATTAGACATTACTTTTCTGGACAAGTTTGTATTGGAAGAAATATCCATTTGGATTCAGTTCCGGGTGGGGAGAAAGACACTGGAAACATGGAGGCAGTTTAGAAAGATGGTTTAATGGTGGACAAAATCACATGTTTTGAGGTCGTGGGCAATTGAGCACATGTGTGTGAGATAGATTCATATCTTCTCTTGGCCTTTGAACTTCCTTCCTGTTCCTGTGGCAAGGGCATGTATTCTGATTGGTTGTCAGACTCCCATGGGACCATGCAGGGGTAACTTTGTAGACTGCCTTGAGTGCCAGGCTTGATTGAACCTTGCTGGGTGATGCAATCTTCCCAGGTGCCATGTGGTGAGACGGATAGAGGGCTAATCCTATTATGTCCTGAGGGTGAAGGTCTTTTATTTTGTAGATAAGCTGCCCCAGCCTTTTGTCTTGTGCATAGGTTGGCACCAAAATATATGCTGTGTGTGTGTGTGAGAGAGAGAGAGGGAGGGAGCTGAGGTTCTGAGATTATGTCGTTAGAAACATGTTTCTCCTTTAGGAAAAATATAATATTCTGCCTTTTTATTATTTCCCATAATATTTCACTCTTCTGGGAGAAAGGTGATGCAAACTTTCTACATTTGTGATAGTTTATTTAGATGACTTACCTTGAAGATCCTGTTTTCCACTAAGATAAGATCTGACTGGTTCTTTAATACTTTTGTAATAAACAACCCACACATTAGGCAGAGAGATATTCCAATATTCTATTCTATTATATTTCAGGAATTCAAATTGGTCCAAATATAGTGCAGCCCATTTTGTCTAGAAAACTCCCACATACTACTGAGACACTTAGAATTTTTCTTGGAATTTGCTACTTTTATGGTATATGTATTTTTATCTTTGTAATTTGGGCTATGCCATTGACTCAAACTACTTTAAGGATTCCTTCAAATGGAATGTGAGAACCTAACAAGCCTTTCATTAACTTAAGCAAACAATCACTTCTTGATCCACGTCTTTTGGAACACAGTTCCCCACTTTATAACTGACTGTCTGTGTCACATGTCAAGAATCTTGAAGTTACTTTAATCATGCAGGATAGGTAGAAACTATGGAAGGCATGTAGCCTCAGATACTGGGCCATATGCCATGAAAAACGTTATAGGTAATAACCAGCTTATTCAATTGAACTCAGATGTCTACTGGTAACCAGTGGAATTCATGGAGCAGAAGTGCTACATGGGCCTAAGCTCCCTGTGCTGCTACATTCTGGACCAGCATAAATTTTAAAATAGTTTTCAGAAACAGCTCTATGTAAAGTGTATCCCGTTATGGCTTTCTTACTATCGATGAGATCTGGCAAAGCAAAGGAATGTTCCAGACTGGCTAATGTGTCTAAATTGCCATTTGCAATCCCACTGGAGCTGATCCATCAAACAAGCCTCATTCTACTTTATATTTTGGACCAACACCTGAAGTCAAGTCATATATCCAGTTACTGATTTGTCTTTCCATTGTAATGGATTGATCTTCTTTGATGCAATGGTTTGCCATGGCAGATTTGATACAATCTTCAGATATAAAAAGATTTTGGACAAACTCACTATAATTATCCAGCAAAGAGTTTTCTTGAAGCAGCAAGGGAACAATTCATTTAGCAGTGGAGCCTGAAACTGACTGACAAGGCATCAGATTTTAAAGTAGTCTTCAGGACAAAGGCACATTATTTCATTGAGCCAAATGAGCAGATTCCTGGCCAATAGTGATGACAAATTTCTCATACTGTGGCAGGATATTTAGAGCTTAAAATTGCAGCCTGTATTTGCAATTGTGCCAGCTGAGCTTTCAGTTGTTCATTTTAAGCTAGTAACTGTTCAATACTAGGTAATGCTGTTAAAGGAGTGACCCCTTTTATGTAGGTTGGTAAACAAACTGCCCTGTGCCAACAATTACAAGTGTTTCTGCAGCAGACAGTTGATTACTTGACTTCTTCCGGAGTTGCCAGTTCTTCCTCCAACAGTGTTTGTCCTTTCTGAGCTTCATCTGCAACTATTCTACAGTACCTTGACTTCTTAGCTGCATGGTTATATCCTGTTATGTCCTGCTTCTCCCATTCACAATCTGACCTCTTGGAAGTACCCATAGCAGATTTTATATCGTGAAGAGAAAGAAACCTGGAGGAAAGGTGCATTCATTTCTTTCTTTACTATTTCCATTTCTTCATAAACTCAAGTCACCTTTTCATATTATAGAGTTCCAATAGCAGTGAGAGATTTTGATACTTAGAAGGTAGAAAAGGTAGAATAAGAATAGAAGAGAGGTTGATGACCAAGAAAAAGAGGCACAGAAAAGAATGCCGCTTGGCCTGGTGGATTAGAAGAGACAGTGCCATCTGAAAGAGAGAAAGAGAGTTCTGGGATTGTTATCATCTTGCAAGCTCTAGTTAATAGCATCCAGAATGGGGGAGTGGGGAGTGGGTCCAATTATTCTTTAGTCTGATCTTGAAGCAAGAACCTCTGACCATCACAAAGATGAAGTTGTGGGCAGAAATATCTTCCTTCTTTCCATTGAGTGAGGAAGGATTTTTTTTCCTGGCTACATAATACACAGGAAGGATTATTATAGATAATGGTAAGGAAGAGAATATGGGAGTTAAAAGTCAGAGGTATCAACAATCATCCATTTTCAAAGCCAAGAAAACAAAGCAAAAGGATGGGGTGTATGGATAGGTGGTATTAAAAAATAGGAATTGGAACTTCATGTTGACATAAAACCACAGCAAGCAAACACATTTTGACCATGTCTTTAATGTCAGAAGTGAAGTAGCCTAATTTATCTTCCTTTAGCCAAAATTCTAAAACATAGGTATCACCCAGGGGTGAGTTTCTGCAGACACTATACATGCATGTACAGTGCAATTAAAATTGTTCTATGTATGCGCAGAACCAAAAAACAAGATGGTGGCACCTATGGTACCACCGGGGGCGTGGCAGGCCCAGGTTGCTGCCGGTTCCAGTGACCCAGGCCGCCAAACATTTCAGCTGAACCAGTCCAAACCTGTACGAACCCACCACTGGTATCACCACAGATAAAGCCCTTTCTTCTCTTCTTTAATTATGATTCCCAGAAAATAGGACATATTTAAGGACATAATAGAAAAAGAGACTATTATGTTTCTGGTTTCTACTTTCATCTATTCTTTGACTATACTGTTGTTAGACACAATTACATGGATTACGCTTTGTTAGGAATGTAAGCTAACAGTTGGGTTAGCAATATATAAACCAGGATGGTAGTACTCTTGCTTTAAGTACTGCTGTAATGTGATTGGTTGCTGTTACATCAAGCAGACATAGGAGGGAGCCAGAATGACTGTTAGCTCTCTGTTTGTTAGATGCTGATCGGTGTATTGTGAGGTACTGTGTTTTTGCTAGTGTTAGCTACTTTGTGGGCTAAACTGATTATTTGATACTGGACCGTGTTCGAAGGATCATTCCTTAACTGAGAACATTGATAACTGACTGACTGAACCATGTATGACTTGGACTATAAATTGAACTCTGAATACCTCTATATTTCCACATAGTAAACTACTATATTTTATACTATTCGGTGTCCCTGTATGCTGGTTTGTGTGTGTTATTCCATACCACTCTCATTACGCTTCTCTGCACACTCGCTCTCCTAATGGGAAGCTTACTTACTTAACAGGCATGCGTGCCACAAACCCATATGCATCACAAGAACAAATTTATTTATTCAATTTATATGATTGCCAAGCTTGGAGTATGACTTTGGGTGGCTGAAGAAGACTGAATATTTCACCTAGGTTAATTAAGTCATTTAAAGTGCAAAATAAAAAGTAATGGCAATCAATTATCTTTAATGCATTGCTTTGTTTTTTTAACAATTTAATATTGGGGGGTGGGTGCACAATGACTCAATTTAACAAAGTTAAATGCTTAAAAAAGCAATGAATTAAAGATAATTTGAGCTTATCAGCTGGAGAGTTGACAGCCCAGGTTCAAGATCCAAGCTCCATGCAATGGAGTGAGCTCCCATTACCTGCCCCAGATCCTGCCTACCTAGCAGTTTGAAAACATGTAAAACATATTCATTTAACGACCCCATAATCTCTTGCAGTGGACAACTGAATGGAGTTAGCAGAGTGTTATAATGGCTGGATGTCCTTCCTTTCACCAATGCAGAGTTTTGTTCAGCAGATGTATTCTCAGGGTGCCCACAGAGAGAGAAATATCTGCCTCTATCTAAGATCGAACTCACAGCCTCCTGATTGTAAGATGAGAGGTTCCTCTCTAGGCCACTGAACCACTCCAGTTTGAAAACATGTAAATGCAAGTAGATTAATAGGTACCCCTTCCATGGGAAGGTAGCAGCATTCCATATGCCTTTGGCCACATGAGCATGGTAATTGTCTTTGGACAATGCTGGCTTCCTCAGTCAAGACACATAGACAAGCACTGTGCCCTAAAGTTGGACATGACTGACAGGATTTTTTTTTACATTTAATATTACATGTAGATAAGAAAGTATGTGTTGAAAATCTTGTTTTCTCCTTTGGAACCCATTTTGAAACTTGTTGAAAATGTGCTCGTGTGATCCTGGCTTTTACAAAAAAAACTACAACTACATCAAGTTTTCAGTCCTTGATAACTGATTTGTTGACAGTGACTAATAAAATCTTCAAGGCTAATGTCTATTCCACTAGGTAAATCAGACCAAGAAATCAATTCCACAGAAAAGTTGAAACTATTTTTACCAAGTTTAGCCTTAATAACAAAATCTTGCAAGTCTAATTGTTCTTCCTTCTTTGAATTTAGTGAATTAGGGAGTCTCTTCTTGAGCTAATTCCAAATATTATTTGCCTGTTGTGGACTTAAATGTTTCACATACCCTTCCCCTATCCCACCTCACATTGCTTTGGTGATAGATCTTGCACATTTTGTTCAAAGATCAACTTCTTTATTTGTGACACTTATGAATCCAACTCCTGTATGTAGTATTTGTATGACACCACAATCCTTCCACCGATGTTAAGTGAGACAAATCCAGTTTCTTTTTTCTTGGTTTGAAGATCTAGACCAGGGGTATCAAACTCACATCATAACAGCAGCATCACAAAGACGTATCATGACTTTTCTTTCTTCACTAAACTGGGAGTGGGGATAGCCAGCGGATGATGCATCCGGCCTGTGGGCCATGAGTTTGACATCTCTGATCTAGACCAACAAGAGTCAACCAATGTGAAAAAGACAATTGGAATACAGAACTAGTCAATATGACAAATCTAGAATGGCTGTAGTATTTCTGTATTTCTCTTTCCTATCACATCTACTAAATAAAAATATCTGGGTAATGCATTGCATTGTCTTTCTTAGCCTACACATTCGAATTCTGAGACCTATTACTGTAAATATAGGTCTACTATAGTTACCAACTATTACTTGATACCCAGAACTCACTTGGAAAACTGATAAGGAACAACTGTGAATCAATATGTTCATTTTTCATAGAAAGTTTTAAGAATTGCTTTCTGGGAGAATTGCTTGGCAGAATTCAAACATGATCATAGGGGAATTAGAGAGTACACTAGTGGTTTCAGTGAATTTTTTTTTATTGTAAACCATTTAAAAACACTAGAAAATTCAATAGACTGAATTATCGTTGATATCCAGTTAGAAAATGATTTAACAGCTGATGTTGGACTGCAAGCATGCTGATATTTAAAAACATACTCATCTGAAGCTGACGGCAAAGAAATCAATAGAGATGAAAGACCAAATCTTGCATGGGCACTACAATCTCAGTTGTATCATTAGAAAAAGAAGCAGTGTCTAAGAATAGCCAATTGGTTTCATATGTATTTCATTTTCTTACTTCCTCTGCTGTCCATTTAAATAGGACTTGCTTCTTCTTATCTTAGAGTCAGCATTTGCATTAACTTTCATGTGGATGAAAAATTGCTTTCACTTTTGTATTAGGACAATATTTTAAAAAAACAAATGACCTGCAATTTAGTAAAATGCTGAGAAATTAAAGTATTTATGGCTCTATAGTGAATTGATTGATTAACTTATCAAAGCACAAAATCAGTTACTAAATGTGTAGATGTACCAGGGATCGGACGAAACTGCCCTGTATAGGTAGGAATTCTTTTGATGTTTTCTTTTCAGTTTAGTATTTATTTTATCAATTAATTTAGCAATTCCACTATTGCTTAGATCTGTGCTTACTGTATGAAATAATATTTATTGAAGGAGTTAACGTTACTGTAATGGATTTTTCAGAAGCTAGTAAGAAACTGAATGAACGAAGTCTTTAGGGTCTTCTCCATTATTTTCCTAGCTCTCGCTGCAAAAATGAATATGCTGGATAATACATTTTTAAACATGCCGTAATGGTTTTTTTATTGTTTGAATAAATGAAGCTGTATATGGACTCTGACAGGTGCTATATGAAACAGGAGATAAAGAATATCTTCCTTCTGAGAGAGTGAATTGGTGAGACAAGTGTCTATTTTTTAAAGTATACAAACGACCATAAATGTAAGAGCTTCCTTAACCTGCAATCCAAACTTTTCCAAACGGCTGTGATATGGCTGTGATGACCAAAAAAATCTGCATTCAAAAGTCTATGTGGAGTGATTGTACAGCGGATGGAAGAGTATGAACAAGATGGATCATGCATGCACAATATCATCAAATCAGCATGTACATGGTGCACTATACTGGCAGATAAAAACAAAATTCTGAGAGGACTCAGAGATTTGGAATTTTTGGTAGAATAGAGTATGTGCCCACAAATATACAAGGTATTTACAAAAAAATGATAACATTTATATAATGCAATACAAGAGTAGAGTTGGAAGGGACCTTGGAGGTCTTCTAGTCCAACCCCCTGCCTAGGCAGGAAACCCTATACCGTTTCAGACAAATAGCTATCCAACATATTCTTAAAGACTTCCAGTGTTGGGGCATTCACAACTTCTGGAGGCAAGCTGTTCCACTGATTAATTGTTCTAACTGTCAGGAAATTTCTCCTCGGTTCTAAGTTGCTTCTCTCCTTGATTAGTTTCCACCCATTGCTTCTTGTTCTACCCACAGGTGCCTTGGAAAATAGTTTGACTCCCTCTTCTTTGTGGCAACCCCTGAGATATTGGAACAATGCCATCATGTCTCCCCTAGTTCTTCTTTCTCTTAAGCTAAACATGCCCAGTTCCTGCAACTGTTCTTCATATGTTTTAGTCTCCAGTCCCCTAATCATCTTTGTTGCTCTTCTCTGCACTCACTCTTTCTAGAATCTCCACATCTTTTTTTACATCGTGGCGACCAGAACTGAATTTCTCCTTTGCCTTTTCCCAAGGCCATCTTATTGGTAACAATAGGTTTTGCAATGAATTCTACTCCTTTTTTTGAGTGAAAAAAGTAAAATGGCTTGCTATTTTGAAGCTGTAGACCACTGTTGTAAACGGTTGACCTGTATGAATGAAATAGAAATAGAGAGATGGGAGTTTCATTGCCAAATAAGCAAATATAAGTCTAACACTATGTTAGTAGGACCCATTCACAATCTCTTAACATATTTATTCAATTACTTAAAAACTTTTGTATAGCCACCCGTCAAAACCAACTCTGGATGGCTTACAACCGCATCCCCACTTTGTGGCTCAAGCTGTCTTTGTTCATTAGTCTCTGCAGGCAAAAACTCTGGCTGAGCTTCGTTACAGTAAGCTCCTGTTCTTTAATATGCCCTTTTATTCCAGTAAGAGAAACATTTTGGGATCAATGGCAATTAGTCTTGATGGCAATGACTTTCTCTGCTGAGACTAGTGGGCTTCCTGGTTGTGAGAATTATGAGAACAGACTGCTGGACTAAATGGGCCTGGGGTCCTCTCCAGCAGAGCACTAGGTATGTTCTTATAGAATCTAACTATTTCTGTTGTACCAAGCTCCTTCTGAAAAAAAATAGATTTCTTGACTCTTTGCAATTTTGCCATTTATAGTACAAGTGGGACTCCCAAGTCTCTAAGCATGATTCAAAGCCTCTAAGATGCCTTTGTAGAACACCCATAACTCATGCCCATAATAATTGCTAAAACAATGTTTTCCTGCCACTCAGAACCACAGAATTCATCAAAACTATGCTGTTGGTCCTTCTTTAGGCTAGGTATGGCAGCAAGAAATCTCTCAGTCCCTCCAAATTAAAAAAAAGAGAAAAAAAGAAATATTGAACATTTTGTCCTGCCCATTTTCTAACCCTTCCTACTATGGTTCCCACTTTCTGTTCTAGGAATGAACAATAGGCTATTGAGATGTTTATATTTAATGTAATGCTCAGTAATGCCTAGGGAGAAGTTATTTTTCTGTCCCGTTCTTGTTCTCCTTGTTCTTGTTCTCCTTGAATCTCTGTGGTCATCCATTAAAACTAAATTCCAGGAGATTCAAGTTCTACAGATAGTCCTAAAATAATTACCATGGGATTCACGGCTAGCACCTGAGGTGACTTTAGAAGGGGAAGGGACATACTCATACCAAATCACTCTCTCAAAGACTGTAAGTTTGGATGGTTGTTTTCCATTCCTGAAGGCCTCATTTACTAGATATTGAAAAGAATGGAAAGCCATTATTGTCTCCAATCCCAAATGCATCCAGGAAGCCATTGGCATAGAATGCTGGATAAGGTTGCCTAACTGTCTAACTGAGGTCTGTCAAACTGGCGGTCGGTGGGCTGGATGTGTCACCCACAGGTCATGTCCACCCTGGCTCTGCAAAGGCAAAAAACATTGTGATACATCATAATGCATCAGGTGACGCAATCAAGTTTGACACCCGTGGTCTAAGTCAACAAGATTCTGACTAATGCTTGGAAAATGTGGGGTGAAAACAACAACTGCAGCAACTTTTATTGGGGGGGGGTATCACCATAACTTTGCTACCACATATCCTCATTTACAGTGATATGCAAACTTCTATCAATTTTTGTGGCAACAATCCATACAAAAATAATCTTCTTCAACAAAGGAGCCTCTACACACATCTCTCCCCTTTCCACTCTGCTGACAGACTATTAATTATCATGTCAGATCAGGAAAAGCTGTAGACATGGTGTTATGGTGTGACAAATAAAAGAACATGGAAGGTGATAGGGAAATGGGGAGATGACATGTGAAAACTTAAAGGCACTATAACAGCCTGAACTACTGCCTTCTTCTGAGGTCCTAATTGCTCAGTATTATCCATAGCTCAGGGTTGCATTTTGTATGCAGTGTGTAAGCCTCTTGGAATGTTAGTTATCATTTATCTTAGTTCCCAACAATAAATTCAAATTTTCCTGCCATGTATTTCATTAACATAATGCAATGAAAGAAATGTAGTTTCCTTGTTAGTAAAGGAAGTTAAATGGTTTAATATCTTAACCCTATTAACTTCCATTTATGCCTATGAAGTTTGGATCATTCGGTAAGCATTTTATTTAATATTTGGAATTAAGTTTTGAATTGGTTTAATTAATTTACAGCGACAGAAATAATTATAAAGCTGTCCCAATAAAACTATATAACTGTGAACTCCCACATAAAAACACAGTTGGTTTAATTATGAGCAGGAGCTAAATGAATGGGTCAGAAGTCTCATATTCATTTGTTTGGATGGGAACATGGAATATGTAAATATCCCTGTTGCAATTAATTTATTTGCTTGTAGAAAAATATTTTAAAATAATTTGAAGTGGTTTACAATCATGTTTTTAAAAAGAAATTAATAAAATAATGCAAGAATGAATGTAAAATATAAACATTAATATGAAATTAAGAAACATAAAATATTTTCAAAATCTGTCTTCACTATTCACACAAAGCAAAGGTTCAGAGATTCATTCCTCAATATGCCTCAGTGGTGCAGTTGTTAGAGTACAGTACTACAGTCTAATTCTGCTAACTGTCATCTGCCTGCAATTTGGCAGTTCAAATCCCACCAGGCTCAAGTTTGACTCAGCCTTCCATCCTTCCGAAGTGGATAAAATGAGGACCCAGATTGTTGGGGGCAATAGGCTGACTCTGTAAACTGCTTAGAGAGGGCTGTGAAGCACTGTAAAGTGGTATATAAGTTTAAGTGCTAAGTGTTAACATTCAAGTAGGATTATAATGAGGAATGGTTTATAGATTATTGCAAATTATTCAGAGCATAAAATCATACACACATAATTTCTGAATCATACATGCACATTTTCTGAACCTACTCTGAAAGTTGATGTTGAAGTTGCTTATTTATTGCTTTCTTTTCTGTTACTATCATACTGTCATAATCAGTAGACTTCCGGGGAAGGCATTGTGAGTTAAACACATCTCCGCGAGAGTACCTCTCATGGACAATGACCATGGCAAAAAACAAAAGAACAGTGAATCTGGAATGTCTTTGGACAAAAAAAAGGAGATTGCTCATATGTGCGCCAGATGGCTACTCCTTGTGAGGAAATCACAGGACAAGCACAGCACCAGTTACCAGCAGTGTCCCCCAAGGTGGCATTCTAGGACCCACACTCTTTCTGCTTTACATTAACGACCTATGCGATCATATTAAAAGAAGCTGCATCCTCTTTGCTGATGACATAAAATTATTTAACACCACTGTCAATACCACTACCCTACAAAGCAATCTTGATTATGTGTCTGAATGGTCACACAATTGGCAACTCCAAATCTCAACTAATAAATGCTCTGTCCTACACATTGGCAAAAAAAAAAATCAGAACACCAAATACAAGTTGGATGGAAATGACCTCATAGATGACCACCACTCTATCAATGACCTAAGAGTACTCATCTCAAACAATCTAAGCCCCAGTGCCCGCTGTAACAGTATTGCCCAAAAGGCATTAAGAGTTGTTAACCTAATTTTGTGAAACTTCTTCTCTAGTAACATTGTATTGCTAATTCGGGCATACAAAATCTTTGCCAGACCAATTCTTGAACACAGCCCATCTGCCTGGAATCCACACTGTATTTTGGACAGAGGTACAGTGTGTCATATGATTGAGTGGTCCAAAGGTACTTCACGAGACAAGTACTCCACTCCTCTACTCACAATAGAATTCCCTATGCCACCAGACTTGAAATTTTGGACTTGGACAATCTGGAACTGCGCCTCCTGCAGTATGATCTAAGCACAGTACACAAAATTGTCTGTTACAATGTGTTACCTGTCAATGACTTCTTCAGCTTCAACCTCAATAATACATGGGTAAACAATCCATACGCTCAAGGTAAATTGCTCCAAAATTGATTGCAGAAAATATGACTTCAGCAGCAGAGTGGTCTATGCCTGGAATACTGTACCTGAGTCTGTTGTTACATCCTCTAACCCTCACAGCTTCAACCTTAAACTGTCTACTGTGGACCTTACCCCATTCCTAAGAAGTCCGTAAAGGGGGTTTACATAAGCATACCAGTGAGCCTAATGTCCCTCTCCTACTGTCCCCATCTATTTGTATTCATTTCTTTCTTTATATCCATGTTTATATTTATACTGCTTGTACATGTTTGACAAACTAATAAATACAAATACAACAATCTCCAGCAGGTATGAGTGCTGAGAGATAAAGGGATCAGTCATAAAGTTTAATGTCTTTTAAAAGTTCACTGCCTCACATTCATAAATTGCTTATTTTAACTGCAACTTTTTATTGCACAACCATATTAAATATATTAGAGATCTTCAGAACAAGTTTGAAACCAATCTGGCTAATTTATCTACAAGTCTGAACAAAAGAACAATGAAAGGTTTAAAAAGTTGAAATAAAAAGCAGTAAACTTAATAAGATTTTGAACTATGAAAGTTATATAAGAATTACCGTATTTTTCGCCCTATAAGACGCACTTTTTTACTCCAAAAAAGAGGGTGAAAATCTGGTTGCGTCTTATAGGCCGAATGTAGCCACCTGGGCAGTGGTGGGTTTCTGCTGGTTGGTCAATGAACTTGGAAGCCCCGCCCCTGTAACTCACTCGCAAGTCCATGGCGGTTTTTTTTGCATCGGGGCTCGTCCTTCTTTTTAAGCAGGCAGCTATCAGCGAGAAGAAGGCAGCGCTTGTGCAGCCGAATGGGAATCCTCCCATTGAAAACAGCTGAGTGGGGTGGGGAATCCTTGCTTTCCTCCTCTCAGGGATCTTTTGGGAAGGAAAAAGTGAGGTGGGGAATCCTCCCATTGAAAACAGCACTGAGTGGGGTGGGGAATCCTTGCTTAACTCCTCTCAGGGATCTTTTGGGAAGGAAAAAGTGAGGTGGGGAATCCTCCCATTGAAAACAGCACTGAGTGGGGTGGGGAATCCTCCAGTTCCTCCTCTCAGCGATATTTTGCTAAGGGAGGCTTCTCAGCCACAGAGAGAATCTCTCCCTTAAAGATCGCCTGCTTAAAGATCGCCTGCTTAAAAAGAAGCCTCGTCCTTCTTTTTAAGCAGGCAGCTATCAGAGAGAAAAAGGCAGCGAGGCTTCTTTTTAAGCAGGATCTTTAAGCAGGCGATCTTTAAGGGAGAGATTCTCCCCCCCCCCGTTTCTCTCCCCCCTTTCCTTCCTCCTCCTTTTCCTCTTTCCCAGTTTTTCACGCTGAGCCATTGGGGGACGTCAGAGGGAGAGAGAGACGGATTGAAGGGTGCAAAGAGATGGGGGCCTCCCATTTTGAGAAGCCTCCCTTAGCAAAATATCAAAAGCCTCCCTTAGCAAAATAGGATTCCCCACCCCACTCAGTGCTGTTTTCAATGGGAGGATTCCCCACCTCACTTTTTCCTTCCCAAAAGATCCCTGAGTGGAGGAAAGCAAGGATTCCCCACCCCACTCAGTACTGTTTTCAATGGGAGGATTCCCCACCTCACTTTTTACTTCCCAAAAGATCCCTGAGAGGAGGAAAGCAAGGATTCCCCACCCCACTCAGCGCTGTTTTCAATGGGAGGATTCCCCACCTCACTTTTTCCTTCCCAAAAGATCCCTGAGAGGAGGAAAGCAAGGATTCCCCACCCCACTCAGCGCTGTTTTCAATGGGAGGATTCCCCACCTCACTTTTTCCTTCCCAAAAGATCCCTGAGAGGAGGAAAGCAAGGATTCCCCACCCCACTCAGCGCTGTTTTCAATGGGAGGATTCCCCACCTCACTTTTTCCTTCCCAAAAGATCCCTGAGAGGAGGAAAGCAAGGATTCCCCACCCCACTCAGCGCTGTTTTCAATGGGAGGATTCCCCACCTCACTTTTTCCTTCCCAAAAGATCCCTGAGAGGAGGAAAGCAAGGATTCCCCACCCCACTCAGCGCTGTTTTCAATGGGAGGATTCCCCACCTCACTTTTTCCTTCCCAAAAGATCCCTGAGAGGAGGAAAGCAAGGATTCCCCACCCCACTCAGGCTTTTCCCCCTCTCAGCTCTTTCACTTCCCAAAAGATCTCTGAGAGGGGGAAAGGGAGGATTCCCCACCCCACTCTGGCTCGGAGCCCATCTGCGGGGGGGGGAGGGATCCCCCTCGCGTTCCTCATCTTCCCGGATGGGCTGGTAAGGGGACAGAAAAGGTTGTTCTCCAGTTGGGACGGAGAGAGGGACAGACAGACAGAGACACACACATACAGACACACACACACACACACACACAGAGTGAGTGATTGAGTGAGTGACAGACAGACAGACACACACACACACACGTACACACAGAGTGACAGACAGAGAGGAAGGGAGGAGAGAGAAACACAGAGAGAGAGAGAGAGGGAGGGAGGGAGAGTGAGAGACAGACAGACACACACATACAGAGTGACAGATGGAGGAGGGAGGAGAGAGAGACACAGAGATACAGAGACAGACAGACAGACACACAGAAAGAATGACAGAGAGACAGAGAGGGGGGAGGGAGAGAGAGACAAAGAGCTACAGAGAGAGAGAGAGAGAGAGAGACAGACAGACAGACAGACACATAGAGAAACAGAAAGAGAGAGAAAGAGAAAGAAAGGTAGAAAGAATGAAAAACGAAAAGAAAAAAAAAGAAAGTGGGAGAGAGAGATGAAAGAAACAAACAAAGAAAGAAAACTTATGACCACAATTGAGCCCAAAATTGAGTGGCAATTGAGCCCAAAAATCTTTTTTTTCTAGATTTTCCTCCTTTAAAATTTGGTGCGTCTTATATTCCGGAGCGTCTTATAGGGCGAAAAATACGGTAAATGTCCAAATACATTTGCAATATTGAAATTTTTAGTATAAACATTAGAATTAACTACATGAAATCTTTAAATAACTTAATTTTAAGCTTTAAAATAATGAAATAAAACATTTTGTCTACTCTAAATCATAACAGAAATGAGAATTTTTTAAAATTTAAATTGGACACTAAAGATTCCAGGCCAAAAAACACACATCTGTAAATCTATTTTTGATTTTGATCCATGCTGAGAGTTATAAAATAACACAACATTTTATAGCATTTGAAATATTAAATGAGATCTTTGAATAGTGTGCCAGGAGTTAGTAGCTACAATTTCAACAATACCAGTAAAAATGCCTGCTTCTATGGATAGACTATGTTCAAAATATGTCAGTGAATTAATTACAGATGTGAAACAAATCTTGATGAAAAAATAGTAGAATGAGAAATATTGGATTAAAAAGTGCAGATTACAAAATGGAGAATACATTTAAAGGGAAATGTAAGTGGTAGACTAGGAGAATTACCTCGTTAAGAAATAATAATAATGATAATAATCACAAAACAACAACAACAACAACAGCAACAACAACAACAACAACAACAACAACAACAATAGATGGCTGAAGTCTTAAAATGAAAGGAGAAATGCAAATGATAAACCAAGAGAATGACCTGCAAAATGTTTTTATTGCATCTACAAAAGGGGTTTGCTAAAGCCTTGAAGAAGTCTTTGGGATGGAAAAAATAGGGAAAATAAAAATCATAACACATTTGAATGAAGTAATAACAAGATTGCCAGAAAAAAGGAGGGAATCTTAAGTTGGCTTATTTAATCAAGGTTAAAATAAGACATGTTTCTGTACAGTTCTGCTAACCCTTTACATATGTTTTGCTGATACTAGGATTGAAATGTTGATAACTTATGGATTTGCTTATAGACAAGAAATGGGTTATGAGTTGAGACGACCTCCGGTCCCCGAAGGCGACGGACGTGTGCGTCCGCCGCTCTTCTCTTTGGTGGGCTCCTTTTAGGAGCACAGGGGGCCTTGGAGGGGTTCCCTGCTGCAGGGCAGCTTGTTGGGACCCCGTGGATCGGCAGCAGCTGCAGGGGGGTTTCCAGATTCGCCCAGGAGCCAGGGAGCGTGGGGGGTGCATGGCGGCATTTTCCATTGTCGCTATGCCCCTTCGCCGATCAGATTCCAGAAGGAAAGAATCAATTAGACATTACAGCTGAAGTGCGGTGAGGTGAGAGGTTTCCCTCAATCTCCTGTAAATCTATTTAACTGATGAACAGCAGCTTCTCCAAATTGGGGATTCAATCTTTTGAAGTGTTAAGATTGGAGGGGGGATTTTCCACCCCCCTTCAGAAAAAGTGGCACTTGGAATATCTCTCTCGGAGGAGAGAGAGAGAGAGAGTTAAAAGCTAACTTTCACTTCCTCTAACAATGGGAGAATGATTCTTGCTACAATTGCAAGGGATGACTGCTGAGCTGTTACTTTTAAACTATTTTATGAAATCTTTGGACATGTTGCTCCCTGGTCCCCTGTGAAGGCGGAGCCAAGATGGCCAACTTCCTCCTTCTTCTTTGCTTTTACAAATGAAGCTTCCCCTTTGAAAGAATTTCTGGCTTTATATTATTCTACACCCTGGAGATCTCCTGGAGCCTCTTTTCTTATTTGGCTCCCTTGGATTTGGATTTGACTCTTATCCTCTGGCTTGCAGCTGTACAGGAGGATTAACTTTCACTTCTGGCTTGTTTGCCTCCACGATCTCTCCCAGCTGTGTATTCCACAGACGCCATTTCTTTTGCATAAGACTTATAGCTATCTCTGAACTTAGAATGGGACCTAAAAAGCCACCACCTGGTAAGGCATCTTCGGCCCCGACATCTTCTACATCTAGTCCGATTACACAACAGACACAAATGGCTTCATTTCTACAACCAAAAACAACTGAAGAGAGTTCAAATGACTTATCTGTTGCCCAAATGTTTCAAACTATTTTGAAGGGACAGAATGAACTGAAAAAAACAATTGGCAGATTTAAATGAACAGCTCAGAGAAACGCAACAACAAGCAACACAAAACAAGCAGAGAATAGGTGTATTGGAGGAAGACACGACTGGGTTGAGGGAGGAGGTTAAGATGGTCCAGAAGGGGAATAGAGAATTTGAACATCATATGATAAAGGTGGAATTTGAAAGAATGTCTTTTTTTCTTAGATTTCAAAACTTACCAGAGACAGAAAATGAAGACCTTAAGGAGATTATGACCACAATTTTATCAGAATATATTAAAAGAGTGAAACAACAGCTATGGTGGGATATTGATTTGATTTATAGGATCAATTCAGCATATGCTAGAATACACAATGTTCCAAGGGAAGTACATGTTAAATTTCTTAGAAAGACTACAAGAGATGAGGTCTTAGGAGCTCAGAGGGTGGGACCATTAAAATATAAAGACAAAGAAATAGCCATTCTTAAACAAATTCCAAAGAAAGTAAGAGATAAGATGAAGAAATATTCCTCTTTGTCAAAGAAATTATATGATAAAGGAGTTTGGTTCAGATGGTTATTGCCAGAAGGAATGTTGCTCTTTTGGGAGGGCAACAGAATTAGAATCAACACAGTTGTGGAGGCAGAGGCCTTCATTAAAAAACACATTGCCTTTCTAGATGGAACAGGGGACAGTACACAAGATATGAAGGAGGGAGGGGCAGTGGCTCTGCCAGAGGGCAGGGGGGAGGAAGCAACATCAAGAACACTCAGGTCACAAAAATAAGTTTGAAATATTATTGCAATTGTTGTTACAATGTAATTGTTGGAAGTGACATATAAGATGATTGAATATATTGTTGATATAATGTAAAACAAACAACTGCCAATGTTTATCTTTTAATCTTTGATCTTTATTTTTTTTTCTGTAAAAGTTGTGAGATTTGGGGGGATTTCTACCCTTCGCACGATGTAGCTGTCAAAATTTTTTATACCTACCTACCCCTTCCTATAAATATTTGTAAAAACCAATAAAATTCTTAAAAAAAAAAGAAATGGGTTATGAGTTGAAGTGATAGCTGTTTCACTTTATAAGGGGTGAATTGCTATCCAAACTATATGTTGTAATGAAGATCAGGAATTACTTCTTTCTATATTTATTTTCTTTTTCTTCATCTCACTCTTTCCCCTTTTTCTTTTCCCTTCTTTGAACTGTTTATTCTCTCTTTCCTTTCCTTTCTTTATCTGAGTTTAGTTTGCATTAGTTTTTAATCACTGTAATTAAAATGTTAGAAAAATAGAAAATTAATGGTGGAAGAAAAATCTAGTGGGCCATTGAGTCTGCCCTTTGAGTTCAATTGTTCTTGTGTTGTTAATTAATTAATTGTTTTCTATGTCTATATCTATATCTATATCTATATCTATATCTATATCTATATCTATATCTATATCTATATCTATATCTATATCTATATCTATATCTATATCTATATCTATATCTATATCTATATCTATATCTATATCTATATCTATATCTATATCTATATCTATATCTATATCTATATCTATATCTATATCTATATCATCTATATCTATATCTATATCTATATCATCTATATCTAAATAAATAAATAAATAAGTGCCTGTGTATGTATGTATGTATGTATGTATGTATGTAAACCAAGTTACAAACTTGACAACTGGAATAATCCTCTTCATAAATAATTTACTCATCCTATTTATGCAGCCAGCAACGGGATGTTGCAAGTACCCCTGCCTTGTGAGATTTGTATGTTGGAAGCCTCGAAATAGAATTTATCTTTTTGCTGGTTGTCTGAACCTTCCTTTGTTCTGAGACCTGGGTGGCTCATATATTTGTCAGTTTTAGGACAGCAATGAAGACACGGCTTTTCTGCAAGCCTTTGGAGTTTAAAGATCACTTGTATGCCAGGAGTCCTGTCAAGTGCCAAGAACGTCAGGAGATCCAAACAGTTCAAATGGCTATACAGATTTATTGTAAGCCTGAGCTCTTTACAATAATCTGACAGTGAAGGGAAATTAGTGGGAGATGAGACTAAGGGGAATACAAGATGGGCTGGACTTAGATCTCTTTTGGTGTGAAAGGACTCATGACCCCTCCCTCAGACTCAGCCTGGTCATCTCCTTCAAGTCCTGTATTTTATATTAATTTTATTCCAGTATTAACTAAATTGAATTACAATCATGTCACATATTGGGTTCATTAGTATTTTTGCAATATATTATTTTGTGAGACAAGTGGATGGCATGTACATTTTGGAAACAGCTGTTGAATTAGTACCATCTTGGGAATTCATTGTGCATCAGGGATAAAACAGGAACTTTCTTCCTTTGTTTCTGGAAGAAGGGGGTCTTTCAGAATATCAGTTTATAAAAACAAGATTAGAAAAATTAAAAACTAGAAGCATTTGAAATGTGGATTTACAGATGGCTGTTACACATAAGCTGGGTTGACAAAATAAGAAATGAGGAGTTGATAAGCCACCTGGGAAAGCAAAGGGAAATCATCAAAGCCATTAAAAAGCAAAAGTTAGAATATTTTGGACATGTGATGCAACACCCAGAAAAATACAGCATCCTTCACTTAATCCTCCAGGGAAAGACTGAAGGCAAACAAGGTCCAGGCACTGGGGAGAGGTTTGGTCTGAATCTCAGCAACAGGATGTGTTCTCGGGGGGGGGGGGGGTCTCTCAGAAGAACTGTCAGATTCTCTGCTGAGGGGTGTTTAACCATAGCTGTCCTGTGGGGACAGTGAAGGCCAAAACTGGGTGTGGTCAGGAAACCCGCAATTCCCCTAAAATGCCAGCAATTGCTTGCAATTGCCTCCAGACCCAAAGCAAGGAAGGCAGCCATTATTAGCTACCGTGGCTGAGCACCTGCAACAAAGCATGGAAAATCAGCGAGGTGATCGTCTGGGTGAGATAATAAGATTGCTTGAAAGTACAACATTCCTGTAAATTAAGTTTAACCTTTAACTTTTAAAGAAAGAGTGGCAGGAGATGGGGAGGGAGTGGGCATTTTAGAAAGCTCTCCCATCCTCGGGCCAGCAGTGAACAGACGAAGCCATTAGCAAGACAAAGGGAATGATAAATCTTGAGAACTGCTTAAGTGTTAGAAAACAAATTGGAATCTTTTGGTTTTTGACTTTTACTCTGCACTTTTGATTCTCTCGATAACTTTTGACAATCTCTATGATTTGTTTTCAAAGCCGTGAATTTAAAATATAAATATGATGAATTAATTGTCTGCATTGCCACCTAGCAGTAAATAAAAGTTGGGGGAATAAAGTTGGCTGGGAAAAAAAAACATGGCTAAGAAGGATTGACCTTGAGCTATTGCTGATAATTCTGAACTGATGATAAAGTCTCTCTAGAAAAAAGAAATTAAGACCAGCTGTGTAAACATGGTGTTGTGCTCTCCTGCTACATTATAATAGGCTGCTGTGAATGCCTTTCTGACAGCACTTTTCCCCCCCTTTTATACCAGAAGAAGACATCAAGGTGTGTAACACTAAAGGAGGACAACTATTATAAGGTGAGAAAACAAATAGAAATAGATCTGGAAATGTGGAAAAACATATCATTGATGGGAAAAACCTATCATTGATGGGAAGAATAGCAGTAGTAAAGATGAATATATTACCAAGATTGCTATACCTATTCCAAACAATACCAATAAAATTAGAGAAAAAATACTTTGAAAGTAAAAATAGTGGGGAAATATATATGGCAGGGCGAAAAGCAAGAATTAATATAAAAATGTTGCAAGATGCAAGAGTTTGAGGTGGATTTGGATTACCAAACTGGGAATTGTATTATCAAGCAGTGGGACTAGCTTGGATGAAAGAATTGATCTTATTGAGAAATACAAGATTATGGACATTGGAGGGTCATGATTTACAACAGGGTTGGCATGCTTTTTTTGTGGTATGGTAAAAGTAAGGCATATGACTATTTTCAAAGACATTATGTAAGGAATGGATTGTTAACAATATGGGAAAGAGTGAAAGGGAAACGCTATTAAGAAATACCCATGTGGCTTTCAACTATGGAAGCATTGACACATCCAAATATTAGTAGCATGAAAAATATTATTAGATACAAAGATATCTTAACAGAAAGGGGAGAACTAAAACAAAAAGAAGAATTAGAAAAACAAGGGATTGATATAGGATATTTTTCACAATTGCAAATATAATCAAGATACGAAAAAGATAAAAGGGAATATGGTTTTAACTTAGGAAGTTCGGAGTTGGATAAAATGCTGTACTTATGGGAATGGAAGAAAGACTAATTAAGAAACTATATAGCTACCTATTAAGAACTAGGCTAGAAAAAGAAGTGGTTAAAGATATGTTAACTTGGGCAAAGAATTTTGGCCACATGATTGAGCTAGAAAAGTGGCAACAACTATGGGAAAGGAATTATAAATTAACCATGTCAACAGCTTACAAAGAAAACTTATACAAAATGTTTTATAGATAGCACATGTCATCAGGAAAACTAGCAAAGATGTTTAAAGACACATCAGCGAAATGTTGGAAGTGTCAACAAGCAATAGGTTCCTATTATCATATGTGGTGGACATGTGCAAAAGCATGGTAATATTGGATTAAGATAAGAGTATGGTTAAAAGGAAATGTTACAAGAAATAGAATTTAGACCAGAGATATTTTTACTAGGCATTATCCCAGAGAAATTCAAGAAAGAGGATACTTATTTGATTATACATATAACGATGGACAGGAGGCTTATCACCTGGCAGGCAGAGGATCCATCGGCCTCTTGCCAGCTGCCTGCCATGGCTTATGCCCAGGCGCCCCTCGCTGACCACCTGCAATTATCTGCCTGCAATTGTCTGCCCGCCTGACATCTTGCTATCTATAATTGTTCCCAGCTGACTATTGGTGCTTACCTGCCAGATTACCCCCATCATCTCTCACCCTGCCATCTTAATTATCATCAATTATTTATCACAGACTATCTGCCTGTTACCGCCCACCATGGACCGCATCCTCGCCTCCACCCATCACCCATCATCCATCTACCATCCAACCACCTGACCAGCTTACTATTTTTCCACCTAGATGCAACCATGGACATTGCTATCCATATGGACCCCTGGCTTACTGACTTTCTTAACATCGGCAGCACCCTGACCCTGTTATAGCTCTTTTCACCATATATTCGAGGTCAGACTTGCTCCTACTGCGGGAGTCCCCCCTCTCGCAGGTATGGCCCTTTGCCCTCTCAAGGGCCCACCTTGATGACGGATTCGTTAACCCAGAGAGGTGGAGGAAGCGTAGACTTAGGTTTTTTTTTAACAAAGTGTTTTTTATCTTTTTTAGGGGGCTCCAGGGTGGATGGGAGGGTCAATCAGGCCAGGAGGGGGACCAGTGCCAGGCGAACAAGTGAGGTCAGGAGGGAAGTGAGCGGAGTAGGGGGGGGAAGGAGAATGACACTCCAATAGAGGGTTGCTCTATTCCAACGGTCGTGGGGAGGGGTGGGTGCAAGGATGGAAGAAGATCTCGTAATTGGTTGGGAGACCGTGGATGTTGGACACGCCCGGTCGCTTGTACCAACCCCCGCAGTCTAGGTGGCCAGGACCTACAGAGCCAGGGCCTGAGGCTGATGCTTTGCAATGCAAGATCCGTTGTCAACAAGGCCCCCCTCATCAATGAGTTGATCTCGGAGGGGGAGGTGGACCTTGCAGGGATAACGGAGACCTGGTTGGGCCATGAGGGGGGCTTACCCCTCATGGAAATGTGCCCACCAGGCTACCGAGCATTCCATCAGCCGCGGGCCCTGGGTAGGGGTGGTGGGGTAGCGGTGATTATATGGGAGTGTCTGGAACCGAGAGAGTTCACTGTGCCACAGATATCCGGGTGTGAGTCCCTTGGTGTGAAATGGGGCCCAGGGAGGCAGTGGGGCTTGCTGATTGTATACTTGGCTCCTCACTATGCATCAGCAGCCCTGCCCGAGCTCCTTGAGCTGATCTTAGAGACGGCGGTTGAGACCCCCAAACTTCTGGTTATGGGGGACTTCAACCTGCCGTCAACGGGGGAAGCGTCCGAGGTGGCTCGGGATTTCATGGCTTCCATGACAGCCATGGACCTGACCCAATTAATTCAGGGCCCCGCACACGAGGGTGGTCACACGCTGGACCTTGTTTTTGTATCTGGACAGTGGACGAGTGATCTGGGAATAGGGGATTTGGTTGTCACTCCCCTGTCATGGTCAGATCACTCATCTCTTCGGCTCGACTTCCCTGGCGCTACCCTCTGCCGCGGGGAGGCGGAACCAGATTGTCCAAGATGGTTCCGCCCCAGGCGCCTGATGGAACCGGATAGGTTCCAGACGGAGCTTGGGCCACTTCCTGTAGCCCTGACCCGCTCCCGGACGGAGGACCTAGTGGCTGCCTGGAATAGGGTGGCTGCTGGGGCCTTGGACCGGGTTGCGCCTTTGTGGCCTCTCCTGTGGCAACGAACCACCCTGGCTCCTTGGTTTACCGAGGACCTAAGGGTGATGAAATGCCACAAGAGACGCCTAGAGAGCAGGTGGAGGTCCTCACACTCCGAATCTGACCGAACACAGGTAAGAGCCTACTTACGGACCTACCTTGTGGCACTAAGAGTGGCCAAATGCAGACATTATGCCGCTCTTATTGCATCCACTGATAACCGCCCTGCCGCCCTGTTTCGGGTGATCCACTCCCTCCTATCCCAGAGGCCGCGGGAAGCCCCTTTGCAGGGCAGAGCAGAGGAGTATGGGGAATATCTGCAGGACAAAATCGCTCAGATCCGGAGTGGATGGGCCCCTTTCAGTGGACCAGGGGAGACGTCAGAAGCGAGTCTTGAGGGACCACACTGGGAGGAGTTTGACTCTGTTGCCCCCGAGGATTTAGACAGGTTCCGTGGGCGGCTGCGAGCCACTACATGTTTATTGGACCCGTGCCCCTCCTGGCTTGTACTGGCATCCTGGGAGGTTACACGAGGCTGGCTCCTGGGTCTAGTGAACGCTTCATTGGGCGAGGGGTCCTTACTGGCCGCCTTGAAAGAGGCGGTGGTGAGGCCTTTACTCAAGAAGCCTTCCCTGGACCCGACGGAGCTAGCTAATTATCGTCCCGTCTCCAACCTTCCCTTTTTAGCGAAGGTTGTAGAGAGTGTGGTGGCACAGCAATTCCCATGGCACCTGGAGGAATCTGATTATCTAGACCCGCGCCAGTCCAGTTTCCGACCCGGTCACAGCACGGAGACGGCCTTGGTCGCGTTGGTTGATGATCTCTGGAGGGCCAGAGATAGGGGTTGTTCCTCTATCCTGGTCCTATTAGACCTATCAGTGGCTTTTGATACCATCGACCATGGTATCCTATTGCGCCGGCTGGAGGGGATGGGAGTAAGGGGCACCATTTTATGGTGGTTCGGCTCCTACCTCTCCGACCAGATGCAATGTGTGTTGGCAGGGGAGCAGAGGTCGACCCTGAGGTCGCTCACTTGTGGGGTACCGCAGGGGTCGGTCCTCTCGCCCCTTCTGTTCAACACATATGTGAAGCCGCTGGTTGAGATCATCCGTGGTTTTGGGGTCGGATACCACCTGTACGCTGATGATACACAGCTGTACATTTCCACCCCAAACCACCCCAACGAGGCTTTCGAAATGATGTCCCGGTGCTTGGAAGCCGTTCGGGTCTGGATGGGGGACAACAGACTCAGGCTCAACCCCTCCAAGACAGAGTGGCTGTGGCTACCGGCGCCTCGGTTCCACCAGTGGACTCCATCACTGGCCATAGTGGGCGAGCAACTGCCCCCTGTGGAATGGGCGCGCAATTTGGGTGTCCTCCTAGATGCCCGGCTGTCGATGGATGACCATGTGGCAGCCGTGGCGAGGGGGGCGTTCCACCAGGTTCGCCTGGTGCGCCAATTGCACCCCCTATTGGACCAGGACGCCCTACGCACAGTCACTCATGCGCTGGTGACGTCCCGTCTGGACTACTGCAACGCTCTCTACATGGGGCTCCCCTTGAGATGCACCCGAAGACTACAGCTAGTTCAGAATGCGGCTGCGCGGGCTATCATGGGGAGTACCAGGTACTCCCACATAACACCTCTCCTGCGCGAGCTGCACTGGCTGCCTGTGGTCTTTGGGGGGCGTTTCAAGGTGTTGATTACCATCTTCAAAGCGCTCCATGGCACAGGACCTAGTTACCTGCGGGATCGCATCCTACCTCATACATCCCTGCGACCAATTCGCTCCCACAGGGAGGGAGTCCTCCGGGTGCCGTCCACTAAGCAATGCCAACGGGCGGCGCCCAGGAGTAGAGCCTTCTCTGTGATGGGCCCAACCCTCTGGAATGACCTCCCCCCCGATATCAGAACTACTACCGACCTCCACTCCTTCCGACAGAAACTCAAGACCCACCTGTTCCAATTAGCTGGCCTGGCCCATTTATAGTCCCATTGTATACCTCCTGGCAAACATTTTATCCCGGGATAGTTTTTAGGGGTAGTTTTTAATGCATTTTTAAATTTTTTAAATTTTTAAATTTTAAATTTGAACTTTAACTATTATTGTACAGTAAATTATATGTTACCTCCTCCAGCCACACCTATACCTATTTTATATTTATATCTATGTATATTATTGTATTTTAAATATGACTGTACATCGCCCCGAGTCCCTTCTGGGGGAGGGCGCAGTTTAGAAATCAAATAAAAGTTAAAGTTAAAAGTTACAGCAGTGAGAATGGTATTTGCCCCAAATTGGAAATTAAATAAGCTACCAATAGACATAGAGATAATAAAAAAGATATTAGATTGTGCAGAGATGAATACGTTGACAATGAAAATAAAGGATAAAGAGGAATCGGAGTACTTCAAGACATGGGGAAGATTTTATGATTGGCTAGAGAAATGAAACTAGAAAAGAAAATAGGGAGAAGATATAGAATCCAGACGATGCACTATTAAATGGAAAAGGGTTTTTCATGCAGCTGTTGACAAAAATAGTATTGGCAACATGATCGCCAACCAGAGGTGGGTTGCTACCAGTTCGGCCCACAAGGACTATCAATAGATACAAACTAAACTGGTAGTGGTGGTGGTGGGAGGCTCTGCCCACCCGCCCGGACGCTTCTGTGCATGCGCAGAAGCTTCACGCAAGTGCAGGAGCGCACATGGGAGCATATTTGAACCAGTGGAATACCTCTGTCGCCAACGTCCGATGACGGATATGGCACAAGAAGAAGAAGAAAAGCAAGATTGTCCCTGATAGTAAAGTCACTCATTTTTTACTTGACACAGATGTATTTTTAGATGTTAAAAGCTTACTTCTGAGTGCATTAATCAGTTCTCTCTATGTAATTTCATCTTAATTGTAGCTTTTTACTACACAACAAATCCCTTTAATGCAAGCTAATTGTTTCATCAATATTTTTTTAAAAAGAGGTAGGGTTAACTCATTCTGCCTCAATTCACATAATTATACTGTTCCTGAATTGTGGTGGCCTCTTTTTTTTTCAATGCCAGGAAATATATGCATAATCTAGGATATTTCACAACTGTACATATGAGTAAATTTAAGATTATGCATAGCAGAGTTTATCCTATGATACTATATGCTATATTTAAATTATAGATATAAATAAACATTTTGTCCACTTAACTTTTCTATGAGACTGCTTAGGAATCAGGTCAATAATGTGCATTTTAGGTAACAACTGTGAACATCAACTTTATTGTGGCTGCATGTATCACTGTGGGAGAATTGCATTATTGAAGGGCAATTTTAGTGTTTTAACAAGAATCAACATGTACAGAGAACCGAGACATGTAGCATTGTAATTCAGAAAGTTGTGAGTTGAAATAGAAAAAAAAAAAACCTTGGCTTTAGAGTGCATTAAAAAAGTAAATTAAAGCAACATGAACAAAACATACTGTGAATGTTTGGAGTAACTTGATTATTGCTAGTTGATTGAGAAGGAAACTTAAGTGCTGTGAATGGACACAGTGGGTTAAGAGAAAATATCTGAGAGCATAGAGCAAAGGAATACCACCCAATACTGAGAACAACCCTTGGGCAAGTTTTATCACTTTAGATCAGTGTTTCTCAAACTTGGTGACTTTAAGTCCTGTGGACTTCAACTCCCAGAATCCCCCAGCCAGCTCTGCTGGCTGGGGGATTCTGGGAGTTGAAGTCCACAGGACTTAAAGTCACCAAGTTTGAGAAACACTGCTTTAGATGAATAGCGTTATTTTATGCCTTACTACTCAGAAGTAAATGTCATGAAGTAAATTGAGTACTGAATTTACATGTGCATAGATTTTTAACCATTCTAGAGAAAAATCTTAAAGGTTGAAGTATGGAATTTCCAAGTGAAAACAGAATTGGTGACACCATTTTTTTTTTACAGAAACAACCACAAATAAATAAACAAATCTATCCATCAATTTGAGGCCATTCTGGACAGCTTGAAGGGACGGGTAATTGAAAGGGGGAAACTAACTAACCCCAAGTTAGCTCACAAAGACATATTCCTAATACCTACTTCTCCAAATGAGAAATTGGGTGGGGAAAAATATTGCCCCATTCTTCCTAGAAGTGTCACTACAGACACCCTATAGATGTGGCACTGGATATTTTTGTTATATCTGAAAAAATATGGATGACCACTTAGGGCCCTCAGGATGGAACAATATTATTTAGCTATAAAGACACATCATAGTATACACAGAATTTGAATATAAAAATTCAAAACTAAATTACCACAGATACAAACTAAGCTCATAAATCCTTATTACCCTTACTATTTACCCAACCAGATCTACTTATGTGTCTTTCAATTACATTATTATGTTCAAAAAGGAGGGCACTTAATATGCAATATTTGCATTCAGATCACACATAAACATGTTCTAAGATATGGGTCACAGTGAACCATTTCTCTTGGATCTGGGGCAAATTGTTCGAGCCAATGTGTCATGGCAAACGTGCTGGGGCCAACTTGTTGTGAGACAACTGAGCATAACCGATTTACCACGGAACAACTTGCCATGGGACAAGAGTTACGCTAATATCGCAGAAATGGTGGAATGGAATCATTAAAGAAAGGATGCCAAAGGAGGGATAAAATGAAATGTAAGTGACAAAAAATAAAATATTTTAAAAATTATTTTATATAATTAAATTGAATTATTGAATTGCCCTGTGGGGAGTCAGCCGAGGCAAGTTGTCTTGCGGTGAGTTATCTATGGTAAATTGGCCATGGTGAGTTGTATCATTCCGATTTCTCTTACACATTGCATAATAATCTCTTACACATTGCATAATAAGATAATGATCTAATTCTGTGATATACTACTGGCACTCAGATAATATGTGTCCTGTATGCTTAGCCTCTGGAACACCACAAATATATGTACATTCACAATAGTAGCCTCAATTAAACCTTCCCTATATAAAAGTTGTAGCTAGTGGCTCACTCTTCTAAAATATTTGGACATTTTGGTCATTAAACATTTTTCAATTTGAAAAATACTTTTTGTAACAGTTCATTCATCTTAGTATACCAGCCTGATAGTAGTTTGGAGTTATATAAAAATTGTAGGCCAAGATTAAGCATGTTGTCCCAATACTCAGTTACTAATGTATTGTGTTAGTTGTTCTGTCCAGGAGGAATCTAACTGAAGCTTAGTTTGTTCTATAAAACACTCCTGGAATTCAACCTATTTCCATAGAAGAATTCTTTTTTTGTTTTACAAAAAAGCATTTTAACATAGCATTTTATTAAAATGTACCATTGTACTCTACTTCCATATCATCTTTTGTCTTATTCTACATTACTTTCACCTTTATATTCTGACCTTGGCTGTTCAAGTGGAAGATAGAAATTTTAAGCAAATAAATGTAATGAAGTTCAAATATAAAAAGATAAGGAGAAAAATTTTAAGAATAGCAATCCAGCAAAGGCATCATGGAGCAGGTTATAAATTTGCTTTGGACAACTGTGGTAGATAGAGTTATGAAATAAGAATTGATTTTCATATTTAATAGAGGTTTGTGCTATAATAATATTTTCTATTTTTTCTAGGCTACTTTGGGGTGTTTGTTCCACACTTTAACACAGTAGCAAAAACTGCTTTGGAATTTTTCAAAAGTGTCCTTCACCCCATGAAGGATATTTTTTTAACCTCATTCTCAGGAGTCGTTTGAATTTCTCTGACTGGTAGATTGAGCTTATTTTCCCCTTTAAGGTGCTAGACAGTAGCATTGTAGCTATTATTGTCTATTATACTTTTTTTAAAACCACATTGATGCCTCCAGATGCCCTCACTTTTCACTCTAGCAAAAAATGGAAAAACAACAACAGTGCAAAATATTCTTTCATGCTGATTTCACTGAGATTTTAGTTGAATTTTGGAAAACCTGGGAGATTAGTGAGAAAATTGAGCAAAGGAAGTCAGGACATATTCTTCACCTTCACATAATTAGGAAAACAGACTAGTTCAAAGAGAAATGGAAGAATTTCTAAAATAAATCCTCTTGCATTAAACCGTATGAGAATTGGGAGAAAATAATCTGTGAAGTGCAGAAGACCATGGAATAGTCTCTGTTGGCTTTGCTGTGTCATTATATTCCCCATAGCTCAGCTTCCTTGCTACCAATATATGGAAGGGAAAGCTGTAGTCAGATAACAGTGCTCTTTGTACACAAGCCGCCACAAGCTTTGTATACAAGCCGATCATCTGAACAAGGAAAATGTTCTTGCAGGTCTCCTGCTCATAGCAATAATGTTTCCATGCACGAAGGGCAAAGAACGGAACCTTCTAGTAGTAACGATGATGGTGATGGCACAAGCAAGCCTTACTTTCATGAAGAAATAATGGGATTGTATTGTAGCCCTCTGACTCATTAGAAATAATTAAAAATAGTCTTTAATCCTTGTAATTACCACTTCACATTTTAAACCATGGATTGACAACTTGGACCTGCTCTTTAAAACTACTCAGAAATTATGGTTGAATCAAAATCCTATGCCCTGCATACTTTCTACCTTTTATTACTCCAAGAAAAAAAATGCTCTTTGTGGCTTGGCAGACTGACACTCCAATCAGTACCAGGTAAACTGATTAGTGCAAACAGGAAAAACTGTTTCTGATCACATATTTTGGGGGCTGAAGTGAGAAGGTGCTATTTTTCAGGATTATCCCTGTGAAGCAGCCTTCCCGTAGAGATTAGACTAGCCCCCCCTTTAAACTTATTAAAATCATTTCAGAGATCCTGATTTATCATTTTATGACACTATCTTTAAACTTTATAGCATTCATATCTATGGTACTGTTTTGATTGCTCTAGGAGGTTTATACTATGGATATTTAAATTGGTTTATATTCCTTGTATGCTGCTGACAGTCTTTAATTATAGTAACATAGACATGTGAAAAAGAATCATGATTTTATTTATTATTTATTTATTTTTATTTTAGTTATTTCATCAAGAATGAATCAGATAACAGATATAAGTATAAACATGATTATGAGTACATGAAATGAATATGAATACAAGGATAATATTAGGACAGGGATGGTAGGCACACTGGTGCACTTATGCATGCCCCTTACAGACTCTTAGGAATGGGGTGAGGTCGACAGTAGACAGTCTAAAGTTTTGGGGGTTTGGGGAAGAAACCACAATGCCAGGTAGTGCATTCCAGGCATTGACAACTCTGTTACTGAAGTCGTATTTTCTGCAATCAAGTTTGGAGTGGTTTACCATAAGTTTGTATCTATTGTGTGCTTATTGTTATGATTGAAGCTGAAGTACTCATTGACAGATAGGACATTGGAGCAGATAATTTTATGCACTACACTTAGGTCGTATCGAAGACAGTAAAGTTCTAAGTTGTCTAAGCCCAAAATTTCAAGTCTGGTAGAATAAGGTATTCTATTGCAAGCAGGAGAATGGAGGACTCTTCTCATGAAATATCCCTGGACTTATTCTACTATATTAATGTCTGATATGCATTGCAGGTTCCAGACAGATGAGCTATATTCAAGAATTAGTCTAGCAAAAGTTTTGTATGCCCTAGTTTGCAGTTCAATATTACCAGAGAAGAAGTTTTGCAAGATTAGCTTAACAACTTTTTGCCAGTGCTGTTACAGAGAGCTCTGGAACTTACATCATTTGAGATGAGTAAACTAAGGTACTTGACAGAGTAGGGGTTGTCTATGAGGTCATATCCACCCAGCTTGTATTTTGTGTTCTGATATTTTTTTGACCAATGATTGGCAGGGAGCTACAATCCCCCCCCCAACATCTAAGGGCCATAGGGAATTGAGAAAAAAATGGCTCCTTTTCTCATTTTGGATGAAGGATTTTTTTAAAAAAGACAAAATATGTGTGTAAAGACAGGGAGAAGCTATTAAACTTTCAGTCCTTCAGATCCATGTCTGAACATCTATAAACAGTAATGCTGTAATGCTATCTTTCTGGAGCTTAGACTAACATTTTGATAATTCCAGTCCCTTCATGACCAGAACTCAAAATTGAGAGCTATGGTTGCTGTGATTTATTCATTGAAATGGATAGGTATTATGATTATCTACTAATTATTAACAGTGAGAAAATAAATGGCTAAATATAACCGATTTTCTCCAGTTTCATTGGCAAACTCATCTGCCAAGGTCTAATTCAGGAATCCATGAACACACTTCTAGAAATCAAGCTCCATCACTATCAAATACAATCAGAGTAAATGTAGGTTTTAACCTCATTTTATCGATCACACTCTCTTGGCAATTGGTCACGCTCTCTTTGTAAAAATCCCTTTGACTGTAGATCGGATTTAAAGAGATGATCTATATGGAGTTTTGTTTCCTAAGGCAATCTATAACCTTGAAATATTGTCCAGTCAGCCATACGACTTCAATTATTGTTTTAGGATTTTATTTCTTACTTCATATTTTCCTTTAAAAATATATTGAAAAATTTGATTGCAATAATAAAAGCAAACACAATCTAAAGTCAGAGATAGATAAAGAAAGAATAAAAAGTACAGGTAGTCCTTGACTTACAATAGTTTGTTTAGTGCCCGTTGAAAGTTACAATGGCACTGAAAAGAGTAACTTATGACCATTTTTCCAGCATCCCCCTGATCATGTCATCAAAATTCAGACACTTGGAAACTTGTTCATATTTATGACTATTCTACATCTCAAGATCATGTGATCACTTTTTGAGACTTTCTCACAAGCAAAGCCAATGGGGAAGCCGGATTCACTTAACAACCAATAATGTATCTGCTGCAGTGATTCATTTAACAACTAAAGCAAGAAAGGTCATCAAATGGGGCAAAATTCACTTAACAAATATCTCACTTAACAACATAAATTTTGGATTCAATTGTGGTCGTAAATTGAGGACTTACTGTAGGAGAAAATAAAAAGTAAAAAGAAGATGAAGGAAAAACAAATAAATATTTAAAGAAGTGACTTCTTATCTTCATCCATAAGAGATAAGTCAAGATAAGATAAGATAAGATAAAATACTATTTAATGTGATATAAGATATTAAATGATATAATATATAAAATAGATATGAGATAGATATAAGATATGATAGATATAAGATAATCTTTATTGTCTCTTTTCTGTGTGCACAATGGCACACTTTAAAATGAAATTCTGAAGCCCACTCTCAAAAGAATACACACACACATCACAGTCCATTATGAATATATATTAAATAAGTTTAATAATTCTTCATCCTTTGTAAAGTTACAAATATATCTTCTTCCCATAACCCATCACATATCTAAATGCAAATCCATAATTATTTCACATTTCAAGAGCATAATCATTCTGGTTCTGCTTCCAGGTATTTGTAATTTTAAATAATCAAATGTAGGGTTTTAGTTTCCAAGAACTGTTACGTTGGACAATAGATAATGAGGAAAAAATACATAAACTGGAGATGCTGAAGGGAAATAAAGGAATTCTGAAATGTGCAGCCATTTGTCAAGTTATCACTTGCCAAAAACCAAATGAAGAGGCTTCTTTATTTAAGCAAGTGTTCTGTAGGGAGAATGAGGCAGACAGGAACTGAAGTAAGGCAGGTTGAAGCTAACACAACTTTTATTAACAGTATAACACAGCAAAATTTAAGGCAAACCTCGACCCGGCAAACAGCAGCATTTGACAGCTGACAACCCTTTTTATACTAGAGCTGTCAGACGCTGAACCAATAGAATGGCTGCATTCTCCCACCAGCTGGCTGCTCACGTCTCAACCAATCAGGGGCTGGCAATGACAGTCAATGGCATTGTAGCCTCGAGGACGTAACACCCCTCTCCTCCCAGTTAGCACATGTGTAGACAGCCAAATATGCCGGCTGGCATTGGCTCCACTCAGATCGCCTTAGTTCAGGGGTAGTGGCCAAAGGAGGAGCTGCTGGTGGAGAGTCCTGTGGAACATCAGGAGACTGTGCATCTGAGTTGGTGGGAAACCTGACCGCCACGGGACTGACCGGATTCTCAGGTAAGCCTGGCAACAAAAACACATCAGTGCGGGGTGTTGCGTGCAGCTCTGTCTGCGCTGAAGCAGCCTCTGTCGATATTAGTTCCCCGGGGCAGAATTGGGCCTGCACCGGGTGTTGGTCTGCTGCACTGGTGGCTTGCTGTCTGAGCTGGTTGATGTGTCGGTGCCACATTCACCCCTCACTGAACTGGACCTTATAAGAGTAGGGTCCAGTTAGTTGCATGATTTGTCCGGGAAGCCACCTTGGTTTCGCCCCATAGTTTTGGGCATAGACTGGGTCTCCCGCATTAAAGGCCCATGTGGAGTTGCCTACGAGGGGGCTTTTCTCTGCTGCATAACCGGGTATAGCCGGTCCAGTGTTGTCCGGAGCTGACGACCCATAGGCCGTTCTGTGAGACTTTGCTTGGTGACTGGGCACGGGGTTGTATGCTATGCCAGGAGGTATTGGGACAGTTTGCCATGCCAATTCCCTGGCCCCAGGCGGCCCAATGCCTCCTTAGCCGACCAGACGGTTCGTTCTGCCAGGCCATTTCCGGTCAGGTGGAATGGGGCCTTCGGGGCGTGTCTTATGCCATGCTGGTCTAAAAACATCTGGAAGGGTGCCGACATGAACTGGGGCCCATTGTCAGTCACCAGCACGTCAGGCAACCCATGGGTTGCGAATAGCCTCCCCAGCACACTAATTATGGCCTCCTAAGTGGTGGAGGACCAAGAAGTTCTGCCCTAAGAACGGGCCAGAGAAATCCAAATGGACTCATGCCCATGGAGCCAGGGGCATGTCCCATTGCCTGATGGGCACAGAAGGGGGAGCCGGTCTAGATTGCTGGCACTGCTGGCAGGTGGCTACCCAGTTTTCTATTTCCTGATCAATCTTTCGCCACCACACGTAGCTTCGGCCCAAAGCTTTCATGCGCACAATGCCTGGGTGTGCAGGCAACTTAAAATTGGCGACCTAAGCTTTGGTGGAGCTACCACCTTACTGCCCCATAACAGGCACCCATTAAGCTCGTGCCACCATATATAATAGAAACTCAGGATCTACTGGCCCCTGTGGCTACCCCCTACGCACCCAGTCCAAAACTTGGGCCAATATGGGGTCTGTGGCAGAGAGCTTGGCAATATCCCGGGCGGATACTGGCATGGCCAACTCTTCAATTAAGAGGACTGAAACTGTAGGAGCAGGGTCCAAAACAGGCACTGGCAGAGGGCAGCGACTGAGGGCATCAGCGTGCCCCAAGTTTTTTCCTGGCCTATATTGTAACTGATAATTATACACCGCTAGAAAGACTGTCCATCTGGACATTCTTGGAGATAAAATCTGAGGAGTCTGGCGATGCCCCGCCAGAGGGGTTTATGGTCAGCTACTAAGTGAAAAAAAGACCATAAACGTAATCGTAAAATCGCTTTACCCCTGCTACAGCAGCTAGGGCCTCCTTATTCAGCTGCTGAGAGCGTGCGTGAATAATAGGCAATTGGGGCTTCTGAACCATTAGGTAGAATGTGACTCAGAATGGTCCCAATGCCATAAGGTGATGCATCACACACCAAAGTTAATGGGGGGGGATCACTGTATTGCACTAATAAAGATTTGGATGTAAGGACATCCTTAACTGCCCTAAAGGGTTGGGCTTCCTTACACCCCCAATGCCAGGGCAGCTTGGAGTCCAGGAGCCTATGAAGAGGGTCTGCCAAAGACACCTTATGGGGTAAAAAAATGGAGTAAAAATTAAGTAGCCCCGGAAAGGCTTGCAGTTCAGCCTTAAAGGAGGGTGTGGGGGCTTTCTTAATTGCCTCTACCTTTGACGGAGTAGGGTGGATGCCTTTGGAATCAACTAGATACCCCCAAAATTCTACACTGGGGACCTCTTTCCTACACTTTTCTTGTTTGAGTTTCAGCCTCGCTTGGCAGAAACGGGTCAGGACTGCTCTTTATTTATCGACAAACTCGGCTTGGTCCAAAGCGGATATAATCATGTCATTGAAATAGGGTACCAACCCTAGCAGCCCCTGGAGCATCCGCTCCATTAGGCTCTGGAAAATACCCAGAGCTACACTGACCCCAAATTGCAAGTGTTTACATTTGAAAGATCCCTGGTGCGTTACAATGGTTTGAGCCATGGCAGTGGCTTCATCCACTGGGAGTTGCTGGTATGTTTGTGCCAAGTCTAACTTGGCAAAAATGTTTCCCTGGCCCAAGGAATGGAGCAGATGTTGAACTACTGGCATTGGGTAAGGGTTGGCTTGCAACCCTTTATTAATGGTGCATTTAAAATCCCCGCAAATTCTAATACTACCATCCTGCTTAATAGGTATTACTATGGGGGTCTCCCAGGGAGAGTGGTCTACTGCTTCGAGCACTCCTTGTGCTATTAATTTATCTAGCTCTAAATCAACTTTGGGCCAAAGAGCAAAAGACACTCTCCTGGGTTTTAGATATATTGGTGCCACCTGGGGGTCCAAGTTAAAAGAAATGGGGGTCCCATTATATTTACCAAGCTTGTTATCAAATATATCCGCAAACTCGCTGGCCAGCACGGCAAAGGAATCTGGAACAATGGAGTGGATGCCGGAGACGTTGAGCCCCAATGTGGAGAACCAGTCAAGCCCCAGGAGGCTGGGCAGATGACCATCTACAATAATGAGGGGAGAGGCCCTTGCAAGTTATTGCTGGCTATGGTGAATGTTCCGCAACCCACAATGGGTATTGGCTGTCCTTGATAGTCTCTGAGGCGAAGTGGGCATGCCGAAACAAGGTCTCTGCAAGATGTTTTATTTACATACAATTTAAACCTTGTCAGCAATCCAGCCTGCCGAGGTCCAGATAACACCTGGGCAGCAATCCAGCCTGCCGAGGTCCAGACAGCACCTTGGCAGCAATCTAGCCTGTCAAGATACGACACAGATTTGAGAGCGTCTCCAACTCTAATGATCAGTTGATTTCTGCAAAACAACTGTTGGAAAGTCCTTCCTTAAATAGCCTTGAGAGGAGCCTGATTACAATCACTTGAATCCAATCATCTCTTGTAAATGTGTAGCTGTTCTCTCCGTCTATCAGCTCTCTGTTGCCTGGAATCCAGAAACCACACCCTTGTCTCCTCCCCACTGCTCCAAGGCATGACATCAGGAGCACACTCCCTTTGGCTTTCACCACTGCTCCATGCCTCAGGTGCCTCCTGGTGGCCAACCAGCCTCTCTGATCCCCGCTCGGAGTCGGAACCCTGTCCAGGGTCCTCCACATCCTCCAGTGCAAGTGAGGGGGCTCAGGGTCGATATCTGCTCCCCTGCCAACACACGTTGCGCCCGGCCGGAGAGGTAGGAGCCGAACCACCGTAAAACGGTGCCCTTAACTCCCAACCCCTCCAGCCGGTGCAACAGGATACCATGGTCGATGGTATCGAAAGCCGCCGAGAGATCTAATAGGACCAGGATAGAGAAACAACCCCTATCTCTGGCCCTCCAGAGATCATCAACCAACGCGACCAAGGCCGTCTCCGTGCTGTGCCCAGGTCGGAAGCCAGACTGGCGCGGGTCTAGATAATCATTCTCCTCCAGGTGACGTGGAAACTGTTGGGCCACCACTCTCTACAACCTTCGCTAAGAAGGGAAGGTTGGAGACTGGATGATAATTAGCTAGCTCCGTTGGGTCCAGGGAAGGCTTCTTGAGTAAGGGTCTCACAACCGCCTCTTTCAAGGCGGCCGGCAGAGATCCCTCGCCCAACGAAGCATTCACTAGGCCCAGGAGCCAGTCACGTGTAACCTCCCAGGATGCCAGTACAAGCCAGGAGGGACACGGGTCCAATAAACATGTGGTAGGTCGCAGACGTCCACGTAACCTGTCCAAATCCTCGATGGCAACGGAGTCAAACTCCTCCCAGAATGGTCTCTCAAGACTCGCCTCGGGCGACTCCACTAGCCTACTGAAAGGGACCCATTCCCTCCGGATTTGAGCGACTTTATCCTGCAGATATTTCCCAAATTCCTCTGCCCTGCCCTGTAGAGGGGCTTCCCGCGGCCTCCGAGACAGAAGGGAGCGGGTCACCCAGAACAGGGTGGCAGGGCGGTTATCTGCGGACGCAATAAGAGCGGCACAATGTCGACGTTTGGCCGCTCTTAATGCCACAAGGTACGTCCTTAAGTAGGTTCGTACCTGTGCTCGGTCAAATTCGGAGCGGGAGGATCTCCAACGACTCTCTAGGCGTCTCTTGTGGCATTTCATCACCCTTAGCTCCTCGGTAAACCAAGGGGCCAGGGTGGTTCGTTGCCGCAGGAGAGGCCGCAAAGGCGCCACTCGGTCTAGGGCCCCGGCAGTCGCACTATTCCATGTGGCTACCAGGTCCTCTACCCGGAGGCGGGTCAGGTCTACAGGAGGTGGCCCAAGCTCCGTCTGGAACTTAACTGGTTCCATCAGGCGCTTGGGGCGGAACCATCTAATGCCTTCCGGCTCCACCTCCCCGCAGCGGGGGGTAGCACCAGGGAAGTCAAGTCGGAGAAGTGAGTGATCTGACCATGACAGGGGAGTGATAGTTAAATCCCCTATTCCCAGATCACTCGTCCACTGGCCAGAGACAAAAACAAGGTCCAGCGTGTGGCCTCCCTCGTGTGTAGGGCCCTGAATTAATTGAGTCAGGTCCATGGCTGTCATGGAAGCCATGAACTCCCGAACCCCCTCGGACGCTTCTCCCATCGACAGCAGGTTGAAATCCCCCATCACTAAAAGTTTGGGGGTCTCAACCGCCACCGATGCGATCAGCTCGAGGAGTTCAGGCAGGGCCGCTAATGTATAGCGAGGAGCCAGGTATACTATCAGCAAGCCCAACTGCCTCCCTGGGCCCCATCTCATGACAAGGGACTCACACCCGGATGTCTGTGGCACAGTGAACTCTCTCGGCTCTAGGTCTTCCCAGATAATCACTGCTACCCCACCACCCCTTCCCTGGGCCCGAGGCTGGTGAAATGCTCGATAACCTGGTGGGCACATTTCCACGAGGGTTAGACCTCCCTCGCGGCCCAACCAGTAAATATATGGGGAGGCTCATTTCGTTTAATTTGGACCCCCAGGTGGAACCAATCAGCCTTAAGCCTAGGAGAGTGCCATTTGCCCTATGGCCCAAAGTAGACCTTGAATTGGACAAGTTAATTGCACAGCGGGTATTAGAGGCAGTGGACCATTCTCGCTGGGAGACGCCCATAGTGATACCCATGAAACAGGGTGGGAGTATTAGAATCTGCGGAGATTTTAAATGCACCATCAATAAAGGATTGCAACCCAACCCTTACCCTGTATCAGTGGTATAGCATCTGCTCCACTCCCTGGGACGGGGAAATGTGTTTGCCAAGTTAGACTTGACACAAGCCTAACAACACCTCCTGGTAGACGAAGCCACTGCCATCGTGACCCACCGGGGAGCCTTTAAGTGCAAGAGGTTGCAGTTTGGGGTTAGCGTAGCCCCAGGCATTTTTCTGAGCCTGATGGAGCAATTGCTCCAGGGGCTGCCAGGGGTAGTACCCTATTTTGATGATGTGCTTGTATCTGCCAGGGATCAAGCCGAACTCATCGAGAAGTTAAGGGCAGTCCTGAGCCGTTTTCTCCAGGTGGGGCTAAAACTTAAGTGAGGGAAATGCAGGATAGGGGTCCCCAGCATGAAATTTTTAGGGTACCTCAAGGACGCCAAAGGCATCCACCCTACCCCGTCAAAAATTGAGGCCATCAAAAAAGCACCCACGCCCTTGTCTAAGGTGGAGCTTCAGGCTTTTCTAGGGCTTCTTAAGTTTTATGTCATATTTTTGCCCCATAAGGCTTCATTGGCAGAGCCTCTGCACAGGCTCCTGGACTCTAAGATGCCCTGGCATTGGGCTCCCGAGGAAGCCCATGCTTTTCAGGTGGTTAATGACATTCTCATGTCCCAGTCACTGCTAGTCCAATATAGTGATCGCCTCCCTTTGGTTTTGGCATACGATGCATTGCCCTATGGCATTGTGGCTGTTCTGAGCCAAGTCTTTCCTAATGGCTCGGAAACCCCAATTGCCTATTATTCCCTCACACTCTCAGCTGCGGAAAGGAACTACAGTCAGCTAGACAAAGAAGCTCTGGTTGCTGTAGCAGGGGTCAAGCGTTTTCACAACTACGTCTATGTTCATTTCTTCCAATTGGTCACTGACCACAAATCCCTCTTGGGTCTCTTGGCTGGTGACTGCCAAACCCCTCAGATTTTGTCACCTAGGATGTCCAGATGGACCATTTTCCTGGCAACATACAATTATCAACTTATCTATAGGCCAGGAAAGAATTTGGGGCATGCGGATGCCCTCAAAAGCTGCTCCTTGCCAGTGCCTGTGGCGGACCCTGCTCCTGCTGCCTCAGTCCTCCTTGTAGAGGAATTAGCCATGCCAGTATCCACGTGGGATATTGCTAGGCTATCTGCAACAGACCCTGTCCTCTCCAAAGTGTTGGACTTGGTGCGCAGGGGGTGGCCACAAGGGCCAGTTGGTCAGGAGTTCCAACCCTTTTACATATGACAGCATGAGCTGTCCATTCTCAATGGGTGCCTGCTGTGGGGAAACCGGGTAGTACCTCCCCCCAAGCTTAGGGCGCCAATTTTGAGTTTCCTGCACACTGCTCACCCGGGCATCATGCACATGAATGTGCTGGGCCGGATCTATGTGTGGTGGCCCAAAATTGATCAGGAGATAGAGCATTGGGTAGCCGCCTGTCAACAGTGTCAGCAGTCTAGACCGGCTCCCTCGTCAGTGCCCATCAGAGAGTGGGACATGCCCCAGGCTCCATGGGCACGAATCCATATGGACTTCGCTGGCCCGTTCTTAGGGCAGAATTTTTTAATTATCGTTGACACCTACTCGAAGTGGGTGGAGCTGGCACTCATGCCCTCCAGCACTTCGGAGGCCATCATTAAGGTGCTGGGGAGACTTTTTGCAACCCATGGGCTGCCTGACATGGTGGTGATGGACAACAGGCCCCAGTTCATGTTGGCACCCTTCCAGATGTTTTTAGGCCAGTATGGCATATGACATGTACTCACAGCTCCATTTCACCCAGCTGGAAATGGATTGGCAGAATGAACCATCCAGTCGGCTAAGGAGGCATTGGGCCACCTGGGGCCAGGAAATTGGCATGACAAATTGTCCCAATACCTTCTGGCGCAGCATACAACTCCATGTCCGGTTACCAACCAAAGTCCCGCAGAACGACTTACGGGTTGCCAGCTCCGGACAACTCTGGACCGGCTGCACCCCGGCTATGCCACAGAGAAAAGCCCCAACACAGGTGACTTGACTCAAACATTTAACGTGGGAGACCTTGTCTACACCCAGAACTAAGAGGCTACACCAAGGTGGCTCCCCAGACTAATAAAACAGCAACTGGACCCTACTCTTATAGTATCCAGCTCGACAATGGGCGAGAGTGGCTCCGGCACATCAATCAGCTTTGTCGGAGACCTCCCAGTGCAACAGATCAACAACCAGGACAGGCCCAATCCTGCCCTGGTGAACTAACACCATTAGAAGCCGCTTCTGCACCCTTCTCCAATGCGTTCTCATCACCTGCCCTACCTGGTAGTCCAGTTGGTCCAGCAGAGGTCACTCTTCCCGCCATCTCGGCCGCTTAGTCTCCGGCAGTTCTGCAGGCCCAGCCAGCAGAGACTCCTCCTCTGACTGCCACCCCTGAACTGAGACGATCAGGGCAGAGCCCTTGCGGTCTGGCGTACTTGGTGGACTACGCATGTGCCAACTGGGAGGAAAGGGGTGTTAAGTACTGAAGTTCCCTGCCATTGACTTACATTGCTAGTCCCTGATTGGCTAAGATGCGAGCAGCCTGCCGGCAGGGGGAATCTAGCTATCTGATTGGCTAAGCATCTGACAACTCTAGTATAAAAGAGCTGTCAGCTGCCATTTGCTTCGCTGTTTGCCGGTTTGAGGTTTGCCTTACATTTGAGCTGTTTTGTCATTGTTAATAAAGGTTGTGTTAGTTTCAACCTGCCTTGCCTAAGTCCCTGTCTGCCTCATTCTCCCTACAGAACACTTTTACTTCAACTGCAATAACACAAGGGCTATCAATAGATACAAACTAAATCCGTTCTAATCTGGATTGCAGGAAAAACAATTTCATCAATAGAGTAGTAAATGTTTGGAACACCCTACCTGATCCTGTTGTTAGTTCCTCTAACCCCCATACTTTTAACCTTTAACTGTCTACCTTGGACCTTACATGTTTCTTAAGAGGTCCCTAAGGGGGCGTGCATAAGTGCACCAGCGTGCCTACCATCCCTGTCCTACTGTCCCCATTTATATGTACTCCTTTTATGTGCTTATGGTTTTGCTTATTTATATCCATTTATTTACACCATTTTTTCATGTGTTTTCATACTTGTTTCCTTGTATTTGTTGATGAACGAACGAACAAATAAATAAATATCAAGAGAAGCCAATGTAGGTAAAGTCTATTTATATACTATGGGAGACAACAATGTGATGGATTATATTCCATCAAAAAGTCGAGATTCTGTCAGTCATTCAGGTCATGGTTGTCCCAAACGTGCTTTTTGACAACTAGACTTTGTTTTTTCTTTGAAGCCATTTCGCTTCCCATCCAAGAAGTTTCTTCATCTCTGACTGGATGATGGGGAATGGAAGGGTTTATATTCCATGCAGATGTCATTTGCAACCTTTTAGGGGGGCTCTGAAGCACTTGTAGGTTTATCTGTGTCCTCAGAATCACCTGTGTAGTGCTCCTGGTTCCTGTAGTTTGCAATTTTTTCTTCTTCTGGAAATCCATTCTTACTCCCACACCATTCAAAGGATGTTCATCCCAAATTGCATAGATAAAAAACTGTAGAGATTCTCAGCCATCCAAGTCATGGTTATCCCAAAGGTGCTTTTTCAGGAGGCAACTGGACTTTCTTTATTTTTTTCTTTGAAGACTTATCAAGTTGGATTTGACTCTCAGCAATAAGTAGATTTTCTCCATGATAAGCTGCCTCTAACCTGGTTCCTCATGTTTTCCAATGCCTCTACTTTGTTGCTGGTCATGCTTTTTTGCTGTTCCCCTTTATCTTTATCAACATTACAGCCTTCTCCAGAGAACTGGGTCTTCTCATATTGTGTCCAAAGTATGATAATTTGTGCAGTGAGCCTGATAATTTGCGCTTGAACTTTAAATTGATTTGATTTGTTTGCAAAGAAGAGCAACAAAGATGATTAGGGGACTAGAGACTAAAACATATGAAGAACAGTTGCAGGAATTGGGTATGTCTAGTTTAATGAAAAGAAGGACTAGAGGAGACATGCAAGCAGTGTTTCAATATCTCAGGGCTGCCACAGAGAAGAGGGAGTCAAGCTGTTCTCCAAGGCACTTGAAGGTAAAACAAGAAGCAATGGGTGGAAACTAATCAAGGAGAGAAACAACTTAGAACTAAGGAGAAATTTCCTGACAGAACAATTAATCAGTGGAACAACTTGCCTCCAGAAGTTGTGAATGCTCCAACACTGAAAGTTTTTAAAGAAGATGTTGGATAACCATTTGTCTGAAATGGTGCGGGGTTTCCTGCCTAAGCAGGGGTTGGACTAGAAGACCTCCAATGTCCAACTCTGTTATTCTATTCTATTCTATTCTATTCTATTCTATTCTATTCTATTCTATTCTATTCTATTCTATTCTATTCTATTCTATTCTATGATGATTCATTTACATATATTCTTGGCTGTCCATGGTATTCTGACATGTTTTTTTCCAACACCAAATTTCAAAAGCATCAATAACCATTCCATCCTGCCTTTTCCAAGCCCAACTTTTGCTTATATAGTGTGTCATAATATACAACATACAGATCCCCAAATACTTGGGTGACTCCAAGAGGTCATTCAAAAGTTGTTGTAAAACTGTAATTTTAATTAATTATGATAAAAAGAGAAATCATTTAATGTAAGAGAAATAACTGTTTTAACAACTTTTAATCCATTAATTAGATTTAGAGTACATTTGATTGTCACAAAAAAAAAATAATAAGATACTGAGGATTTTTAATGAGGAATTGCAATTTCTTCCTATAGATCCTGAGGAATCACTGTTAGATAATAGTGAGTTTGATAGATTAAAAAAGGAAGAAAGTTTCTGATGATCATTCAAGATTTAAAGGAGAATTCCTTGCAGGTCCTGTTAACTAAGAACATTCCATATGGATGGTTTGAGTAATTTGAAAATAGATTTAGAACTCTATCAAGCCAACAATGTTGGACAGCTAAGCTGATTTATTTCCAGCTTGGTACTTGTATTATTAAAACAATGTCAAAGAACTCCCCTCCCCCCTCCACACACACATAGACATACATACAACCAAGATACTTTGGTTCTCTTTCCACATTGAAGGAAATTGTTGCCACATTCCTCTTCCTCTAGGTTCTGTAAGAGTAGGTACAGTTTCATCACTCCCTGATAGAAACATGAACAAAATGGTTGGAAAACATCCAGTTTGGCTGCCTTTAATGGAGAGCAACCACTGTGCAAAAGCTGGTTTCCCATTTTTCCTTTTATGGAGTTGAGTGATAGGCTTTGTTATGAAACACTTTGGGGGGGGGGACTTCTTGTTCAAGTTGGCAGAAGTGAAGAAAATCATGGATAGCTTTTAGCCTGTTTTGAAGAATTTGGGGAAGTGGAGCAGTGATGGTTTGAAAGTGTCTTAACATTAAAAACTATTACTTTCCCTTTCAAAAGGTTAAACTGCTGAAGTTGGATATTAGTGCAACGTCTTTGTTCCACAAGTAAGCCATGAGTGTTCTGCCAGAGAACATTCCATTTTATTGTAAGTATAACTTATGACTTTGGTCCTAGCTCCAACCATTTAAGTCACTGTAGCTTTTTAAAAATATATTTATAAGACAAAATGCCAGTAGGTGGCTCCATCATTCTTGGATTGTCCAGATTGCAGCCAAGTGACATTTTGACAGCATTGCTTTTTGGTGAATGGATTTAATTTGATTGCACCAATTACAGGAATAAACTTTATGCAGACATGCTGAAATAGGACACTACAATTTGTTATGCTGCTCTCAGTAGGGGCTGTCTGTCCCTCAGATTGACCTTGATGACTTCCTGATAAATGTGCTAAAAAGCCATCAGCGCAGCCTTATATGCATGAACTTTGTAGGCAATTTGTTGCTACAGAATGTTCCTCGAATCCATGCAAATCAGCATTTTGCCTCCCCCCTGTCTTTGTAAGCAATTTCATATCTTCTGTAATCAGTTACTTATCACGAAGATGCTACACAGTGTTAAATTAAGCATAAAACTTGAATCGTTTCTGGGCATGCTCTAAAACAAATGAAGGAAATGTGAAATCAACAGAGAGATAGAATGAAGATCACGTGAAGGGTTAATACCACTTTATAATGCCTTGGTAAGGCCACACTTGGAATACTGCATTCAGTTCTGGTCGCCACAATGTAAAAAAGATGTGGAGACTCTAGAAAGAGTACAGAGAAGAGCAACAAAGATGATTAGGGGACTGGAGACTAAAACATATGAAGAACGGTTGCAGGAACTGGGTATGTCTAGTTTAATAGAAAGAAGGACTAGGGGAGACATGATAGCAGTGTTCAAATATCTCAGGGGTTGCTACAAAGAAGAGGGAGTCAAACTATTTTCCAAGGCACCTGAGGGTAGAACAATAAGCAATGGGTGGTAACTAATCAAGGAGAGAAGCAACCTAGAACTGAGGAGAAACTTCCTGACAGTTAGAACAATTAATCAGTGGAACAGCTTGCCTCCAGAAGTTGTGAATGCTCCAACACTGGAAGTCTTTAAGAAGATGTTGGATAGCCATTTGTCTGAAACAGTATGGGGTTTCCTGCCTAGGCAGGGGGTTGGACTAGAAGACCTCCAAGGTCCCTTCCAACTCTGCTATTGTATTGTATTGTATTGTATTGTATTGCATTGCATTGCATTGCATTGTATTGTATTGTATTGTATTGTATTGTATTAAATAACTAAACTTAGAAGTGGGATGTGGATCATCCGCTTGTATTGAAATTAACAAACAGAACATTCAAGCAGTGTTGTTTTTTAAATCTGGAGGTGACTTTATAGCACACCAGAAATATAGTGCAAGCTGAATGCTAATTTGAAGAGAGCCCTGGGAATTATTCAGTAACCTCCCTAATCAGAGCCTGATTTATATTTATATTGCTACATAGATTCTGACTTTAATTCAGGAATAATGATTCTCAGGTGGACAAGTACAAGACAGGAGGTCTTAAAAGAAAAAGAAAAAGATCCAGATTACTGTCTAAGTAGTTATAAGGAACTGAGTCATGGGAGGGGTCATTTCTCTTGGGGAAGATAAATCTCATTTCGGTCCTACTTCTCTTTGCTGGCAAATGTCCACTTGCCTACTAAACATGTCAGGAATCAAAAATGTCTATCTTTACTAATGTACTATTTTTTACATAGTACTATTACTACTACTACGTTTTCCTCCATTCAATATCTCACAAGAAGTAGGGTGTTTTGTGTGATACTTTTCTTCTTTCTTTTCTTTTGCTGTAGGCAGACAGACAGATGAACAAGGGTGAGATAACTTTTTCCTCATGTACACTTTCTGATTTGTTCCTTATCTCAGTTAATGTTATTCTTTTCATTGCTGTTCAATTCTACATCTGTTGGTATATAGATTATTATTCCTATAATTTTATTTGGGTAGAAGCTGGACATAGCTGTTCAACTGTGAGGAAAAAGACATCCGAAAAAGATTCTTTTCTCATTTATGTCTACACATGTCTATCTCCATCTATACCACTTCAAATTGAAGATAATTTCCTTTGTAAAATCCCATGTGTTTGGGTTGATGTTATTTTACACCAAGAAATGTATGTCAACTATTCAAAGAACCTGGGGGGGAGGGGGGTATATTACACAATAAGCTGTGTAGGTGAATTTAAACTTGAAATTAATTTAACTTTCATCATCATTGATTAAAATATCTGACAAAGGGGGCCACATTATAAATAGGGTACACTCAATGTATATATTTGAATGGAAATTGGATATAGCACAAAAAGAAAGGACATGAATATGATTTCTTCAGCACATTGTCTGTGGTCATGCTCAAATCTTATCTGTAACTGAGGTTAGACAAGAACAATCCCTAGTTAATGATGTTGAGACTTAGTTCTTCAGTGACAGCTTAGAATATGACAAGCAGCTAGATATATTTCAGAGTCTAAAATGAGAATCTATTCTGTATTAGAACTCAGCCTGTCAATAATCATTGGACCATGACTATGGATTGTTTTGCAAGACATTCAGAATAATTTAAAATGAGTATGTCAACTGCTAGTTTCTTTTATCAAATTTGATTGAAAATCTGTAATAAAATGCACAAATTAAATTACAAATAAAATTGACTCTATATTCACATTTCCATAATAAACACTTCATAAACTTCTTTCCTTGATGTGTACTTTGTGTATGAAATGTTCTCTATCATAAGGGCTTTTGTACAAAATGAGTCTGTATGGATGCATTTTGGGAGAAATGCTATTGAACCACAATTGATATTTCTATTCCTGCTGCAGCTAATTCTATTTTGGTGGCATATCCTATGTTTGAAAAGAAATCCATGATGGATTTCTGCAACACTCCTTTGATGCAACCAATAGGCCAAAATCAAGGGTGATTGGGTAGGTTCATCAATTCTATCATCTTGTAGAAACTGTTTGAAAATTCTTTGAAAATGGATCTAAATAATGTTCTTTACAAGTAGCCATGTCTGGGGAGACCAACCAAGACAATTCCAAAGAGCAAAATGAAGTGAAAAAAATGCCAAGAATGGGATCATATAAACTATTTGGACCTATTTAATAGCATCTTAATTTTGCCAAATTTGGCACAAAGATAATTATTTGTTCAATGGACTGGGGATTTTGTCCACTTCAGCTAATAAAATATCCCAATAAAATGTGGATGTGAATATTTAGAAAAACATATGATTAGATATATATGCTTCTATGTGCATATGAGTTATTGCATCCTCCCCAAAATTAGCAAATTAAATAATTAGCAAATCTTAAAAGTTACTTGTTTCAATGCAACCTAATAGTTTAGGAAAACCTGAAAAAAAATTCTTTAGAGTAGAAAGATAAAATGCAATCTTAAAATTTGACATACTACTTGGGACACAATCCAGAATATCTGAAAAGGCACACATATGAGAATATAGATACATGTCAATATGAATATATGGTTGCCCAAAAGAACCCAAGGATGGTCACATGAGGTGCATCAGTAGCAACATCATGTTTCACGCTACTCATTTTTACTTTCATTCAGATGCAGTATGTGCACAATCTTTTTACAAGTGCATCACTTCTGGCAATCCAGTTGATTCTGCTAATGCAGAGGACTGTGATACATGAGAACAACAAACTGCAAATCAATAATTTCCACAAAAATGAAAACATCAACTTTCAAGTCTTTCTTTAACGATTCTCTGGGTGTGAGAATGAATCCCCTGACAATGCATTATGCTTTCTGCCGTCACCTGCATATACTGTACACTTGAAATCAAGGTCACAGGAGAGAAATTGCCCTTCCAATTCTTCACTCCTAATCACAGAGTACCTTAAAATGTCCCTCCCTGTTTTTCCTTTATACAGCTAAGACATGTATGCTACCATTGCTTCTCTATCTCTTATTTAAAAGCTAGTTTTTGTTAGCTTTTAGATTTCAGAGGGATTATCAACTGCATAACAGATAATATCCTGTTATATAATTCTGCTGACAGAAGAATTATCTAGTTCAGGGAATTGGGCTAGAGGATGTCTAAGGTCATTTCCCCTGATTCTATTACTCTAACAAGAAAGAAATGATTTCTTCTGTTTTCTGGAACTCCCATGTGATGTGCAAACCTCTAGAATAGTACTTGTCAGTGCCTGAGGAATTAAAATTGGGGGAAAAAAAGGAGAAAGTCATGACATTCATTGGAAATCTATTTTTGCTGCATTTCACCTGGGAGGCTTCCAGCTGCAGAATCAACATAAAGTACTTTGATATTTGTATGATAAACTTTCATTTTGCAATGCAGATGTTACAATCCTGGCCATATTTTTCCCTTTGCTTGATCATTACAAAAATTGAGATATTTTCTTTCCAAAGATCTGGCTTAATCAAGCTCAGCTGACAATTTTTGTATTATTCAGTATGTGCAAATTTGGAAACAAACTGTCCAGATTTGTGTTTATTGCTCTAAAATGTAATTCAGAATATAATTATTTTTTGTTTTCCTAATCCTCTGAATATTGTGATCTATTTTTGAGTATAATCTCAGCATGTATAAATAGGATAAGACTGCATAACAGTTAGGACTGAATGAAGTATTAAGTATTAAATCATATGGTGAATTATTATTTTACTTTTCTAAAAAGTAAAGCTGCTGCTACTTTTACTGATACTGTTCTACTTATTTTTCATTGTTTAATGTCACTATTAATTCCTTTCTGTAAAATTATATTGGGACACTTTGACTCAGGATATTAAATTTTGTAGAACAAGCAGTTAAACCAATGACAGACTGTAATTTCATGTTTGCTTCCTTCCTTCACAGTACTTAATTCTTTCCAGTTTAAGACAATCTACCATTTTCTTTTCACAAGTTGAGCTGGATGCTATTTGCTTCTTTATGATGAAATAAATTAACTTAACTTTATTGGATTTCTAGACCGCCCCTCTCTCAAAAGAGACTCGGGGCGGTGTACAGTCATATTAAAATAGTTAGACAATAAATATACATATTATAAGTATACAATAAATAAATAAATTAAACATAGGACTGGAGGAGGTAGTAGAAATTCCCTGTACAATTTAGTTAAGTTAGATTAAAAATTTTAGAAAATTTAAAAAAGTTAAAAACATTAACCTTAAAAGCTATCCCATCTGCCAGGAGGTAAGAGTAGAACTATAAGTGGGCCAGGCCGGCTAGTCGGAACAGGTGAGTCTTAAATTTTTGTCGGAAGGAGCGGAAGTCGGTAGTAGTTCTAATATCGGGGGGGAGGTCATTCCAGAGGGTTGGGCCCATCACAGAGAAGGCTCTACTCCTAGGCGCTGCCCGTTGGCATTGCTTGGTGGACGGCACCAGAGGAGTCCCTCCCTGTGTGAACGAATTGGTCGCAGGGATGTATGTGGTAGAATGCGATCCCGCAGGTAACTAGGCCCTGTGCCATGAAGCGCTTTGAAGATGGTAATCAACACCTTGAAACGCACCCGAAAAACCACAGGCAGCCAGTGCAGCTTGCGCAGGAAAGGTGTTATGTGATGGCCCGCGCGGCCGCATTCTGAACTAGCTGTAGTCTTCGGGTACATCTCAAGGGGAGCCCCATGTAGAGAGCATTGCAGTAGTCCAGACGAGACGTCACCAGCGCATGAGTGACTGTGCGTAAGGCATCCCAGTCCAATAGGGGGCGCAATTGGCGCACCAGGCGAACTTGGTGGAACGCCCCCCTTGCCACGGCTGCCACATGGTCATCCATCAACAGCTGGGCATCTAGGAGGATGCCCAAATTGCGCGCCCGTTCCACAGGGGGCAGTTGTTCACCCCCTATGGCCAGTGATGGAATCAACTGGTTGAACCGGGGCACCGGTAACCACAGCCACTCAGTCTTGGAGGGGTTGAGCTTGAGTCTGTTGTCCCCCATCCAGACCCAGACGGCTTCCAAACACCGGGACATCATTTCAACAGCCTCGTTGGGGTGGTTTGGGGTGGAAATCTAGCTGAGTGTTATCAGCGTACAGATGGTATCCAACCCCAAAACCATGGATGATCTCACCCAGGGGCTTCACATATGCGTTGAACAGAAGGGGCGAGAGGACCGACCCCTGCGGCATCCCACAAGTGAGTGACCTCAGGGTCGACCTCTGCCCCCCTGCCAACACACGTTGCATCCGGTCAGAGAGGTAGGAGCCGAACCACCGCAAAACGGTGCCCCCAACTCCCATCCCCTCCAGCCGGCGCAGTAGGATACCATGATCGATGGTATCAAAAGCCGCTGATAGATCTAATAGGACCAGGATAGAGGAACAACCCCTATCCCTGGCCCTCCAGAGATCATCGACCAACGCAACCAAGGCCGTCTCCGTGCTGTGACCGGGTCGGAAACCGGACTGGCGCGGTTCTAGATAATCGGTTTCTTCCAGGTGTCGCGGAAACTGCTGTGCCACCACATTCTCTACAACCTTCGCTAAAAAGGGAAGGTTGGAGACAGGACGATAATTAGCTAGTTCCGTCGGGTCCAGGGAAGGCCTCTTGAGTAAGGGCCTCACCACCGCCTCTTTCAAGGCGGGCAGTAGGGACCCCTCACCCAATGAGGCGTTCACTAGGCCCAGGAGCCAGCCTCGTGTCACTTCCCAGGATGCCAGTACCAGCCAGGAGGGGCACGGGTCCAATAAACATGTAGTGGGTCGCAGCCGTCCACGCAACCTGTCCAAATCCTCGGGGGCAACAGAATCAAACTCCTCCCAGAATGGTCTCTCAAGACTCGCTGTTGATGACTCCTCCGGTCCACTGAAGGGGGCCCATCCACTCCGGATCTGAGCGATTTTATCCTGCAGATATTCTCCAAACTCCTCTGCTCTGCTCTGTAAAGGCGCTTCCCGCGGCCTCTGTGATAAGAGGGAGCGGGCCACCCAAAACAGGGCAGCAGGGCGGTTATCAGCGGATGCAATAAGAGCGGCGCAATGTCTACGTTTGGGCGCTCTTAATGCCACAAGGTAAGTCCGTGAATAGGCTCTTACCTGTGTTCGATCAGATTCGGAGCGCGAGGACCTCCACCTGCTCTCTAGGCGTCTCCTATGGCGTTTCATCACCCTCAGGTCCTCGGTGAACCAAGGAGCCAGGGTGGTTTGTTGCCGTAGGAGAGGCTGCAAAGGCGCAACCCGGTCCAAGGCCCCGGCAGCCGCCCTATTCCAGGCGGTCACTAGGTCCTCCGACCGAGAGCGGGTCAGGTCTACAGGAAGTGGCCCAAGCTCCGTCTGGAATCTATCTGGTTCCATCAGGCGCCTGGGGCGGTACCAGCTTGGACAGTCTGGTTCCGTCTCCCTGCAGTGGGGGGTAGCGCCAGGGAAGTCGAGCCGGAGAGATGAGTGATGTGACCATGACAGGGGGGTAATAGCTACATCCCCTATTCCCAGATCACTCGTCCACTGTTCAGATACAAAAACAAGGTCCAGCGTGTGACCACCCTCGTGTGTGGGGCCCTGAATTAATTGGGTCAGGTCCATGGCTGTCATGGAAGCCATGAACTCCCGAGCTACCTTGGACGCTTCCCCCGTCGACGGCAGATTGAAATCCCCCATAACCATAAGTTTGGGGGTCTCAACTGCTGTTTCTGAGATCAGCTCGAGGAGCTCAGGCAGGGCTGCTGATGCATAGCGAGGAGCCAAGTATACAATCAGCAGACCCCACTGCCTCCCTGGGCCCCATTTCACACCAAGGGACTCACACCCGGATATCTGAGGGACAGTGAACTCTCTTGGCTCCAGATCCTCCCGTATAACTACCGCCACCCCACCACCCTTACCCAGGGCCCGGGGCTGATGGAATGCACGGAAACCCGGTGGGCACATCTCCACGAGGGGTAAACCACCCTCGTGGCCCAACCAGGTCTCCGTTATCCCTGCAAGGTCCAGCCCCCCCTCTGAGATCAACTCATTAATGAGGGGGGCCTTGTTGATCACGGACCTTGCATTGCAAAGCATCAGCCTCAGGCCCTGGCTCTGTAGTTCCTGGCCACCTAGGCTGCGGGGGTTGGTACAGCTGACCGGGCGTGTCCAACAGCCACGGTCTCCCAACCGACTACGAGATCTTCTTCTGTCCTCGCACCCACCCCTCCCTACGACCGTTGTAATAGGGCAACCCTCTGTTGAAGTGTCATTCTCCCTCACCCCCTACTACACTCACTTCCCTCCTGGACTCACCTGTTCGCCTGGCACTGGTCCCTCTCCTGGCCTGATTAACCCGCCCCCCCACCCTGGAGCCCCCTGAAAAGGATAAAAAACATTTCATTAAAAAACCCCTAAGTTTGCGCTTCCTCCACCACTCTGGGTTCACAAACCCGTCATCAAGGTGGGCCCCGGAGGGGGCAAAGGGCCATGCCTGCGAGAGGGGGGACTCCCGCAGCAGGAGCAAGTCCGACCTCGAGTACGTAATGATAAAAAGCTATGACAGAGTCAGGGTGCTGTTGATGTTAAAATCAGTAAGCCAGGATCTAATGGGAGGAAAGCAATGTCCACGATCACAACTAGGTGGGAAGATCTTATGTTGGCCAGGTGATCGGTTGGAAGATGGATGATAAATAAATAGATGGAGGCCTGGGTGCAGTCCATTGTGGGCGGAAGAGGGCAGATAGTTTGTAGTAGCTAGTTGTTATAAAATAGCAGATGGCGAGGGTGAGAGGGTGAGAGGTAGTAGGAGTAGCCCGGCAGATGAAACGCCATAAGTCATAAATAGCAGGAAGTCAGCAGGATACCAGATGTTAAACGGGCAGATTATAATCATCAGGGCACCTGGGCACAAGCCATGGCAGGTAGTTTACAAAAAGACAATAGATCTTAGTCTGCCAGGTGGTGGGGGCAATGAATCTTAGTCTGCCAGGTGGGGGGGGCTTCTGCCTGTCTCCAGGACAAGCCCTGTTCTGCCCCTAGTGCAGAAGCCCTGTTCTGCCCCTCTTCCCCTTTCTGCCTGGTTCCAGCACACAGCACAGCTTCCAGCAGCTAGTCCTGGCCTCAACCTGCCTCCCCTCCTGGTCCGGACGCCGCTCCAGCCGACTTACGGCCCTCTTGAAGGCCTTCCGTTGGCATCCTGCGTCACGGGCCTCCCTCCGTCCTCGCGCTGCCTCGCGCTGCCCTCCGGTGGCCGGCGCCATAATCGGTCTCCAATTCCAACTGCAATCCCCATGTCAGCCAGTGCTTTCTTAATCTCCCTCTGGCTATTCGCCACCCTGACGGACCAAATTAGGTCTCAAAGAAAGCCAGGGTGGTTGTTGAGGCTCAATCCTGGCCCAAAAGGTGGAAAAAGGGCCAGCAGCAACCCCTCCTTTGTCAAAGAGCTCCGGAGCATTTTCGGAGCTCAGAAGTCAGCCGCCATCCACCGGAAGCTCCTCCTCCTCCTTCTGCATAAATACATAAATAAATAAAATGAAACTGAAAATTTTGAACCAGGTCCATTGCATTGTACATAGGTACATTTTTAATGGGCTCCCAACTTTTTAACTCAGTGGTCCTTAGACAACTGGCTAATGGAAGAGCTCAGAGTGCCTTTCCTTCATTTCTGCTGTCCCAACATTATTGGCAGCTGCAATAAATAAGGTGACCAACTTTTTTACAATGAAAAGGAGGACAAATAAATTGGAAAAAATATATCGTAAATAAAAGAAATATTTTATTCATTGCAACAATAATACACTAAAATATGATATATGCATAATAAAAACATTTGCCACATTTTATATTGTAATTATGCTTATATGCCTGTTAATTATTATTGAAATGAGTACTTTTCCATTGAATTAATATTTTTTGTCAATGTATCATCTAACAATATATTGGAAATATCTGAACAAGAAATATCCTTCATATTGAATTTTATGGCAAGTGCTGCAGCTAGAGTATCAACATTCAATCTCGATTTCTCACTTGTCGAAAAATCATTGGCAATTGAAAAAAACTCTTTCAACTGCTGCATTAGTTCCAGGGCAGCACAACATAAATTGAACAAGTATAAATAAATGTTCACATGGAATATGTTCATTTTTGAAATGGCTGAAAATAACCACCCATCTTTTATCAATTTCAACATGTTGATTTTCCCATTGTATTAATTTTTCAGAATTTAAATATACATTCAGTCTTCTAATTTCTTCAAAGAGACAATTGTCATCTATTTTAATGTCTAGCATTTCTTTAGATAAAAATTCAACACAAGATTCAATATCTGTTCAATATACTTGCGATGAAGTAAAAAAAACACCATTAAAAACTGTTTAATAAAATGTGAATTGTACTTACCTCTGTATAATTGAATATTCACTGAGAAAGAAATAATTACCGTGAGTCATTCAATTGCCGACGTGCCGTGAGTCTACTGCGTGCGTATGTGCCGTGTTGTGTTTCGGTAAGAAGTAAACAAATCCACTTGCACGCGGCACTCTCTCTCAAGGTCTCCCATGCGGAGCGCATGCGTCTCATAATCGCGTCTTATACCGCACTATACCGAGTCTTGACGAATTGTCATGTCAAGTACAAATACGTCACATAACGCGCAACAGATTAGTCTTCAAATATCGAAAAGGAGGACATGTAGGAGGACACTTTTCGAGGGAGGACAGAACTTACAAAAGAAGGACTGTCCTCCTTAAAGGAGGACAGTTGGTCACCTTACAATAAAAGGCTTTTTTCTAGCATGAAAGAAGGAACATACCTAAGTAAATTGAGAGTGAAAGGGAAAGATGAAGAAAAACAATGGATCCCAGTAATGAAAAATTTACAGTATAGCATTTTTTTCTTTTTAATTTTAGAAGAAAATAATCCAGCAGCCAAAATAGAATCCAGTCAATGAGAAATAAACAAACAGATGGAGTTTTGTGGCTCCTGACCAAATGAAAATGACAAAGTGTTAAGGGATCAGAGAAGCAGGACATAGAAAGCCCTATTACATGCATTAGAAAACAATTTGAGCTCACATCATCCCTCAAATGATACTAAATATGACACTGGGAAATTGCTTACAAACTAGCAAGGTGCCCAATACATGGAATATATCCAAAATGTAGGGAAAGAAAGAGCCAAGGAAAAGGGGGAGGGGAATGGCAGGTTTAATCTCCATCCTATGGAGACCTTTTTCATCTCTCTTTCCATTATTTTTTAAATTATGCTTCAAAAGTTATGAAACTGGCTATGTGGATTTTGGCTTAATTATATCCCTTTTATTTTAGCCAGTCTGCTTCCAGAAAATCTACCAATAAACTCTCAGTTTATCCACCCCCTCTTTAGAATATTGTTTGTTAGTATCTCTGGCACCAGGTGAATAGAATTCTCTTTTTTGCCTCAACTATCCTTATAACTTCTATAGAACTATATAAAACAGTGGTATTTCAAAAACACTGAAGATATATATTTTCTAAAGCAGTATTTCCCAAACTGAGCATGCTGTAGCTCTCAAAATTCCCCAATTAACATGACCTTTACATTATTCCGGTTTTGACCTCTCTTCATTTGGAGAAGATGCAAAACAAGTTCACAAGTACATTCATTGATGCAAGGGCATAACCACCTATAGCTGCCAAAAACAATTATTTGATAGAAAGCGGAAAATAAGCTTAGAATCATGCACAAGTTAAGAAAATAAGATATATTGCTGAACTTCAACACCCATCACACCTCTGAAATGGCCATATTGGCTTATTCTATTAGAAGTTTCATTTCAACAACTAGAAGTTGACAAGTTGCATTGCTTTAATCCAAGGCTGTCAAACTTCAGCATGCGGGTTGGATGCATCGTGCACTGTCTACACCAGCGCCCAGTTTAGCGAAGGGGAAGAAAGTCTTGATATGTCATGTGATACCATTGTGATGACATGAGTTTGACACCCCTGCTTTAATCCATCAATTACACTGTTTGGGCTGTTTAGAATAACCTACTTGCCTCCCAGCATTGTGGGTTCAAGCAAATGGACATGTAACACAGTGCTTACAGGCAAAGGCAGAGATCATTGATGTGGTATCCTTTGAAATGAAATCCTGGTACCTTTACAACTTAAGGTATGGCTGGATAGATGTGCTAAAAGTGACAAGTTAATTTATTGGAATCTGTCAGAGCAGCCAGCTCAAAAGATATATACTTTCCCTTGTTGTGGAGTTCCAATTATATACTGAAAGTCTCTTTAACGCTCTGTCAAATGTAAGAGCTGTGAACTATACCAACACGCCAACGTTGTTTCTGGAAGTTGTACACAACACTGTGTAGAGATCAGGAACAGATGGGTTGACCCATTGCCAGTCTGTTGCAATCTTTTTTTTTTCTTCCTAGCACAAAAAAATAGTTTGCAGTTTGGCCCAAGACAGCCAAAACTTCCATTAAATATGGAATCTGAGCTGATAGTGACAGATCAGGAAAGGGATCCTAGAATTTTGATGAACAGCTCAATGAAAATATTAACCCTGTATGCAGCTGCAGTAAAATATTTGGTATAAAGAATGAGTAGACTTGAGTAAATCTGAAGTGAAATCACACTTGGACAGTTTTCTCTACAGTTCTGATCCTTACCTTAAAATTCACCACAATATGAAAAAGATGCTGAGACCCTAGAAAGAGCACAGAAGAGCAGCAAAAATGATATGATTGCTGAAGCAGAGTTGGGTTGCTCCCGGTTCAGCTTGGTTCAGCCAAACCAGTTGTAGAATTCAGGCCTTGGTTGCAGAACCAACAGTGATCCAGGCCTGCCACACCACTGAACCAGTTCCCTTGTCGCCTCTGGGCCACCACCATTTTGGTTTTTAGTGACTGCACGCAGGTTGCAAACCAGTAGTAAAACTGGCAGCAACCCACCCCTGGTCTGACGACTAAATCCTATGAAGAATGGATAAAAGACCAGGCATGTTTTGCTTAACAAAGAGAAGATCAAAGAAATACATGATAGCAGTCTGCAATATTTAAAAGGCTGCCAAAGCGAAAATGGTATCAAATTATTCTCCATAGCATATGAGGGTAGGACTAGAAGCAATGGGCGGAAGCTTGGCAGAGAAAGATCCAAATTGGAAATAGGGAAGAATTTCCTGGCAGCAGAACAACTTGACTCTCGGCATTGTAGGTGCTCCATCACTGGAGGTTTTCAAGAAGAGATTGGGTAACCATTTGTCTAAGATGAATGGATGATTCCTGTCTTAGGCAGAGGGTTGGACTAGAGAACCTCCCAGGTCACTTCCCATTCTTTGATTCTATGACTAAAATTCAAGAAAGGCATTATAGAGCTGGAAAGGGTATGTAGAAAAGCAACCAAAATGGCTGATCATGAATTGGCTGATGGCTGATCAGGGAATTGGAGAATGTTAGCTTGGAAGAAGAAAATAATGGAAGACATGATAGAAGAACATAAAATCACGAATGGCATTGATAATGTAAATAGAAAAGAAGCTGAAAGTGCTGTGAAATGAATGAGTTGAAAGAAATGTTTTTTTTAAGAAATTTCTCATAAACAATCTATAGAATTTGTTATCAGCACATAAGGTATTGGCAGTTAATTTGATTGAGAGTACCTAGAGTTTATTATAAGACGGGTGCTGTATAAAATAAACAAGCAAACACATAAATAAATTTGGATAGTTTAAAAAAAGGTATTTGGATCAAGAAGTCAAAATTCTCCGGCATCAATATTTCCCAAGAACTTGTGATGAAGGGATGCATACATATGCTTTGATTTTTACCTGAAATTTATTTGAAAATGGAAATTATAGAAGATTAGATCCATCTGCCCAAAATAAGACATTACAAGTATGACTCATCATGAATCAATTATTTTTAACGTAAGGAGCAATAGCAGCACAAATTCCTTCCACCTCTGAGAAACATACTGTATATCTAATTATCTTTTTCTAGTGAAATCAATGTAAAAATTACAAGGATCAATGCAGGGGTGAGTTCTGACAGGCACTACTGCCAGTTTTCTCATGTGCATGTTGTGCGCGTGTGCTTGATATGTGCTGCGTGTGCATGCACAGTGAAACAAAAAAATGTTCTGCGCATGTGCAGAAGTGAAAAACAAGATGGCGGCACCTATGGCACCACCTGGAAAACTGGTTTGGGGGCGTGGCAGGTCTGGCTCGCTGCCAGTTCCAGCAACCCAAGCCGTCAAACCACTACCGGTTTGGCTGAACCAGTCTGAACCAGTAGGAACCCACCACTGCTTGGACCACATTATTCAGATTGTGTGTAAGACAGAGAATGGAATGAATTATATATATTTCTGTTTGTCCTATATTTTGAATTAATGCAAAACAAGGGTTTTTTCGCATATGCTTGACCCTCTTCTACCAAAACCTTTTGGGATGAACCTCATCAGAAGCCAGAATAAAATGTTTCTTTTTATTCCTTTTAAATGTTTCTTTTCTTTTCTTTTTCTTTCATGTTTGGGCACTTCTATAACATTCCACCTAGAGAGGAAAAGGATAGTAAATGGAAAAAGTGCCTACGCTAATATTTCATATATATCAAAATTAATGGAAGGGGCACTTTGAATGAAATTTACTATTCAGGGACAAACCAAAGGCCCTTCTCTGTCATCCCTGATTGACCACTCAGCATATTAAAAGAAATGTAGAGAAAAAAGTACCTTTGTATGTGCAAAAATTTAAACTTTAACCACATAAGGCAAAATCATATATTAAATCTATGAACAACAAACAATTGCACTATGCATGTTTATTAGTATTGTAATTATTCTGATGCTGGTATATACTTCAGGGGGACTGTTGCTAAAGAAAACATTCTCTTTAACTGTTGGCCACTTCTACTCATTGGATACAGAATTGTTATTTCACAACAACTAATAGGGTATTTTAAGTTGGGTTGCAGGCTAATTTTGAAGAACACAAACTTCAAATGAGCCTGTCAAAAACATTCATCAATTGCTATGCTTAATTGTTTGATACATTAATTGCCCATTAAAAATGTAGATTTTAATGGGATTTTAAATGGAGAGGTCCCTGATGAAAGGATAGAGAGTGCCGATGGCTTTGTTGCAAGTAAACTATTCTCATCTGTTTAGTCAAGCAATACATTTCTAAATTTTTCCAAACAGCCATTTTTTCCCCTGCGTGATTTAGCAAAAAAATAAATGTCTCATTAATTCTTTTCAAACTACTATCTTCTTAGCATACTGTAATATTTATTTTAATCTGCTAATTCAATTCTCTAATCAATTAACAACAATGTAAAGTATAGCAACATATATTTTAAGCATTTTCCTACCTTAATTTTATTTGGAACCAATGTGTCCACAAATAATGTGGTTCAGAGTGAATGGCAATAGATTTATTAAGAATAAACTGCTGAGTTGGAAACTGAGATATATACAAGCATTGTCAAATTTTGCTAGACTGCACTTCCAAAGACAGATTTTACAGAAGAATCTTAGCTTAAGATCTTAAGTCAAGAGCAATCTTAAAGTAGCCATTGTATCTAGGTCCAGAGCCATAAAGATTCTAAAGGTTAAAACAGCACCTGTCCTATTTACAACTCCTGTATCAAATTGGACAGGATACTAAAGAAAAAGTTCTGCAACTAATATGTTAAATATTAGTTTAATGCATTGATTCAATGCTTGTTCCTTCCTTATGCTTTTTTTTTTTGCCTTTATTCTCTTTAAATTTTGTCAGAGCCAAGTCAGTTCTGGATGCTGTTATTGCTTCTTGCCTATTAGCTTGCAGTTTGATGTAGGCATCTGGCCTGTTAGTGCATTTTAACTTTGCCCCGGTGGGACAAATGGGATCCACTGTTTTTTTATTGCTTTTACTACTCTTATTATCATCTATGTACTGGTTTAAGACTGTAATAAAGTCACTTTTATTTTTACATTGAATTAACATCTTAAACCAGAAATAGAATATTGGTGCTTTCCTTGGCATTTCCTAGGCTCCTGTTTTCATTGAGTTTCTTTTTATTTAATTGAAACAAAATAATAAAAGCTAACCTCTACCATACTTTTAATGATGATTTGGCTTTGGGACCTCACAGCAATCTCAGAAACTAAAAGTTGCCTGTGAAGGAATTAAACAAAACAATCCCATCAATTTTCATTCTGTTATAGAATTATTCTGTTTCCAGCTGCAGTCACAATGGGAAATATTCTATGAATATGAAAGTCCCTATTTGGCAGTTATTTGGTGAGAGCACCATTATAAATCCGCAAATTTAAAAATGCTTAATATAGTGCTTTGTAAGGTTACCTTCTCAGGAAATAAATCAGGTAGGTGCAATGTCTATTAACTCCAAGGTTTTATTAGATCAGTCACAAGTCGGGGATTACTTGTGGTCCTAAAACAAAACATTATGGCTTCAATTGAATATTAATCTTTAAAATTATCTCTGTCAAAGTATATGATTGAATCTATTTTTTCAGCCTTTTTACATGTCCACCAAGCATGATAAAATGTTCCTTCATATTGTTCACATTTCCAACATACATTTGAAGTGCCTTTAGACATTCCAGATAATTTGTCTAGTATCATACACTAATGATACCTCGTTTAATAAAAATTATCTTTAAGATCATAACACAATTTCAAGCCTTTTAAGCTCATGCTTTTCCGTTAGTTCATCTCATCATAATAACCAAAACTCTTGCTCACTTTATCACACATTCTTTAACCTGTTTTTCCTCTTTTTAAAAATTTCAACACAAGTTTATACGTTATAGCAATTACTTGTTCATCATCTAGTGCATTATTGTACTGCAAATTATTTTGCTCCTTAATATAAATCTTTTTTCTCCATTTTGAATCTTTCTGATAACTGTAAATAAAAAAACATTGAAAAATATACAGTTCTACTATTAATTACTTTGTTTACTTAATTTTAAATTCCCCTTAATGGTTTTCCAATAATTCCTGTTACATCAGGCATTTCTCTTTTTCTGCTGCTTCTCTTCTATGATATGCTTCTTTAAGTGAGATCCATAAAGGTGTTTTTGGACACAAACTGAGTTTATATCTATTTTATCTCTTCAAAATGGGACAATCAATAAAACTACTTTTGAAGTCTACATTAACTTTAACTTTATTGCATCATAAATACATATATATGTCATCCAAACTTCAGATCACAACCTTGTAACATTAAAAGTTTCTTGTTTTTCATCAACAGCCATTCTTTCATCAAGACTAAATAACAAGCAGCAAAATACAGTTTCAAATACTGTAAACCCAATTCTCAGAATTTCCTTTGCATATTGTAACACTTTGTATTTAATTTGTGGTATCTTTCCCTTGCATATTAATTGATATATCCTTTTGCCATTGTTTAAATGTTGTATCAGTTGTCAAAGCAGGTATTGTCTGAAACTAAACCTCATTCTTGGCAAAGTATTCATTTTTATCACTCCCCCAAAGTGACCATTTTTTCTCCCATCTTAATATATTCTTTTAAATTTCATTCCATGTCTTAACATACTTATTTTGAATTTCTATTTATCAAAACCTAGACAATTTATAGAGGTAGTCAAGAAAGAGAAACCAAAGGAAAATATGAGACTTTTGACTTTAAAAAGCATCCAAGCCATGTTAGCTTAGTTTTAAATCCATATTAGAAGTTGAAGGACTCTTTCTGTTAAAATATTAACTTGACATTTTATTGGATCAAAATCAGAATTATTACCTCAAGTAACAGTAGCTCAGAAAATGTGCTTCTGGGAGATATTTTCTTAACAAATTATAGATGATAAATCACCTTCATAAATATTTTTAAATATTTTTAAAAATATCTTTGTATTGTTGGTAGATCACTTTCCTGCCCCTTCAATGTTTCATTATTCTGTAATCATAACAACAATACAAACCAAAACCATAATAGCTCAATTTCCATCCTTTCCCATGGCCTGGGAAAATAAATAGGTATTAATAGTTTTGGAAAGTCATTCAGATAGTTGTAACATAGATTGCCCACAAATTGCTCATACAACTTTTTTAGGGGAGGGCAACTCTATCAAAAACTAAAGATAAGTTATTCCCTGAATCAGAAAGATCAAATAAACAGAACCACATTGTCTTCTCAAGATTGAATCTCTCTTCCCCAACCACTGCCTCCAGACAAAGGGATACTAGGATTTCAACAGCATCACTTGATTGGCCCAAAATCAAGATGTACATTTGGATATCATTGTTGATACTTGTTTTCTTTCTTTGATTGAATTTTGACTCCTGGAGACTGCCTGCTCTGGTCTCTGCAATTATTTTTGGCAGCATTTTCAAAAGTAGTTTGGCATTGCCTTATTCCTAGGGTTAAGAGAGAGTAGATGACCCAAATCAGGCTTTGTGCCAAAAGCAGACTAGCACTCATGGTCTACCAGGTTCCAGCCTGATGCTTTAACCACTGCATAAACTGACTCTCATATTAATGATACCTGACCTCAAACCAATGGATGACCTCACTGTGAATTTTCAGGTAAATATTAAACAAGGCAGAGAGAAATCTTGCATAGGCCACAACTGAAGGTCTGCAGTAGCAGCTTCTCCCTTTGTTAATAAAGACTGAAAGAAGGAGAACAACTATAAAACAGCTTTGACTGTCAGCTCCTGAAATGAATCCAAAAGGATACTGTGATCAATGATACCTAATGTCATGGAGATATCAAGGAGCAGCAGGATGGACTTACCAACTCTGTCCCTATTCCACCACAGATCATCCACAAGAGTAACCAATGCAACCTATGTATTGAACTCTGCCTGAAACTCAACTTATTTAGGTCTAAATGATTAATTTCTTCCAGGTTGTCTAGAGCTGAAGCTTGACCACTACCTTCTTCAAAAAAGGTGATTGGAAACTGAACAGAAATAGTCCAACATAGTCTGTTCTGTCCCGTGATTCTAATGAATATGCAGACCCAGACTTGGCTGTCTGCTGTGACTAATCACAGACATAAAACCACCCCTTGGCTAGGAGCCTAGAACGTTATCTTCAAGAAACCAAGATTATATTTATGGAATGCTTTCTCAATGGCTAGTAAAATGCACTGTTGTTTCCTGCAAAGATTCCCTTCCCACCTATAATGGGACTGCTGGGTTGTGGTAAGGGGCCACAACCGTAGCCAGCTGTCCCTATTTTCTTCTATGACATCTTCCCCACAGCTGCTCCCTTCTCCTCTCAGCTGTACGCACAATCACATCAGGGAGAACCTCCCTCTGTTCCACCTCACTGCTCCCTGACTCAGATGTCACCTGGTGGCGAACAGGCCTCTCTAGTTCCTTCTCTGACTCCAAACACCCTCCAGAGTCTTCCTCATCCTCCAGAGCAGTCCCATAATGGTCATCGCTGTCAGAGTCCACCAACAGCTCAGCCGGTCGCTGCTGGGCCACAACAATAGTCTATCGTGGAGAGGATGCACTATAAGAGACTATGTCCCTTTCTTAGAGAAGCTGAGAGCAACATATAAGTCCAACATATAAGTCCAACTTTCCAGGTGGCTATATTCATCTGGGATCTAATAAACAGGTAAAAAACTCTAGACATAAGAATTCTGTCCACTACACAAGAATCACAAACTCCATCCAGATAACCTTATAAAGCCCAGCCTCAGGGTTCTCAACTGGACCTATCTATTTGGAGTGACTTTATCAGCCCAGTAGCAAGAATATCCCTCACTGTAATCCTGTGTCCCCTCCTTCTCCAGGAGGGACTGGTGACTTTAAAAAAGCTGGTAGGTAGCTATCAGCAGAAATAATAAAGGGAAGAAAAGCAATGTCATTTCACTACCTTTATTGTCACAATGTAATCTCAAATATGCATTCTTATATACATAGCATCCTCCTCCAACAGCACAATTCATATTGTTGCCAATCCTCTTTAAGATTAAGAGCTAATATAATATAATGGTTGCAGACTGGGGAAACTCAGAATCAAATCTTGTAATTATGGAAAACCACTTGGTAACTTTGGGCCAGCTTTTCTCTCTCAGACCCACCTACTCACAGGGAGATCCCTACAAAGGGCACCTAAAATAAAGATGGGCTATAAAATCTAAATAATAATGAAAACAACAAAAGCCTATTTGTTTGAAATGCAACAATAAATTGGCATATTATAGCTTTCCACATTGAAAACTATGAAATGTTCGCTAGGCGTGCAATGCATATTTCATCCTGACACAATAGAATTAATGTCATATTACATGAAAGTTGATCCTTGGTGGCAATAGCTGCTGCAAATAAATAAGTAGTACACTAGTCATATCATTTTTGGAGATAGCCATTTCCCACATTCACTTGCAGCATCTGTTAAAGTTCAATTCCTTAATTCGCATGGTAAAAGAAAACAAACTAAGTTTGACAAAGGCTTATTTTCATATCTCTGTAGAATGTTTTTTTCTTAAAGTCCTTTGACCATAACAATAAAAAGAACTGTTTTTTTAAAAGGAGAGAAATAAATCTTTGTACTAAGGATAAAACTATAAAAACATAGGATTGAAAGGAACCTTGGATGTCTTATAGTTGAATGCCTAACCCAAGGCAGGAACCCTTAGATCATCGCAGAGAAATGACTATTCAACCTGGGTTTGAACAATTCCAGTAATAAAATATCCAGGAATCCAGGAAGCAGGCTGTTGCACTGTTTAATAGCTCTCAAGATCGGGAAACTCCTCCTAACCTGGAGTTTGAACCTTTCTCTGTAAAGCTTCCATTCAATAGTTTTTGCCTTGGCATCAGAGCTTCTTTTGTCAGTCTTTTTTTGAGTATTGGATGAATGCTATAGTGTATCACCTTAATCCCTTCTTTAGAATAAGCACATCCATCGATAACCAATTCCATATGAGTTAGCCTCGATGCCCTCACCATTTTTGTTGTTGCTTTCTGCACTCTTTCCAATTCCTCAGGAACCTTTTTTTGTATTCTGGTGACCAAAACTGGACACAGTATTCTAGATGAAATCTACACTTTATAGCACAGAACAGAACTATTACTTTTATGATCATTATGTTACACCTCTGTTGACATACTGTTTTGACAGCTGCAGTACATTCCTGGTTCATAATTAATCTATTATCTATCAGGATACAGAGAATCGTCTCCTGCCAATGCCAAGCAAGACACTATTTTGTACCACACATGTGTGTTTTGCTTACCAAATGCAGAACTTCATATTTCTCACTATTTGAACAGCATTTTGTTAAACACGACCCAATGTCCTAGTCTATTTAATCCTTTTGAATTTCCAGAGGTATTAGCAATCTCCCACCCCATCTTCATTTTGTGTCATTTTCAAATATGCTGAGCATTCCTTATAGTATGTTGGTATACATAAATTTATAAAAAATGTTTAAGAATATAGGAGTCAGGAGAGAATCCTGAGATAACCTATCTCCATAAAGATATAGATCCATTAAGAATGTGCATTGAGTATGTTGTTCAATCAACTGAAGAGCCATGGTGGCACAATGGTTAGAATGCAGCTTCGCAGGCTAATTCTTCTGGCAGTTTGATTCTCACCAGCTCAAAGTTGACTCAGCCTTCCATCCTTCTGAGGTCAATGAAATGAGGACCCAGATTGGGAGGGGGGCAATATACTGACTCGGTAAACTGCTTAGAGATCATTGTAAAGCACTGTGAAGCAGTATATGTCTAAGTGCTATTGCTGTTGCTATTTGGAGAGGGACTATATATCCCACATTGTTCCATTTTTTCAAGAAGGAATCTGTAATCAACTTTATGGATTACCTTATTGAAGTCTAGATACACAAGGTCCACAGCATTTCCTTGATCTACTAATTTAATCATTTCATCTAAAAAAGTAATAAATGCATGCTGCCTTCTGGTAATCATCTCATTGTTAAATGTTTGCAACCCATTACTTTAGGCAAACCCTAAAACTTTTTAAGGATTTCCCCATGAATTGATAGATGAGTGTATGCTTTGCCAATGAGGTTGTGTTAAGAAGTAACTGTTTAATAGAGGTAACTCTTATCAAACAGAATTATTTTATTCAATCCATACTCTTTCAGGTCTGTTAAATTGTGCATGGATTGATAGGTTTGGTAGTAGGATCTCTTAGATCAAGTCTTCTGATACAAAACTAATCCCCAGGATATAATTATGACTACAGACTTTGCATTACTTGGACCTCACATGTTCATATGAATATCATCATTGGTGTATATATGACAAGAAGAAAAGACTTGATGATAAAATCAAACAATCAGTAGTATGTCTCTGGCTTATATCTTTTACTCTTTCTTCTTGCTGAGAGAAAATGTGACTGTTTTAAAATCTGGTGTCCATATGTGTAGATATAGAATAGTAAAATTCTTTCACCAGAATGATAGGAAAGAAACTAGGAGAAGGTTACTGAAGCTCAACATACTTTTCCTTCACAAAAATTCTGTTAATTGTTTGCATATCTCATAGGGGCTTTTATCATTAATGCTCAGGAACTGAACAGAAGTTGTGGACATTTATTGGTAATTTTTTTGTCAATTTCAGATGTGGTTTACTGTATGGCATTGAGAAGTTAATGTATGTTATACATATAATGTACATTTTTGGGATTATGCCCCAATGTCAATATGGCACAACAAGTATGAACCAGTAGGAGGGAAAGTGTTTTGCTAAGTTAGTTTTCGGAGTTCCATCACTTTCCACCATCACTCATGAATGGAAACATTGAATGATCCATGTACTGAAAGAGTGGGTCTATATAGATCAAGTTTAGCTTGATTTCAATATCAAGCTAAACTTGATCTATATCAAGCATATAGAGGAGCCATATATTCTGGAGACAGAGAATTTCCCTGATAATGGGCTCCAGCACAAGCCCATAAGCTTGGAACAATAAATCTTTGGTCCTGGTAACCAACTCATATTGGATCCTGCAGTATTACCCCGAGAAACAATTATTTACCTTCAATACATAATGTTAATAGTTTCACTTAGTATGTCAAATTATAATTTTAAACGAAGATGAAATACTTATCTTAATGTCAAAACCTTTCTTCTCAACTTTTGACATAAAATACAATTTATGAATTACAATTTAATAGTCTGTCAATTAAAGGTGTTCAAATATTATCTGTTTAAGAATTATGTAAAACCATTCGTCTTGTAATACTCCTTGTACTTTTTCTTCTTCCTAAACTCTCTTTACATCATATATTAACACTCTTGTACATTCATTACTAGTCATATCAGCTGTCAACTTCAAAGCGAAATTGTGCTGATTTCAACTGTTGCCGCTTCTTCGCAGTTGTCACAGAGACTGTGGAATGCCGGTTCCAGACAGCAAACAACAAGAAGAATCCACTTCTGTGGGAACCAAAGGTTGTTCAGCCATCTGGGTTACTAAGGTCCGGACTACTGCTAAAACAATATTCAGACTGGACAATATGACTCGAACTGACAAGGGGAGAAGAGTTTTTAACCATGCAAAAACCATTAATTAGAGCTGGTTTTGCTTTGATTCATGTCAATATGATGTATCCAATAAAGTTTAGTAGAAAGAGACTGGGAAGTTTCTTGCTTGGTGGGTTAGTGACTTGGGACCTTGACATTGACATTATTTGGATGAATGTAATGATATTTTGAGTGTATGTTATTCATATGCAATATATATTATTTTTTACACAGATTTACATAAAAATAATAATAAAATGAATGCCCACCAAAGAAAAGTACAAAGAATTGTAATGTTATAATTGCAAACTAGATGAATACCTGAACAAACTTTACAAGTTTTTAGGGGGAAATGAATTCTGGTAACTTCTTGAAAATTAAAGATGAAGGCTTGTGATTATCTGAAGTTTTATGTAATTGGATTAAGTATATACACTTTAAAACATCAATAGGGGAGCTTATGCTATTTTTTTTCTATAGTTGGCAAAAGCACTGCTTTATAACTTGTCTCAGCTGCTTAATTAACTTTAGCAGTGATGTGAGCAAAGCTTTATAGTTTATAAAGCAAATATTTTCATGAAACATCAGTGTAGCTGAATAAAGTCATTGAGTATTGGTCATCTTACTTATATGTATGTGTTGTATATTTTATGGCTTTTCTTTCTGGCTGCACACAGATGGGTTTTCCAAATAAAAGCCAAATGAGAGAAAACAGAAACAGAAATTTTACAATCAAAAACTGAAGGTGAAAACTGGCACTTCTCTTTGAAAGCTAAAGTTAAATTCATAAAATGGGATGAAATTCTTAATGATTATTCAATGAATATTATCAGATGTTTTATCTTTTCTTTTCCCCATCACCAATTTATTAAAATGTGTATTGGGAAAAGAGGGAGTATAGAAGAGAATGTATAAGACAGTGGAAGCTGCCAGCTGTCTATTGGGTATTCAGGTAGCACAAAACTGATATGACACAGTGTCAATCATCATAAGCTATAAGGATGATGAATTTGATTTCACACTGTGGGAACTACTGTTACTATCATTTCACTATAGGTCCAGGGACAATATATAGAATTAAATCTAATATTTTATATATAAATAGCAGTATTGAACTAATCTTGACTGATTTTCACAATGCTAAGTAGGATCAGATCTAATTAATATTTGGATGGAGAAATTATTTATCTATATTCTAGAGTGCAGATAGAAACAAAAATAAATAATTCCTATATAAAAGCAATAGGGACGCAGTGACTCAGTTCCATATTGCTATCAAAAAATTACAAGGATGTGTTCATATAATCATAAGTAGTTCAACTTTGATTCAGAACTTCTGATGAAACAATGTAGTGAACACTATATAAATACATGAGAAACTCAAACCTTCCTTATGTATTTATACAGTTCATCATTTGCCAAAATGAGCTTCATTTTTACTTTATTGGCCTATGAAAATGTATTGTATCAAGGAAGCTCAATGGTCCAATTAGCATTGCCTACATTGATTGGCAACAATTTCACAAGATTTAAGGACAGAAGTCTTTTCTGTGGCTTGCTTACCTGTTTTTTAATATATGCTATATGTTGAACTTTCATTGTTCTCCATACAAAATTAATGTGTAGTTCTATATTTCTCCAAAACTTAAATTTGTCTTATGAAAGCAGTTTGGAAAATTATGGCAGATATGTGAAAAATGAAGAAACAGAACAAAGTAAATGGGATATCAGAACAATCTGTGGAAATAACCAAGAAGACAAGCCAAAAACAGAAAAGGCAAATGTCTCCAAATTCCCAGAAGGGAGTGTGTCCATTCCAGAGGAACAAGGAACAATGCAGTTTATATAGTATGTGTTAAGAGAAAGAGGGTAAAGATGTTTCTTTCATAATAGTTCCCAAGGTATCCTTTAGAATGGAAGTAGTCTGCTTATTTTGAGAAGATATTTCTGTCTATAAGAGAAGAACAATAAATTTGCTTAGAAGAATCACAACACATCTTTTTCATTTTTGGATTCTGACAAAAGGAAACTTAAAAAGAATTTCACAGAACTTTTAGTAAAGTGAATGGAAATGGAAGCAGACATGAAAAATAAGAAAAGTCTTTCAAAAGATGCATGAACTTAGAAGAGGTTCCAACCTCAACTTGGTAAGCTAGAGGTCACTAGCAGTCAGATAGTAACTGATTCAGAGAAAATAAAACAACAATGGAAGAGACATACTAAAGAACTGCTAGAATTGGAAGATGAAGTTAGAACAGCTACTGTAATTATTATCGCTATTATGGGAAAGCTACAGAAATTGATGGAATACCAGCTGTTTTTAACATAGTTTGGAACTTATAATTTGTAAACTCCATCCCATTATCAGTAACTACAGTAATAACCTTGGCTTTTATCTTTCTTTCTGCAAATCTCAGCCAATTAAAAAAATTGTTGAAATGTTTCTGTCTTGTCTTTCATTAAGTAGCAGAAACCATATCTTGAGTAATGATCCATGATACTCAAAACATAACAGGCACCTCCCAAGTTGGGTTTTATAGGTCCAATTAGATCAGCAAAAACAACTTCTAAAAGTTCCTTTGTTTTAAACCCATTATGTCTGTTTGCTGGTATAACCCTGCTCTTTTCCTTACTACATACATTACAATTTAAATACTTACTGCAATGTTTTAATTTCACTCCCTCTGACAACTTTACAGTTCGTTGCAGTGTTTTGAAATTAATGTGCCCCATACGCCTGTATAACAAATGTATGCATTCATCATGCTGTGTATCATTTGTATACACAGAATTAACTACACTTTCATTACACATTACATACAAACCTGTTGTGGTCCAGCAGGAGCCGTTGGAGCTGCCACCAGACTCCAACAGTGAGGGTCCCTATGAGTCGGCTCTGGAGAATGAGGAGGACCCTGGGCAGGGTTCTGACTCTGAGCAGGGATCAGAGAGTCTGGTCGGCCACCAGGAGGTGCCTGAGGCATGGAGCAGCGGTGAGAGCCAAAGGAGGGGGGCTCCTGATGCCATGCCTTGGAGCAGTGGGGAGGAGTCACGGGACAGTGACTCAGACATCAGCAGGGAGTTCTTAGATGCTCGTTACCGCGCCCACAAACGCAAGGAGCAAGGTTACCGGCGGTAAGGTCTCTCAGCTGCTGATAAGTAGACTCCTCTTCAGTCTATAAAAGGAATGATTGTGCATACGCTCTTTGCAGAAGTCAACAAAGGAACTATTTGGAAAGTTCTGTCTTGGAAGCTTAGCATGCTGGACAGCTGCTATTGTGTCTCTGTGCTGGAGGGTTCTGAGAGTCTTGTCGTGGTGGATTGCTGCCAAGGATCTGTCTGTCTGTCTGTGCAATAAATCCTGTTGAAGTAGTTTTGGTCCGGAGTGTGTTCTGTGTTGGCGAGGGAAGAAGGGGGGTCAGAACAGAAACCATTCTTTAAATTAGCAGTAACTATTTTACCTGCTTTCTCTATGAGACATTTATCTCCCCTAAAGGTTACTACATAGCCAATCTTAACTAGAGCTCTTACTGATAATAAATTAAATTTCAGTTTAGGTATATACAACATGGATAAATGCTCATTTACGAATGAACACCTTGCCATACCTTCACCAGATGCTTTCACCCTCCATCCATTTGCCAAAGATACATATTGCTTGCTGGCAGACATTTTTATAAAACAATTCTTATTTCTAGTAATGCACTTTGAAGCTCCACTATCAACAATCCATGAATGATGGCTTATTGGTGCATTTCTAGAGATAGTTAAAGTAGACATACCTAAGTTGACATTAGCATGTTTCTTAGCCTTTCTAATATTCTGTCGTTTTGCATGTTTACAGAATATAGCTATATGCCCCTTAGCCCCACAAGAAAAACATTTTCTAACAGTATAGGCAGTTGAAGGTGACTCTTCATGTTGTGGTGGTTTCACTCTCAGTTGCTCTCTTTCCAACCTTCTTCTGGACTCTTCCAACAGGTGTGCAGTTATGTCAGTCAATGTTAGTTTATTTCGGGTTAGGACCTCGAGGGATGATACAAAATCATCATAACTCTCATCCAGTGATGACAGAATGATGTAAATTTGATGTAACTCTGAGAGAATAAGTTCTTTTTCATGTAGCTCTTGGAAAACTCCTTTCATAAAGTTTAAATGAGCTAACCCTTCAGAATACGTGCCCTAAACAGTTTGCGGGTAAGATGTGTATGTGCACCTACAGTGTCACGTACATATATCTTCTTCAAATTCTCCCAACATCTTGCTGCAGAATTCTTCCCATGAATATGAACTAATTGTTGGTCAGTCAACGTTAGACCAATTATACACAATGCCCATTCGTTGCACCTTTGATACTCAACTATCTTCTTGGCATCATCCTCGTCATTTGGATTCCAAGAATTCACACCCAGTGGATTCTGTACAGCATCCCACAATCCTTCAGTACACAGAAGTAAGCTGCACTTCATTGACCAGGAAACATAGTTTGTTCCATCCAACTGGGTTATCAGTGATAAATTTGCTGATGGTATGTGTGCCATCTTCTCCATAATAGTAAACACTTACAAACTAAGCAGCTATCTGTATATGGTAATGAGTACCAACAGCAAGTCTCTCTTCAGCTGCGTCTGGCACACTCTGGGTCCATAACCAGTATTAAGTAATTAAGCTCCCCGTTGGGAGAGCGATTATGCAGAGAAGCATAATGAGAGTGATATGGAATAACACGCACAAACCAGCATACAGAGACACTGAATAGTATAAAAATATAGTAGTTTACTATGTAGAAATATAGAGGTATTCAGAGTCCAGTTAACAGTCCAAGTCATACATGGTTCAGTAATTCAGTTATCAATATTCAGTCTAGCACACAAAACAGCTAAACAGTAGCAAGACTCAGTAACTCACGAGCAGTATCAACAGTATCCACGATCAGCATCTAACAAAACAGAGAGAGAGCTAACAGCCATTCTGGCTCCCTCTTATAGCTGCTTGAGGTAACAAGCCAATTACATCTCTCTAACATTTAAAGTAACAGCAAAGTAATCATAGCTTATATACATTGCCAAGCCAAGCCTAGGGTTACATCCCTAACAGTAACTATGTGTTTTATTGATTATACAAATGACTTTGATAGTGTTGATCATGTCAAAATGTGGAAAATGCTGAGAAAAATGGAATTCAAGAACTTCCCATTGTCCTCCTAAGAAATTTATATTCAAGTCAGGAAGCATGGGCAGAACATAGTGAAACCAACCTGATCTAAGTTGGCAAAGACATACAACAAGGTATATACTCTCCCATTAGTTATTCATCTCATACTCTGAATATATATTAAGGAAAGCTGGACTGGAAGAAGATGAATATAGGTTTAAACCTGGAAGAAGAAACTTCAATAACCACTGATATGTTGATGACCCTACCTTAATAGCTGAAAATACAAAGGACCTGAAAGCTGTAGCAATAAAAGTGAAGGAGCACAGGAAAAAACAATGGGACTAAAATTAGATATAGAAAAGACCTCAGTAATGACCACTGGTAGAACAATTAGCCTTAGAAGTTACAAATCTCTCAAAGTAGCTAGATAGCTTCTGTCTTTTAGGATCAATCGAGAACAGGAAAGAAATAAGCAGTGAAGTAGTACACCACAGACTTGTATTAGGTTGAGCATCCATGTAGGCCTTGAAAAAGATAATTAAGTGCTGTGATATGCCAAAAGCTATGACAATCATAATTGTGCAAGCCATAATATTATGACACTTTATGGGAGCAAAAGTTGAACATTAAAGAAACAGGCTAGGAAGAGTATTGGCATGTTTGAACTTTGATGCTGTAGAAGACTCCATGAACAGCCAAGAAAACACACAAATGGATAATCAAACAAATCAACTCAGAGTTCTAACTCAAAGCATAATTGCCCAGTCTAAATTATTCTCCTTTGGGCACATTGTATGAAGAGCTAGTTCTCTGAGAAGACTCTAATGTTGGGAAAGGTGAAAGAAAGAGAATAAGAGGATGATGGATGGACTGAGTTACAGTGGCACTAGGTGCACTGTTGAATGACCTGAGAGAGCAGGTTGGGCACAGATTGTCATGGAGAAAATGTATTTATGTAGTCACTTAATGTTGAAAATGACTTCATGACACATAATCAATCACTATTACAATAGCAATAATTTGTGTTATTTTATTAGTTCCTTTCCATTATGGCTATTATACATTATGCAGCATAAGAAGGCTAAAAGGGACTGAGACTCTTACAACATGATTATGAAACTCAAGAATTAATTCCTTAATTATGAATTGTAGTTTTTTTTTTACTTCTATCATAAAATGTTATTTCTAGGAAGAAGACGGTCGAGTTAAGAGGGAGAAATTATGACAAAGTAACCTTCAGCTGAGAAATGAGCAAGTGGCATAATGAATTATATTCTAATTTATAATTGTTGAACTTCATATATACACTGTTCATTCTGTCTATGCTAACCAGTTGCTTAATGTGAAATAAACCACTAGGACAATCCTGGGCAACCTAAGAGAACTCCAGTAACTTGGGCTCTTTGATATAGGCAGGTACAGATAGTTGATCCATATTTGAGGTTTAGGATTTGAAGGGTTATGAGGTCCTTGAGCATCATTTTGCCACTGAGACATTTCAATATGCCTCACTGACCCTTGTGACTGCCTCAATGCATCCAAAAAATAAAATAAAATAATACAGATACATGCAGAAAGGATACTACCTAATCATAAACTAGATAGATAAATACTGTCTTCTGAAATTGGTTTCCACAGATTAAGATAATTATAAACATGCAATTTAAACATGCAATTTAATTATTTTGAAATATTTATACTGAGTGATAATTCTAATTTACGCAATGTGAAGAGAAATAACGGGTTTATAGTTTTATACCAGTAGAACTGTAGACCATGAGATGGAGCTGACCTCTCCTAAGCAAATGGATGACATATTATGGAAATAGAAATTACTATCAGTAACTACTTTTTCTGTTTTTCTGTACTGAAATGCATACTCATGTATTACAAACTATATTCTAATATTTGCCATTCTGTGCCAGCATGAAATTCATAGGTGAAAATGATACAAACAATGCCACATTTTGGTTTACCCACAAACTAAAGAGTTCCAAGAGAAAACTTTCCTAAAATCAAATTGTTTGATGGAAAAAAAAATCCATTCTTGTTACCCATAAAGTAGAGAAAAATCTGAGAAGTATTAAAGAAGAATTTTTTCCCTTCCCTCCATTATACTTCTTCAATTTCCCTCTTATTAATCTCACAGTTTCTATATTTATCCCTTTAGAACCATAAAGAGTAACATTTCTCTTTTAGGAAAAGAAAACAATTTTATCAATCATTTTAATTTCTCTTTCTCCATAGAATCTTGCAATAAGCATGTTTTCAAGCCACATTCTTGATTCTTGTACATTTTCTGTTTTTTTCCATTTGAAACCCATAGAGTCTGTTCAAATGTATAACTTGCCAACATTAATATTATTACACATCATAATCTAAACATTCCTTGGCAAAAAGAGAGCCTGTTGGACAGGTGAGTTTCCTATTAACAGGAAACATTGCTGTTATATTCACTTGTCTTCTTTTTTATCATGTCCATCCATTTTGATAAGAACACCTTTAGGACACACAATTTTATAGAGTTAAAAGTATTCTTCTAAACTCTTGCTTTGCCAAAGAGAATTTTTTTTTTAAAAAAGCAATGTGGATATGAAGCCACTGAGTTGAGAGAATTATATCAAAATGTGTATGGATTAGTTTTAGTCTATTGACACATATCTCAATATACCATGTAATTGTAAATAGATTATTTTTGGTATAATGGTCCTATTTTTAATTCCTAATTAATTAAAATTTTGTGTGTGTGTGTGTGTGTGTGTGTGTCTGCTAGTCTTGTTGTTTTTGGGTCTTTTCCCATGTAAGATTGAGATTGTCTTGGCAACGTTTCAGCGAGGTCTCACTTGCCATCTTCAGGCTGGGTTTTGGGCTTAAAGTGTGATTGGAGCTGCCGTCTTTCTATAAATCTTGATGTGTGTGTGTGTGTGTGTGTGTGTGTGTGTGGAGTGCTGACTTTGTTTCAGTAAGTGGATTGATTGGTTGTGTGGTTGTATCATGATTGGTAGATTGGTGCTGATTGGTGCTGGCTGTGTGTCCGTTGTTGTGTTGTGTTGTAACGGCCTGGGTGATGGGTGGGGCTCATTTGTTGATTAGGGCTGGTTTCCAGATGTCTGGTAGGTGGGAGGTATTGTCATGTTTATTCATATTGTGGGGGTGTTTCTCTATTTTGATAGCTTCCATAATTATTCTCTTGGTGAAGTGTTCAGTTTTGGATATTAATTTGGTTCCTTCAAAATTAATTTCATGTTCTGTTGCTTTAAAGTGCTGGAAAAGGGAGGAGGTTTTTTCTTTTTTTCTTACTGTGTTCTTGTGTTCTGCCATGTGTGCATTTATTTTCCTGTTCATTTGTCCTATGTAAGTTGAAGGGCAGACTTTGCATGCTATTTCGTAGACTCCTTGGTTTTCTAGCTGGATTTTGTCTTTTGGGTTTCTTAAGATGTTGGCTATTTTTGGGTCAGTGTTGAAGGCTGTGGTGATATTGTGTTTGTGGAGAATTTTGCTGATTTTATCTGTGGCGCCTTTGATGTAAGGGAGGAGGGCGATGCCATTGTCCTGTTCTTTGTCTCAGTTCTTGTGGGGAGACTCCCTTTGGATTAGGTTAGTAATTGTTTCTCTTTGGAATCCTTTGGAGATTAATACATGTGTGAGAGTGTGTAATTCAGTTTTCAGGTGGTCTTTGTCAGCTAGGTGTTTGGTTCTGGAGATGAGGGTCTTGGCTACAGATTTGATCTGTGCAGGGTGGTGATGGGATTGTGCATCTAAGTAGCAGTTGGTGTGTGTTTTTTTCTAGTAGTTTGTGTGTCCTAGGGAGCCATTGGGTTTTTCGTAGATTAGGATGTTCAGAAAGGGAAGTTGGTTGTTTACCTCTATTTCCATAGTGAATTGTATTTTGGGAGCTGTTGAGTTGTGTGAGGAAGTTGTCCAGTTTTTCTTTCCCATGTGGCCAAATCACGAAAGTGTCATCAACATATCTAAACCAGAGTTTGGGTTTGTGTTCAGATTTATCTAAGGTGTTAATTTCAAAATGTTCCATGTGATTTGGCCACATGGGAAAGAAAAACTGGACAACTTCCTCACACATCTCAACAGTCTACATACACCCCAAAATACAATTCACTATGGAAATAGAAACAAACAAACAACTTCCCTTTCTGGATGTCCTAATCTACAAAAAAACCCAATGGCTCTTTTGTTGTTACCTTCCCACCAAAGGTGGTTCCTATTTTTCTACTTGCATTTTTACATGCTTTCAAACTGCTAGGCTAGTAAAAGCTGGGACAAATAATGGGAGCTCACTCTGTTACGTGGCACTAGGGATTCGAACTGCCAAACAGCCAACCTTTCTGATCGACAAGCTCAGCATCTTAGCCACTGAGCCACAATATCTCCTCCTGGCCATTACCAATGTTGAAATAAATTAGGCTTTAGCCTAATCCTAATGTTTCAGCCTCATCCTCATCTTAGTCCAAGTACTTGATTATTTAGATGCTGCTCCACGTATAATAGCAGCTATCTTTGTTCTACACATTGATCTTACATTTTCAGACATGGCTAAAGAAGGTGTTTCATGAATGCTGTTCTGAATCCATTTCTCATGTTTATTTTGATGACCTTTTAAAAAAAATAACAACATGGCTTGTATCTATCACTTCCTTGAGGTGAGGATTCTTTGGGGATTTTTTGCTACAAAATTAACTTTATGGACTTTTTAAAAATTAACCCATATTTAATCAGTGTACATACTATGTGAAATCTAGTATTGGGATATGAAAAGCAAAGGTCTCTGTTATCTGGGAGGACAAATATCAAATTAAGTGGAGAGCGGGGGAGAAAATTCTTGTTTCTAGAAAATTTATATTTTTACAACTGATAATTCAACATATCCTAGATATCTTATCTAGATCTGCGTTCACTTAGCAACAGAGTTGATGCTTTATCAAATCATTAATTAGCAACACTCTCAGGAAAGATTTTAAAAATATTGCATTAATTATTAGATTGCATTAATATTTAATGCACTATTCAACACAGATATTTTTTATTTTAATTGTGTCTTAGTGGAAGAATTTACACTACTTGAAATGCTTCAGACATACACTTGTCCACATTTGAGAATCTACTATGAACACAAAGAATACTTGTACAAAGGAATTTTATAGGAGAATTATAACAATGTGAAGCACTTTTCATCTTATGTCTGAAGGCAATGGGAAACAGCTTTCATCTCATATTCTTGTAAGTTTTTTTATTTTGTTTGTTTGCATCCTATCTCACTCTTAAGTTTTTCCCCATAAGCATTACTGTTATATTCTATTATCTTAAATTGGGTGGTTCTTTGACCTTGAAATTTGAATCATTGTCTTAAAAAGAGTAAATGTAAGCAATATTTTTGTTGTTTCTCTGGATTTGTGGGCAGCACAAATCCACTCACTTGTAATAAACAAACATTATTTTATTTTTATTTTTTTAGTGTTTTTTAAATAATTTTTTTTTATTAGTTTTACAAAATTTTGAGGAAAAGGGTAATGGATATGGTTACAAATTTTATACAACTCTAGATTTCCAGTGTCTAATATTTACAATGAAATAAGTTAGCATTTTCCCTTTTTCCTTTTATTGTTAGTTTTCATTAAATAACACCGTAGATCCTTTGTGTTTGGAACAAAAATAGCCTACAGAGCATACTATACATGTCCGGTTCCAAGTAACACCCCCAACAAAAGAAGACTCTGAGGATTGAGTTTCCTCAAAGTTCCATTTTATTAGAGATGTCATATTGGCACATCTGGGAAAACCCAAATCAGAAAGTTTTCAGGTTTTCCCCACCCAAAGGGAAGTTCAGGTCTCTGCCCTGCACTCACATGTCCATCACAAGATCCAATGAGGCACCATCAAAAATCGGAGATACCTCCCAGTCACCTCGTAGCAGCTGCAGGGCAAGGTGGCCTTCTCTTTCTGAGAAAGAATGTTATTTTGACTATATAGCACCCATATTCTATATTAACCCCCTTCCATTTTCCCACAGTAGAAAATATGGCAGGCCTGAAGTCCCAAAGGTAAAAGATGGCTTTCAGGTTTGTCACCTACAGTGCATACTATACATTCTCAAATTGATGACTTACTTGATTTGTCTACCTACCCATCTAACTATCTACCTGTCTCCCCTTCTACCCATCAACCATTTATCCCTCTATCCGCTACAGTAGACAGCAAAGGTTGTTTCCTGAACAGTTTTGGATATGTCTTATAGATTTTTGGCTGGCAATCTCAAAAATAACCTGTAATTTAACATTTAACTTATTATTTTATAGAAATCTTATCTTTTTTACATGTTAATGTACACCCTTTAGTACCTGTTATTTGTAAAAGAAATATACAAAAACTGTTGTTGAACACATCCAGTACACTAGACCAAATACAACTGGAATGCCAGTGGAGATCTACAAGTAGTGGCTCTGCTGCTTAGAATGAAGCTTGGATATACCAGGTGCTATCATTACAGTTGTGCAAGAGAATATATTACATTAAAAAGAAACAACCACTCTAATTTTTTTTTCCAGAACAGAAAAACATGTTACATGAACCACTTGTTGACCTGATAAATATATTCTTGCTTCTGCTTCACATAAAACCTGATTAAAATGTTTTTGTAAAAGTGATGAATACGAAAGGTGAAGTATTTTGTTATATGAGATAGATGTTTCCAAGAATAATTGATTGAAGGCATTTTTGTTGATACAAAGATCATATATATAGTACATCATGTATGATAAATGGTTGAAAAATCTGTTAGTGAGGCCAAAGAAGATGCCTAGAAAGTATTCAAGAATTCAGTGATCTCTCTTGTTGAGGCTTGTTATCGGTGGAATGGGGAACAATTTCCACTGTGCAATGACCCCTCAGCAATTCTTCTGGATATTGGGGCACTTTCTGTTTTAAAAATGAGAAGTTTACAATAGCTGTAAGCAAAGAGGTCAAGACATTCAGTTATGTACGTGTAACCCTGTTTACAATACACTGACTTCTATACCTTGTTCCTAAGTTCTATTTTAACTCTGGCATGTAAATGTATATGTTAAGGAGTTCAGGTATATATACCAAACATTAAAACAAGAAGTTACCATACAATACATTAGATGCACTTCACTTAGGGTTATGCATTTTTGTGAAGGTCATGGGCCTAGTTGGTTTCTGATTGATATGCTGGGCTAAATATCACAATAAACATAGGCAGGTGTGATGTAGGTTGGATTCCCAAGAGATGGGGGGAGGGGGGTTGCATTCCAGAGAAATAAAAGACAGTCAGTTCAGATATTTTGTGTGACAGAAAAAGGATGAAGACAACCCCTCCCTAATAGTTCTTGGACTACTGTATATGGTAGGTGCACAGCGGAGTGCTTTAGTTTGGCAAGATTCCATCTTTAGGCATAGAACAATAAAAAACTCTGCTTGGAAGAATCATCACTTTCTTGGGTCTAAGAGCCTGATGTCAGGACAAGCAATTATATGGGCCAAGATGCAAACAAAATCTGACTTCACTTGATTTACTTTTAATTACAACAAAATTAAATTACCTAAAAGTGTTTATATATACTATGTATGTATGTATGTATGTATGTATGTATGTATGTATGTATGTATGTGTATGTATTGGGGAAAGACCCAAATACAACAAGACCAATACACGGTCTTGTTGTATTTGGATCTTTCCCCATGTAAGATTGAGATTGTCTTGGCAACGTTTTGGCGAGATCTCACTCGCCATCTTCAGGCTGGTGTTTTCAGCTTCGTGTTTGTGCGAGTAAAGCGTGGTTGGAGCTGCTGTCTTTCTATAAATCTTGGTGGGGATTGTGTGGAGTGCTGGCTTTGTTTCAATAAGTGGATTGATTGGCTGTGTGGTTGTATCATGATTGGTAGATTGGTGCTGATTGGTGCTGGCTGTATGTCCTTTGTTGTTTCATGTTGTAACGGCCTGGGTGGTGGCTCGTTTGTTGACTAGGGCTGATTTCCAGATGTCTGGTAGGTGGGAGGTATCGTCACATTTATTCATGTTGTGGGGGTGTTTCTCTATTTTGATAGCTTCCATAATTATTCTCTTGTTGAAGTGTTCAGTTTCGGGTATTAATTTGGTTCCTTCAAAATTAATTTCATGTCCTGTAGCTTTTAAGGTGCTGGAAAAGGGAGGAAGTTTTTTTATTTTTTCTTACTGTGCTCTTGTGTTCTGCAATGTGTGCATTTATTCTCCTGTTGGTTTGTCCCATGTATGTTTCAGGGCAGATTTGCATAGTATTTCATAGACTCCTTGGTTTTCTACCTGGATTTTGTCATTGGGGTTTCTTAAGATGTTGGCTGTTTTTGGGTCAGTGTTGAAGGCTGTCTTGATATTGTGTTTGTAGAGAATTTTGCTGATTTTATCTGTGGCGCCTTTGATGTAAGGGAGGAGGGTGATGCCGTTGTCTTGTTCTGTGTCTCAGTTCTTGGGGGGAGTTTCCCTTTGGATTAGGTTGGTAATTGTTTCTCTTTGGAATCCGTTGGAGATTAATATGTTTGTGAGAGTGTGTAATTCAGTTTTCAGGTGGTCTTTGTTGGCTAGGTGTTTGGTTCTGGAGATGAGGGTCTTGGCTACAGATTTGATCTATGCAGGGTGGTGATGGGATTGTGCGTTTAAGTAGCGGTTGGTGTTTTTTTTTCTAGTAGATGGTGTGTCCTAGGGAGCCATTGGTTTTTCGTAGATTAGGACATCCAGAAAGGGTCGTTGGTTCTTTGCTTCTATTTCCATAGTGAATTGTATTTTGGGGTGTAGGCTATTGAGATGTGTGAGGAAGTTGTCCAGTTTCTTTTTTCCCGTGTGGCCAAATCATGAATGTGTCATCAACATATCTAAGCCAGAGTTCGTGTTTGTGTTCAGATTTATCTAAGGCATCAATTTCAAAATGTTCCATGTATAAGTTTGTGATGATGGGTGAGAGAGGGTGAGATGTGCACCTTTGGCATTTAGTCATGCTGGCCACATGACCATGGAGATGTCTTTGGACAGTGCTGGCTCTTCAGTTTTGAAACAGAGATGAACACCGCCCCGTAGAGTCAAGAACGACATATATGCGATGGATCATTTACCTTTACCTTTAATGGCCAGCAAAATGCCTCTAGGAAATTAGGTTGAAGGAAATTAGGAAAAATAATATCTCTAGCCTTTGACATTTAAAGTATGACACCTGAGATTCAAGGGGAAATAGTTATCAAGAGGGGGGGACAAACCCCATATTAACAAAAGGAATGCTTAAATGAAACCTAGTGAATCTCTTTCTCTCTCTCCTGAGAATGATTGAAATTAAAAAAACTCCTGCCCTCCCCACCTCCAAAATGTGGATTTATGTCTACCCCCCTCAATGACTGTTCTATACTTGGCAGTTTGAGATAGCGCAGCCAGTTCTGTTAATGATTTCTGAGGTGATAGTGATGGCTCAGAGGTGCTTGGCAGAACAGTTAGCATAAAACTAATGAGCATCCCAGCACAACCATGTACTAGTGGGGGAAGGAGGGTGAGGAGGACAATAAATTAGAGACCAGGCCTGTGGAAATGCTATCTGTGCAAACATTTAATGGAGGCTGGAACAGAGAATTAATCACCTGTAATGATTAGGATTTGGAAGCTCATTTAATTCCATTTATAAATATTTTCCATTCTGTGATAAATGGACACTTGGGGAACTGGTCTTACCCTGATAGGAACCTTAAAGGTGTTTCATGGCAGCAGGAGAAAGAACAGGGAATAAATGAGTTAGGAAAGTCCCCACGAGTCTTTGTTCTGTCTTCTTCAGTCATCATTGCCTTTGCTAAGTCCTCAAAACAAATGGACCTTGTATCCAAATACCGGTATTTAAAATTTGAAAGAGGTAGAGGTATTAGATGGTATTTCATTTACTTGAAACTATGCATCCTGCTTACAATCTTTTTGCATTCTGGCAGAAGGTACAGAACAATTGAAACTCAGACCACACGTCTTCTGAATAGTTTTTATCTAGAATGTATAATTGCACTCAATGGTGCACCCACCATCAGTGAGCTGTTGGACAGCATTACCTGGTCTGTTGTGTGGATCCTTGGGCGGTTTAGGGGTGGGGAATTTTCGGTGGGTGGGTGGGGGTGTTTGGGGATTGTCATGTGCGTTGGGCCTGGTGTCTGGGTGTTGTGTGAATTTCGTCATATGGGTATACTGTGTATATACATACAATGACAATAAAGTAAATCTAAATGTATGATTAAATTACTGGGAAGACAGAATCAGTAAAGGTGACTCTTTGAGATATTGTCTAGAGTCATCTTTACTGATGTTGTCTTCTCAGATTTTACTGATTGCTTTTTCCCATTCATGGTAGGAAGATTGGAGAGAATCTTATCCAGAAGTGCCTACAGGGAGCTCTCCCAGTCAACTTGCTATTTTTGACACCCTCCTGTGAACTGTTCTGGCCTTGTCCTCTTCAGTTCCAAGTCCCTTTTACTAAGCAAATTTATTCATTCATAACATTTATAAACTATCTCACTTCAGAGATTGTAGATATCTGGGATGGCCTACTGATGCAGCAACGTCATTCTTTGTAGATAGAATACCACTACCTGTTTTAAGTGGATGCTGCTTACTAAATAGAATAAGTTATAAATTTTCAGTTTTGGATTATATCGGAAAAATCAGATAGCCAAGCTTTGCTAATGACACATGAAGATTTGGAACGAGAGGGGATCTAATATTAGAATCGTGATGTAGTCAATGCCATTTTGAAGAAAGGAGAAATACCAGAGGCCCTTAAAGAGGCACTGGTCCATTCACTCCCCAAGATCTGGGTCCAACAAAATTGGAGAACTAACACCCCTGCTCTAACTTTTTTTGGGTAAAGATTATTGAGAAAGTAGTGGGGCTCAAATTGCAGAAAACTCTGGAGAGTATGGATGATCTAGATTCTTGGCAATCTGGTTCAGACCTGGACGTGGGATGGAAAATGTCAAAAACCACAGTATTTTTCTGGACTCCCTGTAAGGGTTGGGAGTTGGGAGCATGGTGTTGAAGTGGCTTCACTTCTATCTGAGCAGCCAAATCCAGATGAAAGTTGGGATGCAGAAATCACTTCATTCTTCCTCTTACCCTATTCAGTATCTATGTGAAACCTCAGTCTGTTCCAGGAGAGGGAGGTATTATTAATATGCAGATGACGCTCAATTATACCTATGTACCCCATTTGAAATGCAATGGAAGTCTTGACCTAGTGTCTGGAAACTGTCAGGATCTGGGCAGGAAAAACAGGCTCATATTCAAGTCAAATATGATGGAATGGCTATTGATTCAGAGCTTTATTGATTCCAGGACAGAACCATCTTTGGTTCTAGATAGTGTTATATTTCCCCAGAGAAAGCCGATTTGCAATCTGAGGTTCTTGAATCACGCTCCTGCTCAAAGAGAAGGTGGAGGCTGGGCCCAGTAGCTTTTGCTTGTATAGAAGGTGTGCCTTACTGAATGCAGTGAAGATGCTTACTTATGGTTTGAGCATCTAGATTATGGTAACTTGCTTTAAAGGCACAATTGTTAAAAGACTACCAGGAAATTGCAATTGATTCAGAATATAGCAGCACTCAGTAGTCAGTCATAATACTGTCCTGTTATACATTTGCTATAGAACTGCACTGGCTGTTTCTAAGTTTCTGGGTACAATTCAAGGTGCTAATTGCTACCTAAACCTCTATATGGGTTGCCACTTGGATATTAGGAACTCCTTTTTCCTAACAGTGTCCTTCCTTCCTACCTGAACAACTAGAGAGTATCTGCTATGGGTCTTTACCTGCCAGGAAATACGAGGGGAAAGGAAGAGCTATTCGGTATAGCAGCTTCCCTGCTTTGGGATAGTTTGCCCCTTTCAGCAAATATGGCATTTATGACCTTCTAGAGGCAGATGGAAACCTGTCTCTTCTAGAAAGCTTTTGGGTACTAATTGTACCATGAGCTTTATACTCAATTTTAGCTTACTATGTTTAATATTTTCTCTGTAGGTCCTGCGATACCATCTCATTGGAGTGATTGGTGATCCTGAGAAGGAAGCATGAACATCATTGGGTGCATAGACCAAAACTATATAATTCCTTCATGCCTTGAATAACCCTACTACTCAGCTAAAGCCTGCAGGCACCTACAGTATACCGAGCAGCATAATATAGGAGGCAGTTATCAGTTTAGTGATAACTACAGGGCGTCATTTCATATTATGTGGATGGAACAGCATTCCTTTTATAATTAGAAAGAGTATAGCAAGACATACTTTGGTGCAATGTAGCCAGCGACTAAATAAGATCAGTTACATTTGGTGGGCAATTATTTAATATTACAGTTTTTCATGTTTATACTCAATCCACTGATGCAAAAGAAGAGCAGATCGACAAATGATGCGGTTAACTTTAATATAAAACTGATAGAACATGCAGACAAGATGTACTGTTTGTGGAATGCTGCAACAGTTAATATTGAGGAAGTAGTTGGACTCTATAGTCAAGGAAAGAGAAATAAAGAAAATGACTGGTCAGTTCAGGCAATCTGATTATTTATTCATTGCTGACATAGTCTTTAAACAACAAAAACAATACCTAAAACATCACCAGATGGAGCACACAGAAATCAAATTGTCTATATAATTGTACAAGGAGGTGAAAGAACTCAGTTATATAACACCAAAGACATGACCATGGACTGACTGTGGAAGAGATATATTTAACAGAACAGAACATAATAGTCATGTTGGAAGGAACCCGGAGGTTGTCTAGTCCAAGTCTCTACTCAAGCAGGAAATCTTATACCATTCCAGACAAGTAGCTGTCCAGTTTCTTCTTTAAAGTGTGCAGTAATGGAGCACCCACAACTTCTGGACGCAGGCCATTCCACTGGCTCTTGTTTCCACAGTTAGGAAATTTCTCCTTAGTTCCAGGTTGCTTCTCTCCTTGATTAGTTTCCATTCATTGTTTCTTGCCTTGCATTTTGGTGCACATGTGCAAGTTCTAAGTCAAGCTCAACAAAACCAACCAGTTTCTGAGGAAGGATCCTGAGTGTGTGTTCATCATTTTTCTTGGAGGATATCAGGAATCACATTGAACTTTAAAAATCAGTGATAGAGAGCCAGTATAATTATGGAACGAAATCAAACCAGTTGTTAAAGAATAATGTGAAAGAGAATATCAAAGAACAAAGACCAAGAAACAGAGCAGGTCAAAATGAGTCCACATTTCCTTTTTATGTTAGCTTAAGTACTCCAGGTTTTTTTTTTAATTACTATTTTTCTAAGTAGCAAGTTTTTCCCTAGGCTTTTCCTCCCTCTCAAAAATAGATTTTTTTTAAAAAGTCTAGCCTGTTTCACTATTTCCCAGTCACATGCTAGGATGACATGCTACTTTGGAAAGGATGACATGCGAATCTGGAAAGTAAAATGCACACCAAATTGTTGAGTAATATTATATGTTAGATAATTACAATTACAAGTCTGGGATAGGAAGCCATTGTATTTATTCAGATGAAATTAAATAAAATAATAAAAAAGGTTTTTTTTTTAAAATAGAATCTTTGCCAATATTTTCCCATTTTCCTATGGACACACTGAAGTTTGTGAATATGGTTTCAAAATCGTGAATATTTTTAGCTTTATAGTTTGGAGGGAATAAAAGCCCATGGATGTGCAGTAGAATGTGATAGTACTTGTATGAGCTAATAGATCAGTAGGAACAAGTGATTAGATAAGACTTCCAGATAACATGGAAATTAATTACTTATTACTTTGGAATTTACTGTCACATTCCTGCAGATTTTCACACTGATTACATGATTACTGATAATCTAACCTTGCAGTACTTATTCAGTCTTGTCACACCTGAATGCAGGCATTTATAACATTAAGTTAGGGAAATAGAGTTTTAAAAGGAAAAAAAAATGTTGAAGGACAGTGTTGCTTAACTGGTGATGGGAAAATAAGCCCAGCTATGCTTTTAGAAAATAAATGGTAACTACCTTGAATTTTACTTTTACTTCCACCGCTTCTTCCATGGTGATAAATCACCATTTTCACTGAGAACTGGCAGCTTAGTTAGGCATTCATATTGGACGTCGCACATTTCCAAAAACTATAATCAACAAGTTAAAGTGGGTTGCCTGTGTGGATTCCCTACAGTGCTTTGGGCCATTTCTGCAGGGTTGAGAGAAATCATTTAATGCACAAATGCAATAACCAGAACTGAATTGCTTCTAATGGTTTAGGTGCTGCATTGGTTTGATTTTGTTTTTAAACACACACACACACACAGGGCGGGGGAGAGGGGGGAAGGAAGAGAGACTCGACTAAGCAAGTGCAAGGCAGTCTACTATTCTGTACAACCCACTTTAATTTGATGATTTTTTTTGTCCAGACATTATGAAAATAGTTAATGCATATCGATAAATGCTTGTGGATATCTGGGGTGTTTTTTTAATTACTGGCTTTCCAGAAGGGAGCTGGATATTTTAAAAAAATCTGAGATCAGGACTCTACTGGTATAGACCCAACTTTTCTCCTAGGTAGCATTTATGCTTCTAGATAAAATATTTATCGCATCACTTATTTGGTGATTTTCAAACCTCAGTCCAGCTATGGTACTTATATTACTTATATTAAGAGCCATGGTGGTGCAGAGGTTAGAATACAGTACTGCACGCTACTTCTGCTGACTGCTGATTGCCAGCAGTTTGGCAGTTCAAATCTCACCAGGCTCAAGGTTGACTCAGCCTTCCATCCTTCCAAGGTGGGTAAAATGAGGACCTAGCTTGTTGGGGGAATGCTGATACTGTAAACCGCTAAGAGAGGGTTGGAAAGCACTGTGAAGTGGTGTATCAGTCTAAGTGCTATTGCTATTCTACTTCATTTAAGTAAGAATTTTCATAGTTATGAGGAATATATTTTTGTTTTCTATTCTGGAATGTTCCTGTTAAGTTACCCTCAAATGAAATCTCAAAGAAAGATGGTTTTCTTCTTTCCTTCACCATGGTCTTTTCTGAGCTCTAAATATTATTTCTTTCAAGTCTGCCACAAAGTCAATATTGAAGTGACCCAGATGGAGTTACAAGCAGAAACCTTCCTTCTAGTCATGCTTCATCAGTAATTTCTGCTTATGAGGTTGAGAAAAAGAGAAGCTCCTGGGAATAGATTGAAGCAGAAAGAGAAAGTGTTCTGTCTTTAGCAAGTTGTTTAAAATCCTCCTAATGCTCAAAAGACACAACTATAATTTCTTTTTCATGACTTACCTCTGTCACACACACACCCCACTAGGATTAACACAGATCAGTAAAAAGTAGTATTAAGAAATATGTAAACTGCTATGGGGATTATCTTACTGCATTAAAATGTTCTTCTGCTTGTTTATAAGGAAAAGGAGGAGCTGAAACAGGGGTAAGTCACAATTGCAGATGATACACATTCCTTCAACTGTGAAGGCCTTCATGACCTCATTGGGTAATAGCCTTCTCCCCAGCCAAAATGACTTTGCCAGATTTCCTCAATGACATCATTACACATCCAATTTGCTGTGGCTTTGCTTCACTGTTCATGGAAGGAAAGCTAACTTGAAACCAAGAAAATAAAAATTGGTGCTAGAAGTACAGGTAATCCTTGACTGACGAATGTAATGGAGAATGTCAATTACATTTGTAACCTATGGATTTGTTGCAGTGAATCACAGGAAACAAATGTGATCACACCCTGCTTTCACCCACTCATTTGCTAATTGAATACACAGTTTGTTGGTGCACATGAGGTATCTCAGGGTGGGGATGGAACAGCCAACCTGCTTCAGATAACCCACTGAGATACCTCATGCTCCCTCCCCTGGGGTCCCTACAATTGCTCCCACCTCCTGCGGTGCTGGGTCACTTACCTTGTGAAAATCTAGCGAGTTGTCTCCGCTCCAGTCTCTCTGCCACAACTTCTTTGCCTGCTTGCAGTCTCCACGTGAAAAGCGTTTGGAAGCTGACGAGACATACAAACTGACAAATAAGCAATTTAGAGAATTTGTTAATAGGGACTTCCAGAGCCAAACTATTAGAAAAGAAGGTAAGCTAGCTTTCGGACTGCCAATTCGACTTATTTATGAGAGAATAGAAGAATATTGGGCAAGTGAGAAGTTGAAAGAAAAAAAATATCAATCCAGAGTAGGGATATCATGTAAAAAAATATGATTTTCCAAGAGACGAAAGAATGGAAAATGTTGTGAATGGTGTTGATATAAACTAGATTTAGCTTTATTGTCTAATATTTTCTCCTACTTCATGCCTTGAAATATATTTCTTTTCTATTTCTTCTTTGTTTTTTGGCTTTCCATAATTCTTCTTGTCCCTAAATTCTGTGGCCATCTGATGCAATGCTATACATAGTACAGTGTTTTCCCAAAAATATGACAGGGTCTTATTTTCTTTTTACCTACAAAATATGGGTTGGGCTTTATTATGGGGGGTTTATTGTTTTGGGGTTGCCAGGCAGCTGCTCTTTTGTGAGCGGGCTCCCAAAGAGCCGGACACAGCCTCATGGGCAAATGGCTGTGTTGCGCTTTCGCAGCAGTGCAACACAACAGCCATGAAGTCACCACGCTCACGAGCAGCCACCCGACAAACCCTCTTTGCAGCTGGGCACAGCACCATTTACTGACCTAGGGGTATTGCCAAGCCACGTGAGGCTCCCACGGCTTGGCACCTTCCAAATGCCAATGAATGGCACTCTGCATGACTGGAGAGGGGGGTTGTGTGAGCGGCTGTTCCACTTTCACTCACCCGCCTCCCAGCCTCACGATGTATGGCCCAGCTCTCATTACGGAGCGAAGGCACCTCTGCCGCCGCCACCATCCCAGCCTGGCTTTTTCCGTGGCTTCCAACCCAAGACTTTTGGCAGTGGCCACTCTGGGCGCATGCTCTATGGTTGTGGGCTAGCTGCCTGCAGAGCAATCAACCATAGAGCGTGCGCCCAGAGCGGCCACTGCC